>NW_025999842.1:14976875-14981242 GCF_001458135.2 Marmota marmota marmota | reverse complement strand
TATATATATATATATATATATATATATATATATATATATATAAATTTCTCATCTGTGTTTATATATATGCATGTGTAAATACATATGTGTATATGTATACTATGTTTCTGTGTATATATGTGGAGAAATATACGTTGATAAAAAGTGTTTGGAAATGTATACACATAATCACATTAATATAGAGGGAAAGCAAATTTGTGTTGTGAGGAAACATGGTTTACTAAGCAGAAACCTATATTTGTGTACATACATATAAGTGATTGAATAGGAAGAAAATATGTAAGTTGTATGTTAAGTTTCCTGTGATGGAAGTAGTAACTTGCCATATTTCCTTGTGAGTTCCTAGTATTTCATGCTATATGACTTTGTAAAATACACAAGGCAGCCATAATAATATTTTATATATTTTTTATTTAAAAAAATACTTTCTATATTTAAAACTTACTCTGTCTTAACTTTATAGCAAACTATAAATAACATTCTATTACTTTTTGAAAAAACACCATATTCCACCAGTCATCATTTAGTCCTTCAATTTTATTTTGTTTTTGATGAAGACATATATTGTAAAAACACTTTTAAAATTCCATTCTTTTTACAGCATCCCATGTACAAAGGGAATTATATATATTTACCCAAGCTGGGTCCTTCTTTGACATTCAATTTCTTTTTCTGTCAGAAAATGAGTACTGACTTCATCTGATCATTGCACAGCCTATTGCTGAGAAGTTTTCCCTCAGAATAATTATGTGATGGCCATGAGAACATACCTTTCAAACATAGAGGATATGGAGGGTATTCTACAAAGGCTCTTGCTGCAGCTCTAAGAAATCCATTTATCCTGAGTCCAAGCATCCCATATGATAATCTTGCTAATGAATAAATATAGGTGGGATAATGTAGGCTTATTCCTGAGAGATATGGGACACCTCTGATGGTTGACTTTGGCTTGAGAGTCTCATAACAGCCCTTCCAAATTTTCTTCAAATTTCATGGATGTAAAATGGTCTGGGATGTTCCCACAAAGTCTTCTCTCCCTCCTCCTTCACTCAAGCTCAGACATGGCTGTTTAGCTAACACAAGCAGTATCAGAACAGATACAGATATTAACAAATAGATATATCTGTATATGGGTACATGTATGTGTGCATGCATATACCTACTAGAAATATTCATACTCTTTTTGGTAATACTTACACTTTTCTTGCAGTGCTGGGAATCAAGTCCAGGGTGTTAAACATGCTAGTCATGTACTGTATCACTGAACTACAATCCTAGCCTTTTATTATTACTACTGCTAAAACCTGGGTGTATAGTTGTGTGTGTGTGTGTGTGTGTGTGTGTGTGTGTGTGTAAAGTCAGAGACAGTAGATGACGAGTTGAAGATTTGGTTCTTATGTAGACCTGATACAGTCTCTAGATCAAAGTGGCAACCCAGTTTCCAAGTTTCTGTATGAGGTAGCTTAGACAAATGTCCTGGAGAAGGGAAAATCTGCATGTGATCAATGCAATGATATAGAAATTTTATTAAACTCTGAAAAGAACAATACCTGCAATAGAGCTGACTAGTCGTTGCTATTGTGTTGATATCCTGAGGAAGGTCACTAAGAAAACTATGGGATGGAATAAAAAAGTCAATAGTTTATTGTGAGTGTCAGAGTGCTTCAAGTGGCCTTTACCTCCTCCAGTAAATGACTGAAGTCCTGTTACAGTCAAGCTTCTATGACATTTGAATTTTCTCACAATGCCACATTACCTAAAGTCATGCCTTGGGAAAAACTCAAGATTACAAATTCTTATACCACAAGTGGTATAAAAGGATACCTCTGAAGATTCTGATTTATCAACTGTCCCTACACTTTTGGAGTTTGTACAAGGAACACTATTTTGCTGTAGTAGATGGCATTGCAGAAATCACTCTCACAAAGGCAAAGATGTCATCCTCAGAAGATGCACCCCTAGGCTCTCCTAGCCACCAGACTGAAAAGATAAAATTCTAACATAACCTATGGGCAAAATTTACTTGACTTGATAAAGGAGGAATAAGACCACATCTTCAAGTAATTGCAAAAGTTAGCCTACATATACAAACAGAATCAAAGGTAGAGGATTTTATTGGATTTTAGTGCTGCCTAATCAAGAATGCCAACATAACAGCATAAAGGAAATTTCATTGACATGGGGGGAGTTCCTCTATGCATGAGACTCCCTTCTTGTCAAAGATCTCAGATGGCTCTTAGCAGTTTATGTCTAACTTACCCTACAAAATGGCATAGAAAGAAATAGACTGCAAGAAGTGAGTATAAAGGCATGTTTATATTATTAAAGACTAGAGTGACTCCAGAGGATTGTATTTGATTAAATGATTATATTACAAATGTCTATCTTTTTATCAAAAAAGAGCAACACTTACTCACAATAAGGCATTTCTCTAGGTGATTAATCAGCCACATTTTGACAAGCTGTTCATACTGTTTCTCCTCTATCCTGGAAATACTAGGTATTTATTCTGATTGGATTAGATACTTAATATATATATTTCCTTTCCTACTGCAAAACCTTGATCAGAACTAATATCTAAGTTCTTGAAGAATTCCTGTTTCATATATATGGAATCACAAAAAAGCAAAGAAGTTCATTATGGGTCATATTTTATGACAAAGAGGTATTAAAGTAGGCCCATGGTATGTCATATGCCACTCCATACTCACAAAATAGCAAAATAGTCCTCTAAAAATGAGCTAGAACTGCAATATATGAAATTATGAGATGATGCTATTTAAAGCACACTATATTCATTAGATTGGAGAACTCTTTTTCTGTTTTCCCTGTGGAATCCTGATAATTCCTTACCCCATTCTAACTATGAATAGACATGTGTAGGAGAGAGAAGAGCACAATTACCAAGCATGATGAATGTCCCACCAGGTAACCACTAAGACCTGTTCTGGTGATCAGTAGGATTAAATGAAATTTAGAATGAATGTGATAGAAGAAGAAGATGAAAACCAGTTATAGTTGGAAATTGGAAATGGAGTTCCTTCCAACAAGATTTCTTTCCAGAGTTTTCCCTGATGATAAATGTTCCTAGAGAAAACATGGCCTACCTGATCCTTGAACCTCTGTAGAGAATCAGACCTCCACCAAAGTTTCTGGGCTTTGAAAACTATTGTCACATTTGCAGCAAACCCATGCTTCCCACAACTAAGCACAGCGTGGGGTTAATATTAAGGTTGAGCACATTTCTGAAAGACACAGCACTCCTGTGATGGCTGAGTCTGTCTTGAACAGTCCTTTAGAGTGTAGTTAATTTTTCCTTTGAATGCATGACAGTGTAAGACACTTCTATCCACCCTCATTCCCTTTCTTCTCTCTGGACTGTCCAACTTGGATTCTTATCCAATAGCACTCCCAGATTTTCACAGCTCAGTGTTTGTTTTTTGTAGGAACCAGATTAATACAAATTATAAATCCTAACTCCAAATATGATTTTGACCTTGGTCATATGAATCAGTTTTACTCATATTACTTCTTTCCAATTTTATTAGTTTATCATAATAAACACTTTTAAGGTTTATTTAACATAATAAATGTTTCTTGAAGCTGCTAAGATCTAAAAATTTAAATGATGTGCCTGAGATCACATAGTTAAGGATTTTCTTATCATCTAAATGACAATCATTTTCTATTAATTTTTTCAAATCTTAAAATCTTGTCACTCTTATCAAGAACCACCAGAGCATAAAGACAATGAAAGCATATGAGGTGGATTTGGAAGATGGCGGCGAGGGGAGTGCATTACCCCCGTGTGCTGCT
Source organism: Marmota marmota marmota (assembly GCF_001458135.2). Taxonomy (NCBI): domain Eukaryota; kingdom Metazoa; phylum Chordata; class Mammalia; order Rodentia; family Sciuridae; genus Marmota; species Marmota marmota. The sequence goes on along the minus strand of NW_025999842.1, from coordinate 14,977,426 downwards.
TCACTGTGTGGGAGTATGACAAGTCAGGACGGCTAAAGGATATCTTGTTAGGAATTTCCAGCAATAGTGGGGTGCTCCGGAACCTGGAGGAAGGATTTCCATCGCACGAGGATCGGCTACGGGGACTCAAACGCGAGAGGTTTGTCGCACGGAGGGTAACTGCTTATTCAGCAAATCGCCCCGCGGCGAAAGTCTGCAGTGTGCGCTGGGATAGAGACGCAGGGTTACAGCGCTGCAGTTTCTGCCAGCCGCGCAAGCACCGTACTCAGGGCTGAATTCTGGGTTCCAGACGGGGTAAGGAAGCGGTCCTGCTCGGTTCTACACACCGGTCAGTCCACAGAGGAGGCCAGCAGCCACCATCTTGGTAAACTGACGTCACGTCCCCTGTTTTCGACTGACCGCAACTCATTCAGCCATAGATCAGGTAATTCCAGGCTACAATTCGCCTGTGGCTTGCAAACAGATTGCTAGGGTTCTGCGCCTGGGTGCTTCTAAGAACCTGAGCCTATCGGAGCGAACGCCGAGCGCGGGGCGCCCGAGTTCCGGCTCCC
>NW_025999842.1:14946350-14973415 GCF_001458135.2 Marmota marmota marmota | reverse complement strand
AAAAAAAAAAAAAAAAAAAAAAAAAGGTGTGGGCAAGACGATTCTAAGAGATTAGTAAAAAAAAATCTTTAAACATCCATCATTTCACATGTCTGGTTTTTAAAAATGAAAGGAGCTCACAGATATGCATTAACATTGTGATTATATAAGAAAGACTTCATAGACCTCTAATTTGTGTCCTTTACTCCAAGAAAAAGTCTTCTCCATCAAGAGTGGTAAAAAAAAAGAAATGTATATTTCTATGCTTTAAATTAAAACATTTATATGTAAAAAAAAAAAAAAAAGAAAGCATATGAGGTAATAATAATAATAATAATAATAATAATAATAACAAATGGCACCCCATAGATAGGAAGAAATTGCTAAGAAATATTTTCTTTTTCTTGTCTATACCTCATTCATTAATACTTATTGCCCAGGATTCTGCTTTCTGTCAAACAACAAGGAAATATCTTTGTGATGTCAGGGCTATAGGTCTATAGATCTTGCAATAATTAAGTCCTGAAGTTGTTTCATAGTCTTGAAGTCACTAGCCTGGGAGAAGTTACTATCATTGATGATACTTATGATAAGTGCTAAAAAATGGATGTAGCTTCTTTACTGCCAAACTTCAGCAGAGGGGAAGAATTAAGAAACTTGAATTCCAGGAAAAGAGGCTGCACATTACAGATAAGGACTGTAAGACAAAAAGATGTCATGCCCAAAACTTCTAAAGGTGACAGTTGTATGATGTTACACAGAAGCGTTAAAACTCAAAACTAAGACCTGATCCCATTAAAAGCTATGATGTTTCTCTCTTTGGGTATTGACTATTTATGGATCTCTTTTCTTTTGAATAGCTGGGAAATTTTTGAAGATTTTTTTTTACCTTTTTTCATTTGTCTTTTTGGGCAATGAGAAAATATGCTGCCAGCATATTTCTGAACATAGAGTATGAGTCTTGATTAGTTTTTGTTGTTCTTATATGATTATTAAGATCACCCATTTCACTTTCAAGAGTGATGGAGTTTTGATGATAAAGCACGTGATCATCAAAATAATAGAAAATAATTTGAATCTCAATGAATGAAGTTGCCCCAATCACATTGCTGCCTCAACCCACCTCTGCCCTACAAAACAAAAATGTTCCATAGCTACAACTGCTTATCTGTAAACCTTTGCATATGAAAAACAATTTTCTCATTTGTTTGTTTGGTTTTGTTTTTTGATGTATCTTGTGTAGTGAAAGCCTTCTAGGACCAGTCAGAGGCTCTGAGTAGTATAGGTCACTGGTTAATGACACTGAAAAAGGGTCTCCTTAGATTAAGCATCTGGACTATGCTAATCAACTTGAAGAAGATACTATGAAGGGAAAGAATGAGAAGAAAAAAAAAAACATAAGCAAGAAAACAGTATTAAAATCCTACCTTACAATTTTTGAGAACAAGCTTAGAGCTATCTCAGACTTGAGTAACTTTCTGTTTCCAGAGGATGTGACTGTCTTCAGTAAATCTCTCTTTCCTGAGTATTGTTTGGAAAAATTAGAATATGCTGCACCCAAAAATTCTTACCAATACAACAAACCATAGTGACATTTTTTTCTCTTCACATCTCTGTCTTCCCATTTTTCTTTAACATCTCATGTTCCTTTTTGGGTGAGTAAATTTGTCTTGGGTAAATTATTGGTCAGAAGACACCCTTATTTTTAATTCAAAGGAGTACCTCCACAAACCCAGTTGAAAATCCCTTCTTTCAGGTGCAAGCATAGTTTGGTTTATAACAAAACCAATGCCATATTTATACTAATGGATTATGTTGCTCATACCTGACGACACGAGGTTAAGTTTTAAGATAGTCTGGGACATCTTCTTACACTGCATGGTCTAAAGCATTTAGACTACACAATTTCCTATGTCCAAGAAAGAAAAATAAATGAGAAACATTAAAATATTAAAAGCATACTCTAGTATTTTGGAAGAGGAGAGATTCGTTTAGAGCCAATGTCAATATGGACAAATATAATAGCATTTAATGGAATGAAGACATGATTTTGAGCTTCAGCTCTCCTACTTTTCATGTTGCATGACCTTTAGTAGTTTTGTGACTGACCTGTCTTGGTCTTACGTTTCCCATTTGTAAAATACTCAATACAATGGTATCTTTTTCCTTAAGCCTGTTAGGAGAATTAAATGAGATTGCACATAAAGCTTAGTTACAAAAATGTGCATTTTTTTCTTTTCTTCATGTAAAATGAAGGAAACATAAGTCAGTTAAAAATAAAGGCACAACATTATAGAATACCTTTTACATTTTTTTCAGGAGGAACACTTAAATTTTTGGATTAGAATCAATCGAACTAATCAATTAAACTTCCCTGAATGCTTTAACACAGAATATACACTACAATTAACCTATTTTTGGTAGCACATTTACGAATATAAATACTTATTATACTAATTTGATTTCAATGGTAATTCAAACTCTGGTTTTTAGTTCTGTTGGCAAAAGGTAGGAGTCTTTTTAATGGTAGCCAAAAAAAACTTCTGACTACCACATTTGTTTTTAAACTAACGAGTGATTCAGTGAGTTTCTCATTTTCCCTTTTCAATCATTAATGATTTTCTGCAATAGTAAGCTAAATTTCAAGTCCTTACTATTGTTATTTTTCCACAATTTTTGAAAGGCCAGAGACTTGGCAAAAGCCAGGATGTCCCCTTCTATCTGTTTACTATCTTCTTTTACCACAGCTGAAAGTCTTAGCAGTCACACTGCCAAGGTCCATCAATACTCTTCCTAGCACCAGTGATTTGGGGTTTCATTCCATTGACCAGTGAGCTATCTGCATCCAGAATTCCATTCTTTCTTTGTATATATTTTATTTAATATAGGTAAATAAATACTGAATCATATGTGTACACTGTGTCTAGGTAATTATTTTTCATCATTGCATAAAAATTATGCTATCTGGTGAGCTTCACTGTGGCATATTGATACATGCATGTAATGATTTGATCAGTCTTATTCCTGCTTTCTCTTTTTATCATTCTCTCCTCTCTCCTGCATGTCCTCTTCCTCTACCCTTGTTCTCCCTTCTACTTTCAGGATATCCTTTTTCCTTTTTCCCTTTAGTTTGCTTACAGAATCTCATTCTTAGTGTCTATTTCCTACAATCAATCCTGGTAGCACCATTTTCAGGTCAGAGTCAGATTACCTGGAAGCCAAGCCTGAGAGAGGAGTATACTATTGCACAGCATGCAAACCTCTAAGGGAGCTTCAGAGTCTAGACAGAAAAGGAGAAGGAACGGAGCAAAGATGTAGCTGTGGCTAAGCCTATTGTTTGCCTTATTTATGGGTGAACATAAGTCTGCCAGAGTCACATCCCTTGGATATAAGTGGCCAGCCTTCAGTGCTCATACATGTATCATTGGTTTATAGGTTGCTCCCAGAAAATGCAAGATAGGTTTGACATCCTGGACAAGGGGGCTTCCATCAAAAGTGAGACAGAAACAGAATCTTCTATTCACAATATTCAGAAGAGAAAGCTCAGATATAGAGATTCAGTAACTTGCCACAAATCTCACTTCTTAAAGCTTGTGTTTGAAGTTAGTTTTATCTCTGCAGAGTAAAGGATGAAAACAGAACTGATAGGGAAATAAGACTCACAGGAAAACAGGGAGTCTAACACTGAGAAGAAAAGAAAAGAGTGTCAAACGTGGGCACCAACCATGCAAAACAGTATGACTAGACTTTATTCTAAAAAGAGGAATAACATTCAGAGAAATCAAGGAAGCCAAGACAGAACTCTGCTTAAAGTAATTTTGTATCACCTCTTTAAATTATACCTTAAAAGAAAGAAACAAGAAAAAAATGTTTTAGGGAAAAAAAAGGAAAATTTAAAGAAATGATGAAAAAAAAGAAAAAGAAAATGTTTAAAATAAAGCTATAGGAAAAAAATATTTTGATTAACTTTGGAAAAATCTCTGCACTCTCTCTCTCTCTCTCATATATATATGTANATATATATATATATATATATATATATATATATATATATATATATATATTTAATAATACATGTATATATTTCAAAACAGAGACTCAGTGTAGTTATTTTAAAAGAGGGTGAGGGGAGACCACGGATCTGCCAATATTGACAAGGATTGTATAATTTCTGTCTCTCTAAATTAAAAGTAAATTCAAATTCTGAAAAAGTCTTTTAACTCTTTGAGAGCTATTTTAAACATTAATTCATGGTATTGTAGTGCATCAATTCTTATTTATTTTTTAAAAAGGAGTTTAAATTGTGCCTAAATAGTTATTTAGAAAAATAACTTAAGTATTTGCATTTTCTTTCTACAAGAGGTGCTGAAAAACCATTTTGTTTTATTTAATTTTCAAACATGGATACTTAAAAAGTTTGAAGCCATTGCTTTTTGTCCCCAGATACTTGGTCATCAGCACTCTTTATAATCCCCTAGCCTTCTTAATCAAACCTTCTGAAGCTTAAATTATTATTGAGCAATTTATTTAGGATTATGGCTTAATTCATGATTCTACAATGAGCATACTATCAACTTTGAGGAGTAAAATCACAAGTAACAGCATAATCTTCTAGACCAAATAGGGTTTGAGCAATTTCAAATACCCAGGATTTAAAGGAATTAATAGATAAGAGGATAGATTCATTATGTGGTCAAGAGGTCATTTCATAAAAATATTTTAAATTAAAAAATTAAAAACCTTTTGGTTTTAAGACTCAGGATAAAATGGATTGGTAAGAATTAAAGAAAATGTTGAGAAAGACTGCAAATTATTCACCTGATTGAAGGACTAATTAAAATTATCTTGAAGGCACTGCAAGTTTTTATCTTTGAATTTTTATGCATATGAAAGAAATGTCCTTCTATTGTTTTCCAAAGGAAAATATGCATAAAAACCTAAAGTCTCTCTCTTTCTCTCAGAGAGAAATGTCAGGTATAAGGTGGTATAAAGAACAGCGTTTTTGTCCCACTCCCATCATTCTTAGGCTAATCACAAATAGTGCAGCCAACCCAAAATGCTGCAAGGGTTGGAAGCTAATGGTTGGCAGCAGCGCCATTCAGAACCTATCCTTATATTTACCAGGGCCGTTTTATGCAGATACACAAGGGGCTATGACTTCACCCTGGGTACACTATAGTGATTAAGGAGTAACATTGTAGAAAAATCATGAATTTAGGAATAACAAAGGCCTATTCCTTTGCCTCAAATTGTGATTTATTAATGCCACATATTTCCCCAGAAGATCAGATTGTGGCAAAAATTGAGCTGTATCTGCCTGTTTTTCATGCTATTATTCCTCACTTCTACAGGATTCACCTCAGAATGTGCTCTCAATTATGCACCTCAATCATAATCCCAATATTAATGTTGCCAGCAGAGTTTGTATCATGATGAATCACCAGGAATGCTTGTTAAACACAAATTAATGATTCAGTAGGTCTGGGGTAGAGTCCAGGAACCTGCATTTCTAGGAAGTTTCTAGGTTTTACTGTACTCTGATTATAACATTTTGTGAATCATTGTTTGTGGCAATCATCCTAAGATAGTGAGTAAATGTTTACAGACTGCAGACTATGAAATATGATACCTAGAGTAAAGCAAAAACAATCATCATTTATTAATATAATTTAACATTTTAAATGTGTGAAAGGATGTAATACATCAAAGTGTTAAAGTTACCCATGGAGGTTAAGAAAAAAGAAAATATGGTCTAAATAAATTAAATGATTTCATCCAATAAATATTGAACCTATTTTCTGTTAGCTGTAGCTCAGAAGAACGCATGGGGAGAAACAACTCATTTAACCCCCTTGAGAGTGTATATAATTGCACACCTGGCCATTTCCCGTTCTAAGGAAAGTGATCAAACAGGTGTGCTGCTCAAATTTTTGTCCACTGGGAGAATTTCCTTCACCACCCTCCTTCAGGGAGATCCTGAGGAGGGTCTGTAGTATTACAGTTGTCTACTTTCTGGTGTTGCTTACATATCTTGCAGAATTACCTATAAATAATACCCTAAGTCCTGTTTTTCTCTGTCAAATGATCATAGGATACTACCTATAAGGTCACCAGGAGAAAGAAGGCAGAGTAGCAGAAGTGGAAATCATGGGTATGTGGGGCACTTCTTCTTGTACCTTGTGCTTTCTGGCTTAGTGATGTATATACCATTTCTGTTATAGGATGAAATGTTGCTCTTCATGTCCACCTTTATGGCTTGATGGGTTATAAAAATTCATGATGAGCAGTTCAGGTCACAGGTAACTTAATGGCTCATGATTAAGTGTTCAATCTTTACTATAGCCCAGTAGCACAGGAAGAGCTGTTTCTCAGAAGGAGGGTTGTTATCTAAAAAGGACAGCAGTCCTTTGCTCCCAAATCATAAGACCCTGTGATGCAATTAAAATATATAAGGGCCTGCCATATCCTCTAAACTGTATTCTTATCTGCCACTGACACTTTAAGCATCATTAGACCTTCTGGATCATATGGTCCATATGGCAAAACAATTTACACAGAAGTGGCAGAACCTTATCTTGACCTGTGTCACACTAATGGCTACCAGATTTTCAGATAACTCAGTAAATGATTCTACTAAACCAAATAGGGAATTCATTGTTACATGATCCACCAAGGGTCCTTAGAAGTTGTCCCTTTCTTTTGGTTATATCTTGACATTCAAATGTGACAGAACCCATAGTAAGAGGTCCCTGGATTCAGTCAAGTTTATTTAGCAAAACTTAGTTCCATCCTCTGAGACACAAATGTCTACCAATAAATCTAATAGCTACATCTTGCTCACCAGGTCTAATCACCATGTCACCAGTATAATAGACCAGAATAATGTCTTATGGAAGAGAAAAATTGCTGCAGTCCAGCCTCAGCAAAATAACCAGGGGGTGAAGAGAGCAACTTGTGTACATTGATACAGCAGGAGTGGGAGTCATTTATTGTAGGACAGGAGGGGTATATATACATTCCACACAGCTTATCTTAATTAACATAAACTAGATACAGCAGTCAACTAATAAGAAATCTCCACACTTAATGGCTCGCTGGCATTACTTCACAAACCACTCCCTCTGGCAAAATGCCAGGCGCCATCTTGACTTGTTTACATACCCTAACAAAAAATTGATTAAGATCCCTGCAAACTAAGTTATGACCTAGGACTGGAAAGTTGATAAGATCCTGAAGTACTATAGTGCAGGTGTATTTCTGATCTTGCCACCTGAAAGCAAACTGCTTCTGGTGTTATTTACCAAAATGTATTGAAAAAAAAATATGTCAGATCCATATGGTATCAGGGAATATGTTAATTTGTACAAGAAATGAAACCACATCTGGTACAGGGGTTGAAATTGAAGTTACTACCTGGTTTAGTTTATGATTACCTTCTGTCATTCTCCAAGATCCATCTCTCTTCTCTACAGGATCAATAGGTGAGTTGCATGGGGATGGCATGTAAATCACCATACCTGAACGAAGTTCTTCATGTTAGCAATAATCTTGGCAGTCTATCCAGGAATGCTATATTGCTTGTGGATTTGCTCTTTTCTTAAAAGAAGGCAGTTCTAGTGGTTTCAATTTGTTATTTTAAACTATCAGAGCCCTTGCTTCATGGGTCAAGGAATTCTGCCAATAATTATGTATTCAGGAACTGGGGGAAATATGCATGATGAGTTCAGGACCCAATGGACCTGAGATAAAACTTTATGGATGACCTGAACTTAAAAGTCTCTACATTATGTACCACAACGATGTTTTGAAACTTCTGGAATCAGTATTACTTCAGAGCCTATGTAGAGTTTAGGACCAATGTTCGCCAAATATCTCAGTATTTCCTTTTCTCTAATTCATACTTATTCTTATAAAATGTCATACATCTATTTATGGGGAGACTGGAAAAAAGATTAACAGTATAAATTTTTGGCAGTGTATCAGAGTTCTCCTTGCTACAGGGGACCCAGGTTCCCCTTCACTGAAAGTATTATAGAACATTCAATGTGTTCAATAACTGGCCCACATTTAGAAATTGATTATGAGACTATAACTATCAGTATTTATGATTCAGTATAGGTTGTATTCACTAGATATAGAACTATTCTTCCTGAAAGATCATGCATAAATTTGCTAGGCTTTCTACCCATTTCACTTTTTCTAATCTATTTCTTATTATTCTGTTATCAGCCAATGTGATATGTCTGAATGAGTCAGACTATTCAGAGAGCAGCTCTGAATCTGCTATTATTATAATTACATTCACCTTGCCTTTGGTGTTTGGCCAATACTCTACCCTGCCAACATAGGATCCAATTGATCCCATTACAGTTACAGAGAAGAGTAAAAGGTTTTGTCTTCTGGAATCTTTCAATGTGAATAAGTAGGCCTTAAATGACAATGCCACTCTTTCTTTCAATTTTTCTTGAATACTATTCTGTATATTAATCCAAGGCAGATTCAACATTTTCACTCACTGTGGGTCAGTTTTGAACTCCATGTTTTTAGCTAATCATACAAATAAACTGTTAGAATTCTTTTAAATTTTCCAGCTTGCAACATGTCTATTTATTGAATGCATATCTGTAAATTTATTATGGTTCAACTTTGTTCCTGAGGTTCGATAGAAAAAATTAAAGTAAAACAATGAAAATACTAAAACAGAACAAACAAAATACATAGTAGATAAAGACAGACAAGGAAATAAACTTTTATTTCAGAAGTTCTGATTTCTTTACAGGCATGTTACTCTCTAAGCAAGCCACTCTCAGGCCTATCTCCCAAATTTCTAGGAAATACATACATACCTGTGAACAGTTAAGGAGCCCACCAAAAAATAGATGAATCAAAGACAGATTCTACATTATAAAAAACCTTTATCATAGGATATTTTCCAGCATTATCTATGTTCTATTTTTTTAATTAATTAATTAATTTTAATTAGGTACATTTGACAGCAGAAGGCATTTTGATTCGTTGTACAAAATTGCAGCACAATTTTTCATTTCTCTGATTGTACACATAGAGTGTTGAACCATATGTGCAGTCATACATGTACCTAGGATAATAATGTCCATCACATTACACCATTTTTTCTGTCCTCATACCCCCCTCCTCTCCTCCCCCTGCTTTGTCCAATCACAGTTCCACCATTTTTCTCATGCCCTCCCCTATTGTAGATTATCATCCACGTATCAGAGTGGACATTTGGCCTTTGTGTTTTGGGTATTGGTTTACTTCACTTACCATGATATTCTCCAGCTTCATCCCTTTACATGCAATGCCATAATTTTATTCTCTTTTAATATTGAGTAGTATTCCACTAGGTATATATACCACAGTTTCTTTATCCATTCATCTATTGAAGGGTATCTAGGTTGGTTCTACAATTTAGCTTCTGTGAATTTTGCTGCTTATCTTTAGGAGCCTGCTAAGAATTAGTTCTAGTTATAAGTCTATAAATTAAAAGGGTTGGTGTCTAGGGGTATTCCCTGAGAGGGTTGTTCTTACTGCAGCCTCTTCTTCTCTATCTCTGCTTTGTGACTCCATTTCATGCTGAGCAACTTTTGTCCACTGGAAACTTCCCCCAGGATGTGCTGCTCATCTGGTCCCAGAGCAATGGAGTCAGCTGACTATGGACTGGTATCTCTGAAACCATTAGCGCCAAATAAACATTTGGTCCTTTAAGTTATTGCTGCCAGCTGTTTTTGTCATGTTGATGAAAAGCAAACTAAAATAGTTACTGTTACCAAAATACCTGACAATAACAACTTAGAGAAGGAAAAGTTTATTTTGACTTAACAGTTTCAGAGGTCTCAGTCCATGGTAAGCTGATTTCATTAGTCAGGGCCCAAAATGAAACAGAGTATCTTGATGCTAGGGCATGGTAGTTGACAATTTAGAGAACTAGGAGAGAAAATGGTATAGTTCCAGTCCAAATATGAGTTTGAAGATAGGAGAAGTCCTGTGTTATACAGCAAAAATATTGAGATTCAGAGGGAGAATTCTTGAGACTTTTGAATATATTCAAAATATATTCAAAATATGAATATATTCACATTTTCAGCAAATTGAGTAAGGCCCATTCTAATTGGAAATAATAATTGATTTGCTCAATCTACAGTTTCAGTTATTAACAACTTCTAGAAACAATCTTAAAGACATATCCTGAAATAATGTTTTACCAAATATCTTAGTGTCTAGTGAGTTGATAAACTTGACTTATAAAATTAATTATTGTATATACTACATGAGAAAAGAAAATGAAATTATATAGCATTGGTGCTTCATATATTTAAAAAATATAATAAGAGAATGCCATGGGTATAACATGGATATAAGGAAAAAAATAAGAAAACAGAAGTTTTTTCAGAAGTTTTGTAGAGCAGGTATTTAGGGAAGAGAATGAAGCAAATAGTGTGCTCCAGCTTGTCAATGAAATTGAGTATATTCAGCCCATCTTGGTATTTGTTAGTGAATCTTTAAATTTTAGTATTGTTTGGGTAGGTTTGGAACAACATTTTCTTTTGAGATGTATATACTGAGGAAATACAAATGATATTTTATAGCTTTATTATTCTTTTCATCTTACCATGATTAAAATTCTGTAATGCATTTCTTGTTATTGAAAATTTTGTTAGAGCAGAATAATTATGCATAATACTAGGATTTATTTTGACATAGTCAAGCATGCACATAATTTGGTCAATTTAATTATCCAGTATTTCTCCATCCACCCCTTTTCTCACCATCATCCCATTCCTCTACCCTACTGGTTTTCCTTCTCTTTTTATGAGATTCCTTTATTTCCTTTTTTTCTTGTTAGCTTCTACATATGAGAAAAAACACATGACTGTTGACTTTCTGAGACTTGCTTGTTTCACTTAACAGGATGATATCTATAGTTCCACACATTTTTATGCAAATATCAAAATTTTGTTGTTCTTTATGATTGAACAAAATCTAACTGTGTATATGTACCACATGTTCCTTAACCATTCATCTGTTGACAGACAGCTGGGGTGGTTTCATAACTCAGCTATTGTGAATTGTGCTACTATAAACATGAGTATACATGTGTCACTATAGTATACTGACATTCATTGTTTTGGATAAATCCCAAGGAGTGATATAGCTAGGTCATATGGTGGCTCCATTTCTACTCTTTTGAGAATCCTTCAATTTACATACCATATTCTAATAGACATCTGTTCCCCAAATAATAAATCATCCTTTAATACCTCAATCTTCCACTCTTTTTTCCATAATTTTACTCTTATTCCAATAATACTAATAAAAAACAATTTTGAATTTTAATAATAAGTAGATATAGTTTGTCTTTCTTCTTTTCATGACCAACAGCTGGTGATTTGGGGGAACAAGTATAAGTACTATCGTATGCTTTAAAAAAGATGCACAATTTTTAAAAGCCTCATTTACTTTCAAAATCACCTTAATAAAAAAAAGTGCCAGAATAACTTTGTTCTCTTTAGTTCCATGTTAGGAAAGATGTTATATTCTGTTAGATTTTACAAGTGTGGTGTTTTCCTGTACTGGTAATTTGCATTAATGGATATTCAAGAAACCAATTTATATAGCTCACTGATGTAAGTTATAGCAAAGTCTGGAGACATATGAGGACACATTTTCAGTAGGCTTTTGAAAATGTGCTGACACATTTTAGGAATGCATCTGTTTTTGCTTGCAAAAAATCACATTTATGTGTGCAACATGAGAAATTGAATGCACAAACAGGTGGTTTTAAATACCCAAGCAGAATTTAAATTGAAATACTCACAACCTTATTGGAGCCTATTGAAAATCCTCCCAAATCTCAACATTAAACTAGTGGCAAATGCCTTGATACTCTTACTATTTGTGACCTTATTCTTTCATTTGAAATATCACAGGAAAAGAAGTCTTATAGACAGTTTTCGGACTTTACTAATGATGTGTTCTGTTATATTGAATAAGTTGTAAATCTTCTTTCTACTTTAATGTGCCATATATTTTAAAAAAATTGACATTAATCTCAGAGAGTATATATATATATATATATATATATATATATATATATATATATTCTATTTCCATGACCCAATTCTTCTAAGAAACATACAAAACTACATATAATGCATAAAATTATACATTATAAAAGAATTTTATCCTTAATCTCATCCATGTGCATCTTAAATGCCATCACATATACCTACCAAACATTTAAGTTTCTACTATAGATCAGATATCCTCTTAATCAATGAAGACCCAAAGCCAATGATGCTCCTGCATCAAGCCATGCATTAGTTGGTTCCCCTCTTTGTTTCTTTGCAATCCATCCATGTATAATATCTGCTTTCCTAAGTCTACAGAGGTGTTGAAGAATCTTCTATATTAAATAATTTTACACTGATCCTGGTCTTTCTTGCTTTAGTGTGTGCACACGAGTGCATGCAAACACACACATGCACACACACACATACAACTCCCACTCTGCCTTTTGTAATCAAAAGAGGGAATTCTAAGAAATAATGGACTTGCTCGTTGAATAACTTTATGAAATCAAAAAGGTCAAAATCCTTATTGATATTCTACTGCTTTAAATCCATATACTCCTTTTAGTTCTTTGATATATCATTAGAAAATATATTCAAATACATATTTTAAGGCCAGTAGGTAAAGTTTTAGAAATATGGAGTACACTGAGCACTTCTTGGAAAGTATAGCAGTATGAGAGACAATCAAGATAGGCGTTGTTGACAGAGTTTTAACTGAGAATCAAATGAAGAGGACAGTTGTTGTGGCTCAGTGGTAGAGCACTTGCCTAGTATATGCGAGGCACTGGCTTCAATTCTTAGCACTGCATATAAATAAATAAAAATAAAGGTCCATTGATAACTAAACATATTTTTAAAAAGAATCAAATGAAGAGAAACAGCATTTCTGAGGACAGAAAATTGTAAACTATGGCAGTATTAGAAATGGAGAGAAAGAGAGGAAAATATATATATATATATACATACATATACATATATATCACATACATATTCATATATTAAATGACAGGATTCACCAGATGAGAGGGAGATGCCAATTTTCATCTCTAGGTTTCTAACTTAAATTATCATTTGGGTGATAATGTCAGAGTTAAAAAAAATATGCAAGATTCTGTATCCTTGTATTAAAGGAGATGATGATTTCTGCATTAGATGAAGACAAATCAAAAGTATGAGACATTATATTGATTATGCTAAGAAAGCAATTAAATATATAGGTTTGCAATTCAGAGAATAAATACAATTTATATTAGAGCTTCTTACACTGAAGCATACATCAGTTCAGAGAGTGTAGCCACCAAAATTACTGACCTGGGAGAGACACACAAGATTGAAATTGAAAAGTGTTCCACACATTTTGAATTAGATCTCCTAATACAGCTGGTGTTAGAAAGAAATAATGGACTTCTTCTTTAAATAACTTTATGGAAGTCATTTGATTGGAGGATACTGCCAAGAGAAAGGCCAAGGACAGTACCCTGCAAATATCAAATTAAGAGAACAAATAAATGGGATTAATGAGGAAAATTCCAGGTAAGAGTTAGCTAACTAGAATGAAACAAATGACCAATATTAATAAATTGTAAGAAATGACCAGCATGTTCAAATTTCAAAAAAAAAATGAAATTAAAGAATTAATAGGGGCATATTGATTTGTATTAGTAGAATATCAATAGGAATTTTGACAGTTTCGATTTTATAAAGTTACAAAAGAGCAAGTTCATTATTCCATAGAGACCCTTCTTTTGAGTAGAAAGGGCTACATGGGGGTTGTGTGTGTGTGTGTGTGTGTGTGTATGCGTGCACAAAAGGAAAATATATCAGGATCAGTGTAAAGTTCTTTAGTATAGAAGACTCTTCAGCACATCTGTAGTCTTGGGGAAACAACCATTTTAGATGGATGGATTGCAAAGAAATAAAGAAGGGAACCAACTAATGAATAAGACTCAAAGAAGAAATGATTAAAGAAGTTCCTCCATTTAATTAGCCTTTGCAAACTTTTGCTAAAACATTTGCATTTGGCTTTCTTAAAGATAGTATATCCCCCAAATCTGTTGTACTCAATTTCTATGCCCTTGCAGAGTAGAGTAACTGATACTGATTTTGAGCAGAATTCTAATAAAAAATATATCTAACATGGTACCTACGGTAAATATTAAAGTTATACCTTGACTGAATTTTATAAATATGAAAAATGTCTGAGGTTTCTAGAATTTGGATATAGATACAATACACAGTGATTATATACTTATAGATGTCTACCTCATTTTCATATGTCTTCATATTTTTCAAATCAAATACTAGTAGATATATATAGTTCTTGAAAGAGTTTTATTTCTCATGGCACCTGCCATTTGGTAGGCTTGATTAACATAATATCATTTGGATGTATTCATATATTCATGGCACAGCAGACTGAACAGACAATGAGAAATATTTGAATTGCCTTTCATTGAAAATCTCCCATCCATGTGAATGTCACTGTGGATTAATCTTGACAAACCACAAGAACAGTTTGACTAACTAGAAATAAAGTGAATCCAGAGGCACATGGCCAGCCTCATATTCAAGGGATAATATTTGTTTTTTTAAATAACTTTTTAATTTCTAATTTGTACTAAAAGGGGGAAAATCATAAATCCTCAGTGTTATTTCCAAGAGGACTTAGTCACAGAAGAAAGTACAAGAATATATCTATTTTCAAAATTTTGTGGTTATTTTACATTTCATGTGCATATGTCTTGCCTCCCCAATTCACTTTTAAAATCTGTGATGGCAGGGGATGTGTTTTTGAAAGTAGGGGTTTCATAGCTCTCTGTGGGCACCTCGTCATTTTTCTGTTTACTAATCACAGTGGCTAGTACACAGTGAGACATCCTTGCTTCATGGAAGGAGTAGATGGGTAAATGGCATAATTATGCTTTGACATGCTTGTTATTTTAAACGCTATTCTTTCTTTCCTCATTACCCTCTTTTTTGCCTTTGATGTTTCAATATACTGAAGCTTTATAACATCTCAAATAAAGTATACTTCTTTGAAGGTAGAAATGTGCAAGGTAAAAAATAAATATACTCTTGCAACGTTTGGGCCTTCTCAAACAAATGGAGTGGCAGTTCAGAACTACAGAGGTATATGGACATATTGTGAAAACTACTGCCCTTTTTTGCTTTCAGCTCTTAGTTCCAGTCTTTGTAAAAGTTTTTAGATTGTATAGAAACCTGGGAATTGTCTTCTCTTTAGTAATGTGTCTGGGAAACATCACAGCTGTTCATTAACATATGAATCTAGTCGAGTTTCAAAATTCCCCAATCATTGTTATCTCTGAGTATATTCTTTGTTGTGAAGGGAAGTGGGTTGTTATTTTATTTATCTGAAGATTGTACTGTGATAAGCAAAGTGTCAGGAATAATCATACCAAATGCTATGTACCACAATAGCATCCAATTATGCTGTACGTGTCTTTCATCGAGCAAAGAAGTGAAGGAGTTTTTAAATTACTTATCATGACTTGATGAGTCGAACATTTTAATGAAATAGTTGCTTAAACTCTGAGATGAAGCGTTAAAGATACTAATAAGATAGATTTCAGAGCTGTCATATGTCAGAGCAAATAGATTCCAAGAAAATTCCTAAAAGGAACCAAAATTTACTTTTAGTTCTCTAAATCTAAAGAGTTCACATTAATCTGAGCCAAATTAGAAGCAGGATACAAATAAATATAAATACCAAACAGTTAGTTTATAAGAATTCTCACATTCTGGAGGTTAAACAGTAGACTTCCCCAAGAGAAACAGACAGCTCTCCAGGGAAGAATCCCTCTGCTTGCCTTTCCTTTTTTTCTCATAGATGACTCCTAATTAGTTTTTTTTCTTCCTACTGCTACCAAATAATAATTCATGGTAAATTCAGGGTTTTTTGGTTAGGGAGATATGATCTGATAATTATAACAAAATTAACTAGAACTATGATCTTAAGAAAAGCTTGTTGATAGGTAGAGAGATGAACAAATAATAGCACGTTCTCTCCATTTTCTTATGTGGACATTAAGTCAGGGCAAAGATGGTGTCTAAGAAAAGCAATTTTAAAAGAGAGTTAAAGTAAAGCAAGAGAATGGAATAAAATATCTTTTGTAATACAGAATTTTATTTCAAAGAGATATCACTGGAGGGAAAAGAGAAAGGAAAATGATGAAAGGAATTTATTTCCCATTAAATACATTTATACATTCAGTGTGTACTTCCTCTGGCAATCTGAAATATATGGCTCTATTTTAGCTTTTAGTTTATAATTCATTAACCTCATTCTAACATTACAGAGCTTGTGAATAATCTGGTCTGAAGACATCACACCCTCAAAGCCTATGACAGGTCATTATTTCTACAGAATAAAGAGCAAATTCATTAGTTTGAATTCATTAGTTTGAAATTAAATATTTTCATACTTGCATTTCTAGTATGTACCTCAGATCACATATTCACCTAAATATGATTACTCTTCAGAATTGGTAAGTAGGAATTGGTTTTAACAGTTTTAAGAGTCAAATGACAAATTTTTAGGAATTTTAAATCTAATTACAATACATTTTTAGCTTTATGTGGGTCGTGATGGGGCTATTTGTGTCAAATTCTATAAATCTTGTTTTATTTCTTCTTCAAAGAAGAAATTTTTAAACATTTAGTAACATATCACACTTCTAATTTCTTAAACAGCCCCCAAACCATCCTAATTCCATTCCCATGGAATCCTTTTGTCTCTTGACACCTCCTTTCCATCTCTGCCTGTTCCATCAATAATGTCCATCCTTCCTAATATTCCACTTAAGCATCCTATTTCTCAATCAGAATTTCTTCTGATACCTTATTTTGCACTTTTGTGCTAATTCATGTCAGTTGCACATGCAATCCAAGTCCTATAGAAGTCAGTTCTCCCTCTTAATATACAAATTTTAAAATCAGGCTCCTAAAAAGTCACCAATCTTCTGTAACTACTTAAAATTCAGCAATAAAACTATTCAGATTTATCAAATACTCTTCCATGACTTTTTAAATTTTTATTTCCTAATGCCCCAAACTGTAGAATCAACTAAATGGTAGAAGCCCCAACCTCATGAGAACAGATATTTTCTAATATGAAACCACTACCCTTCCAAAATCCTGTATTTGTATAGTGGGAAGAATTTACTCAAGAAAAGTGCTGGTAATTTCAATGCTACTCTGAAGATTCTTCTGTTCAATAGTTTTAACTCATTGTTTGAGTTACTTCCTGTTTACTGGTGTCAAATGTCTACACAGTTTCAGCAGGTAACATACAGTCCATACAAGCTAAGACTGTTTCAAAGTGTAAATGTTACATAATCCCCACCATGTAAATCTCATTAATAATGATGCACAGATGTATTTCTGACATTCTATATATTTCAGGTGTCTAATTTTAACAATAAAATATAATAAAATAATAACAATAAAAAATAATTCACTTATGCTTTCACTTATTCACTTGTTTTTCAGCAAGTATTAATCATGTCGTGGACACCAGGAGTGGATACCAGGAGTTAAGGGGCATAATTAAATGCCTTGTAAAAAAATTCTATTATGGCTGGGAAAGAAAAAATTGTCAACTGGAGAAAAAAATACACAGTGATAAGTGCAATAAACAATAATATATCAATATTAGTCAAGGACATTTAGTGAGATATGGCACAATTTCAAACTAAAAGCAATATTTATAATACCCTATTCTAAAATAGCCCATGTAACATGCAGTTTCAATCTGTTAACACCTCTTGCAAAAGCCTCCTACGACTATATGAGTGTGCTGTGTTATCCTACATAGTTGCCAGTAAGCAATATTGCCAAAATTCTTCATGTGTATTCTAACGTTATTATTTCTGAAATTCAATATTTAGATATTATTATTCTTGTTTTGCAGATGTGAAGTGAAACATTTCTTTTTCTTTTAATGTTAACAGGTTAAATTGTGATCAATGACTAGACTAGTAAATCCTGAATCACCATTCAAACTTATTTTATTTCTATGTGCCATAATGTTCTGTATCAAACCAAATAATTTTATCCAGTTAAAAAAGAACAGGTCATTTAAAAACACTGCAACTGTTGGGGTCAACTGAAAGTGTTGGTAGTATCATATCTAGACATATTTACCCATATGGTTATTTCTCCATCCAAACTTTTCTAACCTTATGGCATTTCTATATTCCAGATGGTAAACCACAAGTCATCTGTCTTCTCAAGGAGATGTTGTTACAGCTAAATTATAACTCAATGAATCAAGTCATTGTTCTTTGATTTTAAAAACTTTAGATCTGCATATAGTATTAAAAGAGTTGTAAAGTCATGCTCAACAGTCAAATCTACCTGCATCAGTGGAATATTTTTCCTAGTCAGAAAGAAAGACAGGGAAATCATGGGGAAAAATACATGTTCCCTAATACTATGAAGTTGTGAAGCTTTACTTAATAGCAGAGACTACTATTACCCCATTTTTGGTTAAACCACAATTGTTTCATGTCATGAAATTGCAGTAGAACTATGAAGCTTCTTCAAGTTTTATTTCCTCCCCTGATTCTCTGTGAACTCAAATATATAGCCAAGATGATAAAGAGTCCCAAGAAGACTTAAAAGAGTTCCAGGCACCCCTAGTTGTGGTTCAAAAGTGATCAAAAAAGAGGTGGACCTGGAAAAACCTTTTATTCAGGAACAAGAACACCTCATCAACAGACTTGAAGACCAGCTAGTCCAAGAGTGCAACATGAATGCCAGCAAACACAGATGGTAAAAGTCAAGGAAAAGGCATTTCAACCCAGTGCCTTGGGTGAGCAAAGATGATCTGAATGTAGATATAGCTTCTGAAAGTAGGTGGGAGTGTAGGACTGAGAAGATTCTGAATTGAAAGTCAGGTTTTAGACACCTCATTGAATGAAGACCTAAAATAACATCCTAAGTTGAGTCTTACAGAAAATAGCATCAAATTTCTTGCCAAGTTTGGTGGGCAAAGTTCGTAACCAATATATAAGAAAAGCAACCTTTGAATTAAATTATTCTAAAGTATTTAAAAGGTAAAAATTATTCTCTCTTTTTTCATTAAAAGATAAGGAGACTTATAACAATATGCTATTCATAAAATAAAACTTTTAATTACTGCAGATGTAATATACAAATAGAACAGAGTTATATCTCCAGATTTTGAACTGTAGAAAATATGAGCAGGAATCCCAAGGCAGTGTTTCTCTATAATCTCAAAGATGAGGAGAGTGGTATTCAGTATCTAAATCAAATTCTGGACTTGAATCAGCTGAGATTAATGCAGGACTTAATACAAAGGCAAATCAAAAGTGTTTTTTTTTAAACAGACTTTTGACCATAACCTGGATAGAAATATTACCAATGGCCAGCAAGGTATCCTTACAGAGACACACCAAATTATATATGGATTTTAGAGAGTTCTTAAATGTGAATAAATCAATTCATTTACTTCTTCTTCCCTTGGAATATCAGATTAAGGGGAAATGGGAACATATTTTGGGATATCAATTGCTGAAAAAGATGAAATTTTAAAAATTCAAGAATTCAAGTATTTCAATAACTTCTAAAGATATTCATGTCTTTCCTGAGAATTTTCACTTTGTAAGTACTGGAAGATAAAGCAATGCAAAAAAGAAAAAAGAAAAAGATAAAGCAATGCTGTATGCATTTATAATTATACCATGATTTTCTTGCCTTTGATCTGGTTATAATCCATTGGTTTAATCAATGTAATTAAACAGAATTATGTCCTAGATTTAAAAACACATATTTAAATAATATAACAAATCCAGTTTTTGCTTAAATTTGATGCTGTAGGAAAATATGGTTTTGGTAGATACACCTTTTGGAAAGCTTTGTGTGTATGTTTAATAGCATAACTTGATTTGAAGCAATTTTGTCATGTGTGACCCTTTTTACATGAAAAAAAAAAGTCTGTGTCTTTGTCTTCAATTTTCAGTGTCATTTTTTACAGTGGCGATCCCTGGCAAAATGTAAGTCTCAGGCTACATTGCAGAATCTATTTTTATAGAAGGAAATATCGTTCTGTATGATCCTCAAATGAAAAGCTGTCATCCATCTTCTGAATAGGCTTTATCCCTCCTTCAATGGCTAGTTTTTGAAACTGCTGATGACTAGAAGCAATTCTTTATAACTCCCTAAATAAAGACATCAGTCTATCAGCAAAAAACAGTACATGAGCTGGAAGGGGCAGCTGTCTCCAAGAGGGGGTGGGGAAAAAGAGCTCTTACCAGCTTAGTTAAAAGCTGCTAAATGTTATTATTGAGTGTGTGTCAATGTGATGTGTCCTTACAATTTAAAATGCTGCTTCAAGCAAAGGATTTTTTTTCTCTTTTTCTTTTCTTTCAAATTTATGCTATATTAACCTAAGTATATAAATTCTTCTGTGCAGAAGAGCCTCACCCTACCATCAAAGGTAATTAAAGTAGGAAAGGAAACTTCAAAGCCAAAATGAGACCTGAATCCTAAAATGATCAGTTCACTTGAGGATGAAAGAAAAAGCATTATTCAGAGAGTCTTAGGGAAAAGTAAAGGTGAAGCAAAAAAAAAAAAAAAATGTATAGTTTCTCATTCACATACCGCACCCTTTGTCACCTTGACCTTGCCTCTTTATTTTACTCTATATGTGGAATAGGATATATTATAATTAGAATTTGGTTAAAAAGTACAGTGTGATAAGCTAAGCAAAAGCAAATAGAGGGACAACTTATTCTTCACATAGGTTGTGTATTTTTTTTTTTCGTAGAATCACTGCTGTCCAGATCTCCCTCCTGGAGAAAGCTTTAAATTTTCCTCTTTCTCCTAATGTTTTGAAACATCATAAACTGCACCTTGGTGTGGATATTTTAAATATTTGCTTGGCTGGGCATTTCCTATGTTTCTATAATATGTAAAACATGACTCCTCCTGGAAAGTCCTGGATATTTCATCAAATTTTCCTCCTTTCCATTTTCCCTTTTCTCTAAAGCAGATATTTTGAATGGACCCTCTACCTTTTGTTGTTTGGTTTGTTTTTCCCAATACTTATTCTCATTCTCTTTGTCTCTTTTTCTTCCCTGCACCTCCCCGCCATACACACATTGTCTTCTCTTTTTGACTTTGGTTCTGAAATCTCCATATTTATTTTGATAGCATGGATTCTTTTTACTTCCTTTCCCCAACCCCACACTCTTCTTTTGCTAAACCATATGTTTTTTCTGGGAAACTCGTCTCTGTCCATCAAATATTTTTCTTTTATAATTCTCTGATAGTGTGTTGGTTTCTGTAAATCCATATCAATTGCCTATTGGAACTCTTGATTTGATACCCTAAAGTCTGATTTTTACTTGTTTTTATCCTGTAACATATTCTTTGTTCTACTTTCTGGAAAATTTTCTTTACGTCTTTCAAACGTTCTAGCGAATTTTCAGTTTTTACTCTTGTATTTTTAACTCCAAGGAAAGCTTCCTGCTGCTCACTATTTACTTTTCTATATAAGAACTTCTCTGGCTTCATTGATGTCATTATTTTTTTTCTCTTTGAATTATACGTACACGTGTATAAATTTTGCATTCTTATTTTACTTTCTAGAAGTTATTCTTATGTTTTGTTGTTTGATCTAGTTTTGTTGTATTATTCTACCTTTTTTATGCTAAATAATCTAATGCTATTCTGTTTTATATATCAGAATGGGGTACCATAATGTTAATTATATGCTCTGTGTTTGGGTATAAGTGTTGAATATTTGGTGATTTTTGAGAGTAGTGTGATTGGTTGAGGAGTGAACTTGCCATTATATAAGGACCATTTTTCATACATGAGTCTTGATAATGGACTTTTTCTTTATCCATTTGTTTTGTCCAGAGACAAGAACTCCATTTTCCTTACCAGTGATATAAATCTGTCTTCTATAGGGCCCAGTAATATTAGGAAAAGTGAAGCAGAGAAAGAGGGTTGGTCTCATCCTTCAATTTGAATTGTAGCTATTATTAATATCTGTCTTAACCCGAGTAATTTAGATTTAAAATATCTGCAGTGTAGCCATTTTCAAAAAGTAATGTTTTTCTTTATGCAACTTGATGAGATTTCTCTTGTTAGTTGAAGAGGAAGTGTATTCAGAGAAATTGCTGGTCATTGAGAAATATTTTTTAAACATGACTGTGAGAATTAACTATTCTATTACTAAATTTGACTATTCCCAAAGCCATGTCTGCTATGTTAGAATTTTGGATTATGAGCCCCTGTAATTTTTAATACACTGTGTCATTCTGATGTAGTCAAACCACTGAGAGGCCATGGAAATACATGATCAATGACAGTCAAACTTACAAAATAAAGCTACACTCCAGGAAATAATTTACATATTAGTAAGAAAACAATGAATGGGAAATTTTCTATTCGTAAACTCTATTCCTTAAAACAGATTTTTCTAGTATTTTTTTAGCATGAAGTGATGCTGTATTTTGTCAAATGTTTTTTCTGCATCTATTGAGATGATCATATGATTCTTGTCTTTAAGTCTATTGATGTGATTAATTATATTTATTGATTTCCATATATTGAACCAACCTTGAATCCCTGGGATGAGCCTCCTTTAATCATGGTGCACTATGTTTTGAATATGGGTTTTTTTTAATGTGATTTCCCAGTATTTTAGTAAGAATTTTTGCGTCTATGTTCATTAGGGATATCAGTCTGAAATTTTCTTTCTTTGAAGTGTCTTTGTCTGCTTTTGGTATCAGGGTGATTCTAGATTCATAGAATGGTTTGGAAGGGTTTCTTTATTTTTTATTTCATGGAATAATTTGAGCAGGATTGGTTTAAATTCTTCTTTGAAGATCTGGTAGAACTCATATATGAGAATTCATCTGGTCCTGGGATTTTCTTTCTTGATAAGCTTTTGATGGCATCTTCAATTTCATTGCTTGAAGCTGATCTGTTTAAATTTTGTATGTCCTCCTGATTTCATTTGGGTAGGTCATATGTCTTTATAAATTTATCAATATCTTCTGATTTTCTATCTTATTTATATCAAGATTTTCTATTTTATAAATATAAATATTTAAATAGGTTCTGATTCTCATCTGTTATTTCAGTAGTGTCTGTTGTGATATTTCCTTTTTCATTGTGAATTTTAGTAATTTGAGATTTCCCTCTTTCTCTTTGTTGGCTTGGATAAGGGTTTATCAATTTTATTGATTTTTTTCAAAGAAGCAACTTTTTGTTTTGTTTATTTCTTGGGTTATTTTAGTTTCAATTTCATTTATTTCAGCTCTGATTTTAATTATTTCCTGTCTTCTACTCCTTTTGGTATTGATTTGTTCTTCTTTATCTAGGGCTTTGAGATGTATTGTTAAGTTATTTGTTTTCTTTCATTTATTTCAATGAATGGGCTCAATGCAATGAACCTTCCTCTTAGCACCACCATCATAGTGTCCCAGAGGTTTTGATATGTTGTATCATTATTCTCATTTACCTCTAAGTATTTTTATTTCATCCCTGATTGCTTCTGTTAAACATTCATCATTCAATAACATATTATATAATATCCAGGTGCTAGAGTAGTTTTATTTCTTATTTTATCATTGATGTCTAATTCCATTGTGTTATGATCTGATAGAATTTAAGGTATTATCTCTATTTTGTTGTTGTTGTTGTTGTTTTTGCTAAGAGTAGCTTTGTGGCATAAGATATGGTTTGTTTTAGAGAAGGATCCATATGCTCCTGAGAAGAAAGTGCATTCAGTTATTGATGAGTGAATATTCTATATATATTTGTTAAGTCTATCCCACTCCTCAGCATATACCCAAAAGACTTAAAATCAGCATACTATAGTGACACAACCACTTCAATATTCATAGCAGCTCAATTAACAATAGTTAAGCTTTGGAACCAACCTAGGTGCCCTTCAACAGATAAATGCATAAAGAAAACATGATATGCATAAACAATGAAATATTAACCAGCCATAAAGAGGAATGCAATTATGGACTTGGAGACTATTATGCTAAGTGAAATAAGCCAATCCCCAAAAACCCAAAAGCTGAATATTCTCTTTGTTATGTGGACGCTGACACAATATGCAGAAGGTGGGAAAGGAGGAGTGGAAGTTTACCTGGTTGGACATTCAGGAATGAGAAGAGAGTGGGAGATGGGAATGGAAAAGACAGTAGAATTAATCAGACATAACTTTCCTATATTCATATATGACCAGTGGAACTCTACATCATGTACAACCACAAGAATGGGAAGTTATACTCCATGTACGTATGATATGACAAAATACATTTTACTGTCATGTATAACTAAAAAAAATAAATTTTTAAAAATCAAGCCTTAAAAAAGAACAAAAAAACAAAAAACAGATCTTTCCTGAAAGTATTCATTTCTTCCCCAAACAGTAATGATGCATAAAACTTACTAGTTTCCTGATGAAGAAATCATGGTGGCATCATAGTGGAGAATTTTAATTAGTTCAATCATTAGTCAATATGATCAGCATACCATAGACCAATTAAAAAAAAAAGGTTGAATTTATTACAAATGCTACTAATACCGTGACCAAGAAATCTAAATAAATTTTTAATAAAATATCAATAATATTTATTATATGGCTAAGTATTTAATGACTAAATAAAGTCAGAAGGCAATTATTTTTTTAATTTGCATAAATATGTTAACTACATAATGTATCTGTTTAAAATTGTTTAAAATTTGTTTAAAATTGCTTAAAATTATACTTGTTTAAAACCAAGTTTCTAACCTTAGTAAAATATTACTAGATATTGTAACTTTTACTCTCTAAAGAATATATTCCTGACAATGTCTATTTTTTTCTGCAAATATTTCATAATTTTATTAAAAACAGAAAAATTTGAAAAACATTGATCTAGGCTCTCAAATTCATGAACTCACATCAAACAGTATTTTTTTCATATGCAGGAATTTGTTTTCCATATGTCTGGTTTGAAGCACTCCAGGTATAATGTGAATTAATAGATTATTTCTAAGGAGTGTAATTCTTAGACATTAACAGGGGAATCTGAGAAAGGCAAAATACAAAGTGGTGAAACAATTTTCTAAGTCCAGATTAAGAATAATAAACCAAAGTGTAAAAACTTGGTCCATGAGACCACTGAAGCTATAAGTTAGCAATTACAGTGGCAAAACCAATGAATAAATACTATAAATAAACAGTGGTGAAATTAGAAATTATTTCATAATTGTAAAAAACTTCAGAGTAGTTTGTGCAATGGGAGAGAAAGGAAATTGAGGCGAGAAGAAAGAAATATACAGTAAAGGAGAAATTAAGGAAGAGGAATAAAATGTAATCAATAATTCAGTCTCCAATGTGACAAATTAAACTGTAGGCTTACTCAATATGATTGGCTCAGACTACTAATATAGTGTAACTTTTTGTCCATTTTAAAAACAATCTTTCTCTCTTGAATGTCACAGGTTTAAAAATAAGAATAAACTACAAACCCACTCATCATCTGTTATATTTTCTGTGTCAAATTTAAACACAAATAATATATAATGTAGTAGATTTTCTTCCCATTTGATTTGGTCTCTTTATATTGTCATTTATCTAGCTAAACTGAATATTCAATGCAGTTGTTTTAGTTAGTATTGATAATAAAATATTGTAGCTATAATATTTTCTCACAACATTCTTAAAGTCTCATTAATTTTGCCATGATTGGTGTGATCATAGACCAATCATAATTATTATTTATTTTTCTGTTTAGAGAGTTTAGAATTTTGATTTTGCATTTTCAATTTTGTTTCTAATTTTTATTTTTTAAAATACTTCAGTCATTGGTTATGTTGCATTGTGGTCATACAGTATATTTTGTAGAATATCTTTTTTTCTTAGAATACAATATCACATTGGTGCATTTTAATACAGAATGCTGGGTTTCAATATACCATATTTGTGTATGTTAGAAATATAACTGTATCAATTGCACTCCCCAGTATCTCCTCTATTCTTCACTCCTACTTCCCACCGGATCCCCTGGTTTTACCTTAAAGAGTCTGGTCTCTCTTGTAATACATAGAATTTCTAATTTTTGGTAATTCATTAATATTTTTACTCAAAATATGATATGTCAAGAAATTTGTAATGTTTTGAACAACCCACAATAAAAAATTTAAAAAAAAATCAAAATATAAATAGTTGTAATTTTTCTTTTAGTAGGCACTTGAAAAAAAATACTCTGTTTCCAGGTAACATAAATTACATTTGAAAAGAAAATCTGCTATATTTATTGTACTTTTTAAATCTTCTACACTTATTGGTGTCCACAAAGTCTAGTCAAGAATGCTTTTATTTATAATTGACTTTGAGTTTTTAAATTTTAATATTATTGCATTTTATAAATATATTTTAGTTGTAGATGGACAGAATTATTTTTTAATGTGGTGTTGATGACTGAACCCAGTGCCTCACATGGACTAGGCAAAGTCTCTACCACTAAGCCAAAACCCCAGCATTTTCCTATGTTTTTCAACTGACATAATTTCAGTAAAGTCAAATGTAATGTATCTTACCTTGCCTCTTGTCCTCTTTGATACTGATTTTGTATTTTTTTCTCATTATTTTTATTTTGTTTCTATGCATTGCAGAACACACAGAAATGTGTTATTCCCATTGCTTTGAGATAACCTGAATATATTTATTATCTAATAAAGAATTATGTATATAAATGTTAACCATTAATATTCAACCCTACACTAAAACATGGAGAATTAACTTTGTTATATTACTTTATTTTTTTCAATTTGCTTTTATTATTATTCCAGTTATTTTATCCCTGGATTTTGTCCATAAACTGAATATAACAAACTGTCTTTTTCCTCTCTTGATCTAAATGTTTTGTATTTAAATTGTATTGCATTCAAATTTAGCATAAAATTTAAAATTCAACTTGAATATATATATATATA
>NW_025999842.1:14880029-14944433 GCF_001458135.2 Marmota marmota marmota | reverse complement strand
CCAGCAAACTTCCAGCTGCCGGCTGATGATTGGCTCACAGCGGCCCCAGCAACATCTAGCTGATTGGCTCCTCTGCGGTGATGCTCATTGGGCTGTTTCCCTGCCCTTTCAGACCACGGAGCTGCTCATTGGGGGACTTTTTTGGCTCCGCCCACGTGACCCAGCCAATCGGCCTCAAGAGCAGGAGGATTGTGGGAGGTGGAGAGAAGCTTGTGGGGAATCATTAAAAACTGCAAATGCAAAATATCAAATTATGTTTTTATATTATTATTTAGAGGATGTGGGGTAGTTCTGGACCACTGCAGATTCCTAGGTGCTTCTGACAAACACTTAGTCAGTACAGCTCTAAGATGCCTGATTTTTTACCAGTCTTCAGTGAATGAGAACCAGAGGAGAGCCCACTATGTTCCTTTCCTGGGTCTGGTGTTAGACATGAAGATGGCAAATGAACTTGGCTGACATATCAAAAATATGAAAATAGAAAATTTGAGTAGTCTTTGATTTATCAGTAGAAAAACACCTAATTCTAAAAAGTACATTCTACCACACCAAATTTGGAGCTTGCTTATTATTTTATGTATGTTTTGTAATTCTCTCCAGATTATTTTACTTTTCTATTTCATGAGTGCACAGAATATTGTTTCTATAACCAAGGATTCTTAAATATAAATTAAAAGTTATAAGTAGAATTTTAGTAAAATAGATATGAATGACCCAAATTTAAACATGAAATATGAAATAAAGAATAAATTACTGAAAATAATTTTTAAATGTAGGTATTTATAGGCTTATTAAGTAACATCAACATGTGAAATTTGTGAGCTTTTGTAGCCTATAAAAAACTTTCTCATGTTGTTTTACACTTTACAACTATAAATTAATTTGACATTATCAAAACTTCTTATTTATGCTGCTAAAGTTAAAACTGAAAAAACAGAACTAACATTCAGAGTTTGGAATATGTATCATTAGTAGAAGTTGTATATAGCATAATACAAATAAAACTACTTTATAATTTGTATAGCTATTATAGATTTTTCCAATATACTTCAATATATTATAGAAATAATCTGTATTTTGGTATAGTGATTATCTTTATAAACCATAAATGGTTTGGTAATTTGAAATATTCCAGTCCTACCCAATGGCTTTCCTAGATCAATGTTGGAAAATTCATAGTGAAAGGTGACACAGACAAAATATTTTCAAAGACAAAGTGAAGTCTTTTAGATTAAATTAGTTCTACAATTTTATATATTAAAGTTATTTATGATCAATATACAATACATGCCTGAATGGAAAAATCACATGAATTCCAATAATTTGTACATTTAATATGTGTTAACATTTTTAAAATATTCTATCAGTAGAGAACAAATAGTATTAAAATATAAACACAAATATTTCATCTATTCAAGTTATATTTTGTTATTCTATCTAATTTATAATGCAAAAACTTTCATTTCACTATTGATAAACACTGGTAAAAGAGACAAAAGTTTGTGGTAAAGAGATACTTCCTTTAAATAGCTTAGGTTGAGTAAATCAAAATCATAATGTGATGGTATCTGCTTAGAACAATTAAAATTAAGAAATAAATATTATTATAAAATCAAAGTGAATTTACAATTTGCATGTAACAATATCCCAAAATATCTAATAACCAAGAATACATGATATTTATCAGTTTATAGGAAAGGTTTTAAATTTCACAGAAATCAAAAAAAAAAATATCACAAAGAAGAGCAATGACATGATTACATTTCAAATTTTTCATGTGAACAAACTAATAAAAAGAAATGGGATTTTTATTTAATTTTTTGTTGATGTTGCTGTTGTGGTAGTAAGAATTGAACTCAGTTTTGATCTACCAATGAGCTACATCAAGTTACCCTTGATGAGGATAACAACCTGGGTTACCTGCAGACTGGGCTTCAACCTGCAATCCTGATGCCTTAACCTCCTGAATCTCTGGGACTGCAGGGTATATCAAATGCCCTGCAGGATTATTTTAATAAATGTTTAAAAATAATCTCTTTGTTATAATTACCAACTTATAGGAGCAATTGTAAGTCAATAAAAGCTTAAACAAATATTACTACTGCTAGTCATCAAGGCTATGAAAATTAAAAGTTTGGGGACATTATTTTAAACCTACTAATTTATCCAAATAATGAATAACAAAAGATTCTTTGCCAATGGACAATGCAATTCAATACAATAGATTATTCATGACTAGAGGCTCTTCCAAACACCTTTCCAATGATCATGTTCATTGACTAAGCATGTCCTTTTATGGGATTTACTGTAATGCAATAGATAGTTTCCAAAAATAAATAAGACTAGCACATGACTTTTCCTCATTGATATAATGGGGTGAAGGAATAATGATCTAAATAAATTAATGAAAATAAAGAAAATACCCAGAAATGAATGATTAACTAGATTATATTGTCTTAATTTTGTATGATTTAGGGAACTATTTAAATGTAAAATTATGAATAAAAGTATATATATTAAATTAGGTTAAAATAAATAGAAGACAAAACTGTTAGGCCAATATAATTGTAAGGATCTATGTTACATTTGAAGGCTTGTATATGCACGAAATTATTTTTATTCTAAGTTGGTACGCCGAAATTTCTCCATTCATTTCAAAGGGTTTCTTTTTTAAATTGTATTTTTTCGATAAAAAGGGGAAAAGTGATAATTCAGAAAATAAACAGAAATAAAATATTTCACTAATGTAGATATTTACTTAAATTTGCTTGCCATAACCAGAAAGAACATATTCTAATAAAATTTAAAGGGAAGGATAACACTTTAACTTTATTTCTTGTCCACATGGTTTTACACATAATTTCTTTATACAACCATTTAGAGTCATAAAAGACATTGAGCATTGATTAAGTACAATAAATGTCATGGCAAAAGGAAACAGCAAAAGAAATCATTATATATACAAAATAATGCATGCATAATTTATATACACAAACTTAAATAGAAAATAAAATGATGAAGGACATACTTTAATGTTTAGCATTTGCTCTGCCATGGAAAACATACAGAAAATACCTGCTCTAAAAGAAGCAACTTTTTATCTACCTAGTTCTAGGCATTAGATTTTGAAAGGAGGGGAATGCTTTTTTAATGAATGTAAAGTAATATTTCAAGGGAAAACTATTCGATAATAGAAAGTTACTATTCATAGAAACTAATTATAAGAGAGGATTTCTCTAATTTTAAAGGTGTCTGACCAAGGTGAAGAATTAACAAATGAATCATCCTGCCACTGGCTGATCACTGGGTGCTGGAGCAGGACTTCCTCAGGTGTACCTCAGGTAGAGTGCTCCTCCAGTTTACTGACCCATTCTCACACATTCCTTTACCACAGGACCACTGGATGTGTGCCTGCGCAATGTGAAACCAGTGAAAGGTATATTTTAAAATCTTAAATTCCAATAAGTATCCCTCCTTTTGTCATTAAGATATTTATAATTCAGTACAGTGATAAGTAATTACTCTGAATGATTAATTGACAGAAAGACCTTGGTTAACTAATGCTGTTTTGTAATTTTATAATTTAAAGAAAATGTAAATGACTCAATCATTAATGAAAGTGCTTTATTTAATTGATTTCCTAGAACCTTAACAAATGTGTTCTTTTCAGACAGTTTCTTCATTAGCAGAACATATAAGATCTTGGCCACATTGAATTTGCTAACATTTATCCAAATACTTTATGTGAAAATCTAATGGTCCTCCTTTCTTCACAGTTCAGATGAAATTTTCATGAATTTGCTTGGTAATGTTTTGACAAAATATACTGATAGCTTTAATTATAGGTTAAAAAATAATGAAAGACATTGTATGCAAAAACCATAACCTTTCACTTATGAGCTCAGGAAATAAAGCTTTAATATTACTATTATATATTGTTCAATAAGAGCATTGTATGCTTTAAAAGAACTGAAAATAGGCAAATAATTTTGCATATAAATGCAGGAAAATCCTCAAGTATTTTTCAATAGTGCATAAAGAAGTTAGTGTATAACAAATGAGATCATCAGGGACCAATTACCATATAGCAAAATAAAATAGTAAATTTTCTATGTTGATATTGAAAATTGACCATATATTAAATGAATTTGATAATTAATGTACATACTTTCATTAATATTTATTCTAAAACTAATGTCTTTTTCCTTAAAGATGTTTTTACATGATTAACCTTTTAGAAAAAATATTTTTGTTAAAAAGAAAAAAGAATGATACGCAAAATCTCCAATATATGTACAAAAACACTCCGATTTTTATTTGACAAAGGTTTCTATGTGAGTGTTTATGTGTATGTTTTAACAAAGGAAAAAAAAATATCAATTGTTATACTTGAAGCATCTGTATTATACATATATATAGACCCACATACATACATACATGTTTGTATTCGTAGATACACATGAACACACACATATATATGCACATATATAATTTCTTTTTTACAAGATAAAATAGTACACTGAGACAGTTCAAAAAAAAGATTGACTTTTGGTTCCACTGAGATTACTTGCTACAGCACTGTACCTTAGGTTTATTAACTTATTATGCATATACTATACTTATTTAATTTGCATTTAATAGTGCTTTCCAAATTAGCTCTCAAGATAGAAGGTCCTTTTACTGATGTCTTTCTTCATAGCTTTTTGCAATCTCTAAAAATCATTCTGTCTTCTTATATTCTGTTGGTAAGATTATTTCTAATATGCCTCCTGGGAAATATTCTCTTTGAAACTAGAAACACTTAATGAAAAATATATACATATTCATTAAAGGGAAGATACAGAAAAAAATATTGCTAGTTTATAATCACTCTGAGCAGAAGAATTATTTTGAACATGAAAGAAATCATCAACTGTTAATAATCCAGGGATCAAAGATCTAAGGGAAAGAAGGAAAAAGTGGGCTAGCAGACGGATACCAAATCCTTGTGTGGGCTGCAGGCATGGAGAAAAGCGGAAAAGGCAAAAAGGCTAGCAAGGTGTGCTAGCCTAGAAACTGCCATGAGGAAAAGGCCAGGAACAGGAGAATAAAGTGTCATCAGTTATTAGAAGTAGTAGAAAGGAGCATTTTTGTTTAACTACTTTGGGTTTTCAACAACCATATTAATGATTAGAAGATTTTCTTTAATGAAATAAAATAAATACATAGTTTTGGCAATTTACCATTTTTCAATGAAAGGCTTTCACTAAACTTAAATAATGAAGATCCTTTTTATATGCATCTCTAGTCTTAAAAAATAGATATGCAGATTTAGGATTATCAAAATAAATCATTAGAATCAATTGTGTCATTTTAGGATTTACATTTAACAACTATCCCTACTATTAGGCAACTGCATATTTTTCTCTACATGGTATTTCTTGATATGCACACACATATGAAGAGATTATTTAGCTTACATGTAAATAGAATTATACTTCTATAGCAGAATTTTATCAAAAACACACATACAATTATTTTTTTCTATTTGATAAATACTTGTTTTATCATTTTGTCATGCTTATTTTCTTAAAAATATTTGATGTTGGCAATATTATGATAAGTTTTTGCATCATTCAATGTTTAGGAGCATAGAAATATGCATTTAGAAAAAACGAGATGATGAGCAAATTTTAAGATGATAGAAACCTCCTAATGATGAAATGTTATTTCACCTTTATTCTTTCCCTCTAAGCTAACACTATTTGACAAATAAAGTATGATTAAAATTAGTGTAAAACAGGAATATATGGTTTTCCAAAGAAGTAGGAATAAAACGCATTGAAAAAGTGCAAATATTTTCAATTATTTGTTTCACTGCAAACTGAAATAACAAGAGTCTATACATTAAAAACATGAAATTTGATAGCAAAGTTAATGTTTAGAAAAATCAAGAATTATCTTAGAAAATATATTTAAATAGATGATAGATATAAAGATAGATAACTTTGCAGAATTAAAAAGAAAGTACATGTATTAATAAAGAATGGCCATACAAATTGACTGACATTATGGGCAAATGGCCTGACCACCCTTTATGGGTGACAGATCTATATAAATGTGAACTTATTCTAATTATGTATTAGACTCCATGTTGAAGCAGAAAGAGCATTATCTTTGAAGTAAGGGAAAGAAATTTTAATTCTAACTTTGGTTATTATTAGTAATCTAATTTTAAACAATTTCAAGAATCCAAACCTCAGATTGTTCATAGTGTAAAAAAAATAGGAATAATAGTACATATTCACAAATTACTGTGAAAATTAAAGGAAGTCATACATGGAAACCACTGCAATACTAGGTGTTCAGTAAAGGAACAATTATTTCCTCTTACTTCCAAGATCTCAGAAGTTTGAGTACCTGGGTCTAGCAATGGGCTGACTTAGTTGTATAGTTGAACAATCATTGGGTTTCCATAAATTAACTGGGCTCATTTTATTTATTTATTTATGGCTTGAAAATGGATGCACGCTACATAAGGACAAATGGAGATTAAAACTACAGATTTTTCTATATCCATTAAGTGTAAATTGACCCAAAGCACTGTAAGACATAAAAACTACTCATATTAATATTTCAGTGGATAAGATAAATAAGTAAAATATGGCAAAATGACACCTAGATTAGATGTTTTTTGTTTCTTCCAGTTGATAATTTTCTGTTTTTTTTTAATGCTTTTTATTTACTCATTGACCACAAGTAAATATTTTAGCCATGAGAAAAAAAAAATGGTTTGAGACTTATTAATACATTTAGTCTATTGGATTTGTCATTGAATGAATTTATAAACCTCAGGAATATTAAAACTTTACTTAAGGGACCATTTTTACAGTTTTATCCCCTCTTAACAAATTGCTTCAAATCTGAAACAAAAATATACTCATAGGAAGTTGTTGAATAAAAATTGGGTGAACTTTCTATTCTAATCTGTGAATCTAGCATCAAGATTGTACTTAAAGCTTTATAAGAAGCAGTAAGAAAATTGGACTTAAAGAACTTTGAGTCAAAGGAAGATAAATATATATTAACTTTATATCTTATAATATCTTTCAGACAGTCTGTTATTTTTGTAATGTATTTGGGAGTTGATATAAAATTAATTGTTTGTTCTAAAAGAAGAGAGATTGAAAAGCAATTTTTCTTCATGAAGAAAATTGGTTTATTAGAAAAAGACAAATGCCATAGCTACCTTATTTTGATTTATCAAACTGAATTTATTCTCACTTTCATAGCATCAGTACAATATTTTACTTATATAGTGCACTTTAAAGTAAAATCTACAGATATATCCAATATAGTAATAAAATCATAACATCAATACATTTGTATCCATTCTCTTTTAATACTTTCCCTGTATCTGTTTATTCTTCAAGTACTATCTAAGGAATAGATATTGCTTTATAGCTTACTAAATGCAATCTTGCATATTGAATTTTTTTCTGTCTTCTTTCCCAAAATATATCCTATTTGTAGACTACAATTGTTATTGGCAGAGCATATTTTGCAATCAGAATAAGCGTTTAATTAAATCTTCAGTCATTAACAGTTTTTACCTTATTACTTATAATTTTCAGGGACATAGAATAGAAACTTAGGTAACATTTTTATTTGTGATTAAATTTATCAATGAAATAAAACTTGTATTGTTTTCTTTTAGGAATTTTGCCATTTTTATGGAACATATATCCATTTGGTGAAAGAAGTCTAGCAGTGATATTTTATCAAGTAATATATAATTCATTTTGTGAAACTGGCATTTTCTTTCAAGAGTAACTTTAGGGGGCACTGTGCTGCCAGTAGAGAGTTCTCCCTGGACAAATTGGATCATCTTGTTTTCTTTTTGCATATGAATATATCTCAAAGAGTTTTTCAAATGAATCTAACCAAAAATATTAAACTTTTCTTACATTTGTGCTTTTCATCAGAACTCTGCCTGAAAAAAAAAATTTAAAAGTTATTGAAAAGAGTATGCTTTCAGAAAAAAAAAATAGTTGTATTTCAATCAATGACAGAGACTGTTGTCATCTCCTGTTTGTTCTGGGGTTAGGAAACCACATAGCAGAAAAACACAGGAGAAAGCAGAAGATCATCTCTTCTGGGAACAAAAAGAGTGAGAGAAAAACATGTTCAGTAATAATTGCTTACATTGTAACTGAAAAAAAAAAATTAAAAAGAACCAGCTAGCAAGAACCAAAAATCAAGGTGTAAAGAATCTCCTATTAATTTATTAAACAGGAAGACCAATATAGGTAAAGCAGAAACAACAATGACAACAACAACAAAAACAAAAACATGAAACATACCAGCACATATAACCATTTGTTGTTTCCAATGGCTTAGTTCGGTCAACTGTTCCCCCTCCCTGCTCTATCAATCATCTCTGACATCTGTATTGCATTTTGATTCCGAAGCAGCAGATCTTTTGTCATCTAGAGAGATCAAAGCAGATGCTCCCGAGGAAACAACGAAACCTGTCAATAGAAACCGCTCCCGTTTGCTTGCATCTTTCCAAATTGACTCATTGTAATAAATTAATTCAACTGCATCTGATAAAGCTATATAGAAATGTGCTGTTATACAGTATTAGTTAAGAGTTTTACATATTTGGCTATTATAAATTTATTTTGAGACCAATTAAAATGTTTTCTCTTCTAATTTGAAATGTATCACTAATGTATCCCCTTCTTCATCTTTTCAGCCAATATTTGAGACTAAGACTCATTACAAAATGTTGATTTCATAGGAAGGAGGAAAAGTTGACTGATTCAGAAAAAAAAGGATACAGATCATACAAATCACTTTTGCATATGTGTTAATTCCTCACAACATATATGCTTGGGTATGAAGATAATGTGAAAAAGGAAAGAAGATACTGAAATAGAGACAGTGAGATACTTTTGAAGTTCTGATTTGGGGAAAACAAATAAACATTTATAGTATATGTTTATATGTAATAGATCTGTTTGCCTGGAGCATGATTTCACTGTAAGTGTCTTTTATTTGATAACTTATTGGATTGCTGTTCTCAAAGCATGTAATTTCATATTGATGGTATAATACAAAGAGTATACATAGACTAATAGCATTTAATAAATATCATATATATATATATATATATATATATATATATATATATACACACACACACACACACACCCTGAATTATGACTAAATTAACAACTCAATACAGTTGCTTGTAATTTAATTAAGAACTAAAAACTTTATGTAATGACCAATTTTATTTTAAAATATCTGACATGTTAAATGTGGACTTGTAAAATCATTGGTGCATCAAATGAGTTAATTTTTTCTTTCAATTCTATTGCAATGTATTTATAGAGGAACTATTTTTTGAAAAAATGTGAAGATTTTAGGATACATTGTTTTTAATATCAAAGGTGATCAGCATCACAGAATATATTTTCACTAGCTGTATTTCAGACATTTCATACCTTCTATGACTTAAATCAATGGGGAGAAAATAAGAAGAGTAGAAGAAAGAATATCAGATAATCCCAGATTTTATATCTTTATCAGTGTTCACTGGAAGAATTTTAAGGATTAGCAACAGACTAAGTGGATTTTGTACTTCCTCCTGTGAAATTTAATCATGTTCTTTATCTTGTGTTTGTTGCTTTGAAGACATTCATTCAAATTTATAACAAAATTTCTTGAAACTCAACTGCAATTTTACTCTCATAAAACTATATAATTCATAGAAAACCCCTTACCATATCTTTCGTCTTGGAATTTCTTATTTAAAAACACTGGTTATGCACATATCATTTGCATTGGATGTTTGTGATAGTGGAAATTGTTAATGCTTGGAAATGACAATCATAATGTTAATTCTGCATAGTGTATTTCTAGTAATGCTGGACCCTTTTAGATACAAACACTATCAAGAAGTTTTTAAATCAGGAAATATATATGCATTCTCCTGAACTTAGTTCTATTTTACATAAATCAATTTATTATGCCATCTTTTTGAAAAATTTGTTTGAGAGCCCAGATTTGAAATGTAAGCTTGTTTGTTCCTATGTTAAGTTTTAAATTTTAAAAAATTGAGAACACATGTTCTATAACATTTGATTATTCTAAAAAATGTAATCTGTAAATGATATTTCTGTTTGTTTTGATTCATATTTGTTTATTTAGATCTAATTAGACTTATTGTTTATATATTTATATATGTTTGTGTAGAACTATTATTTCTCAAGGAATATATATATTCTTCTGGCCAGTACCCATTTGGCAAAAAGAATGGGATTTCCACATTCTAACAATATATATATATTGTTAGAATATATATATATATATATATATATATATATATATATATATACTAGGAAACACAATACATGGCATAGTTCAGTTTAGTATTTTGCATCTCTGAGTATGTATTACATTCAAAAACATTTTTATGAAGAATGTACAAAAGTTACAGAGCTTAAAGAGATAACTAAAAACATTTTTCTCATCTCTACTTATTAAAATCCTTCTAAATATATACTTAGATTTATTGCAATCCGGAAACATTTTAAGACTGAAGTAGAATGGCTATTTTTGGACAAGTAAGGATATTTTTACATTTAAAAAATATCAGTCTTTCTACTAAAATTGTAGGAAGTCCTTTTGGGACTAAATTTTGGCAGTTTTTATTTATTTATTTTTGAGCTGTTTTGAGCTGGGTTTTTTTTTTCCCCTAAAACCTAATTGGTACTCTTCTTTGGTGCCATCTGAAGTCTTACTATTCAGAATGTGTCTGGTACTAGCAGACTCAGTTACCTGGATGTTGCTAGAAATACAGAATGTCAGGCCTCACTGCAAATCCCTTGAGTCAGAGCTTCCATTTTTCAAAAACCCTGGGTGATTCCTGCATCATCAATTTTTAGAAGCATGAGCAAGATATGCAAGGCTTGAAATAAAATTTAAAATCAATAAACAGAAAGGGCCAGAATAGAATTACAGAGCCCAGAAAAATATCACCAACATGTACAATAGTTTTCCCCTGGGTCATTTGGTTTTAACAAGTTCAATTCCATTCTGATTTGGAGTCACAAAATAATAATGATGATAATAATAATAATAATAACAATAATAATAATAATAATAATAATAATAGTGATGATGATGTCTGCTGGGTGATGGCTTCTTTAAGACAGCTGAAGGAGTGACCTTCTTCCAACAATGCTTGTCTCTTGCTTGGCCACCCATGGTGTAGAAGTTGAGGTGTTTCCTCCTTCAAGTCTTTCCTGTTCCCTAATTGAGCCATAATTATTTGGATGCTATGCTTCATTGGAGAGAAAGCTGTTATATTTTTATGTCTTGTGCTCTATTGTTAAAAATATAGAATTCATAAAAACTAAACAAAAAATACAGGCAAAACAACTAAAAAAGTTTAGGTATTTTACTCTACAAAAAGAGAGCAAAAGTTTGAGAAATAGTAACCTTTTAAAAAAATCCTTTATTTCTTCATCATAACATGCATGAATACATGCATGCATAAATACATAAAGTTCTTGATTTTTTTTTCCTTGAGTGCTAGGAAGAACTCACACTGGTGTGTTATATGTTTTACTGAGTGCATTTAGTACTTACGTTGAAACAATGAGTAGAGGTAAAAAATTAAATTGGTTTATTATGCTTCTACTTTGGCTATAATTTTAATGACATTTATCTTTTAATATGAAAGAGTTATTTTAAATAAGATAATGGTAAACATTTTTTTAAAGTGTCTGATGGTACAATTTTAAGGCTTTGTCAGCCTGTCTCTACTTCTCAACTTTGACTTTGTGACATGAACCATGCCATAGATAATGAAAAAAATTGATGGCATGGCTATGTTTAAGTAAAACTTTATTTACAAAAACAAGCTGCATGCTCGATTTGGCCCATGGCCTCTCTCCTCTTTATTTTTTCATTACAGGCAAATTCAAAAAATAAGATGATTTATTTAAAAACCTAAATTAGTAACTTCCTTTGTAATAAAAAACATTACTGTAAATAAATGTATATTTTCCTCATTTTCAGAGGAAAAGAAAAACATTCATTTTGCCTAGTTTTTTACACTGGCATAAAAATCCAGATCATTCTCAAGTCTCTTATAACCTGGATCATGCAGACAGATTTTAGGAACTCATGAGTTTAAATAGTACAATATTCACAACTTTTCATTATGTAGGCAATTTTATTTTATTGGGTTCAAATGGGAAGGGATTTAACTTAGATAGTTGAACTTGGCATGTATTCTTATACTGACTAGTGTCAGGAAAAAGGAAAAAAAGAAAACATTAAAAGAGACAGCTTAGATATCTCTCTCTGGTTTAGTGCTTTTAGTATGGTTAGTCTGTTCTATCTGAGAAATTCATAAAATATTGACCATTTTTCCTTTTTAATAGCAGTTTTCCTGGCAAACATTAAGTGTTGATTGATGATAACTGGGATCATATAGTTCACAAATTTATAACTGTGAACATAGATTGGTTTTAAAAGAGCTCACCTTTTCTTGCATTTTCCAAAAGAAAAAAATATTTTAAAATTTAGCTAATCATATTTAATTCCAAAAAGATTTTTCAAGCCCTTTTTGGGGCAAGGGTGATGTGCTGGTGCAAATAATTTTTGTGTTACAATAATGATGGCAATAACAATGTTATTATTAATTTTAACTGAATTAAAATTAGCCAATTATAATTAAAATTATTTTATTTGATTGGCTTTTTTGATTTAGTAACCTGTTTGAATTCTGCAATTTTTATTTAT
Organism: Marmota marmota marmota; assembly: GCF_001458135.2. NCBI lineage: Eukaryota > Metazoa > Chordata > Mammalia > Rodentia > Sciuridae > Marmota > Marmota marmota. The sequence continues at coordinate 14,931,632 of NW_025999842.1, read as the reverse complement.
ACATAGCATTTTCAAAAAGAGACAAAGTTTACATACACAAATTATTTTATATTATTTTCTTATGAAGACTGATTGAATTAATGCTGAACCTCAAATTTAATGGAAATGTAAACCATCAACTACTGCTTACATGGTGATTTATTTTAGAGTCAGTGTTCTGTAGAGAAAGTAGACTGTAAAACAATAATGTATAAAAGTGTGCTCTGTCCTCTAATCTCCTGCAGATACTGAGATACACAACCACAAATTACTATTAAAACCCAGTGACTTCCACAAATACAAATAGAAAAGGTGGGGGGGGGATACTGCTAGAGTTGATTGTATTGTATTAATCTACTTGAATCTACTACATTTCAAAAGAACTTCCATGTATTTAGAAAGCCGTTAGCAGCATTTCTAGTTTGCTTGGGGCTCCTAAAGAGCTATGTGGTAGCAATAAAAAGCTCTTTACCACAGGGATCCCTACAATTAAGAAAAGCTGAGATTGTATAAGTTTGCTAGTTTTGAAATATTAGCTTGCCTCCTACTTTAATCCAAACAAAAGCACACTATGGCTCTAGGTCAGCCCAATACAGACAGGACCCAAGCTCTGATTTGCCCCATACAAGGAACTATAATGGAGTGGAAGCAGCAGCTACTTAATATATGAGTTAAAATTACCCGTGACTGAAGTGAGCACATCAATCAAAAGTTTTGGCATGTAATGAGCCAGACAAACCAGTGTGGTGAGCTGGAGGGCAGGAAAAGCCTCTGTTCTGTATTCAACAGTTTTCAAATTACCATGACATCCCTTTGCATACACCACCCGACTTCCAGCAGGTGGATTTTCAAGGCATTGTGCTTAGAACACAAAGATGAATCAACTAAGAGCATTTGAGATAGTTTCCTGTTTTGTGCTCTGAAAACTAGGGCTACATAAAGCCTCCCACATTCTTCGCATTTTTTAGGTATCAGACAAGGAAGAAACACAGATCACTGAGAACAGAAAATTCAACAATTAGAAATGGAACAGAAACAGTTGCAGTTGCTGATTTGTGGCTTATGTAAAAACGGCACATCCACTCTTATCAGCATAACTGAAACTTGTTAATTTAAGAGGTTCTACTTCAAAGGCCGACAATGTCTCCTTGTCTTTATCAATTTCAATTAATTTCTAAATATCGTAAAACAGCCTTTTTATAACCGTGTGTAAATATGAATTTCGTACAAGCATGTCCAAGAGGAATGTGCAGCTCACAGAAATTGCAGTATATACTCTATTTTTTCACTCAAGATTTCAGATACTAATCTCAGAATGAATACTGCCTGTAGCTCTATATAAACACTCCCCCCAATATCTATAGGAAATACAATAGCAGAATTTTCTCCAATAAGAAAATGAGTATATATGAGTATAGAGAAATATCACTAGAAATTATAGTCATATTTTTAGTTTTGTTTTTTTTAACCACAAATTATATAAGCAAGCAAGGTGTTCTATTTTCTTACAATATAATATCATTGTTAATTTTATTGAAAAATCATTTAAAATATCCCCATTGTTAGTTTTGAGAATATTTTCAAAATATTATAACCTTTAAACTTTTGTAAATGTATTTTTACAGAGAGAGTCATGTCTGACTAAATATAGAGAAGAAATAAGAAGGATCCTGTAGGCACTAAATACATGCTAAAATGTTTCTGTTATAGGGTCAGAAAATAACTGAGTTTTGCAAAATCAGTGGTGAATGAAACTTTAAGTAGTGTTATATTTGTTCTATAAAGGTAGCAGGCAAATGAAGAGTGTAGTTCAATAGTTAAGAATGGGCACTGAATAGATTAAAAGGAAAACCCTTTTGTCTGGAAGTTTTGCCCTGTAATTCGACCAGTTGTGATAACTGAGCTTGGCAACTAAATTATTTCAGATATAAACATTTCAGGCCTCAAATCATAGTTTCCTCCTGTGACATGCCTCTTTTCTTTCTGTCCTTCACTAATTACAAATCATAATAATTGAAAAATACGTATTCCTAAGAGAACCAAGTTACATATAGCTTCTGTTAATAAGAGAAAGGTAGGAACAGTTCTTAAAGAGGTACTTAATGTGCTTTTGTGGCATTCATTATGTGACCACTTAATACATGGAATGAGAGAACAAAATTACAACTATAAATATCCACTGAATTATAGGACAAAGTATACAATGAACCTAATTCAAAAGTTTCTCTATTTACAATACATGGTTCTTGTAATATTATGAAATGTGTTCTTTGACTTTAACGTAGACAAAAGGCACAATTATAATACAACACACATTGCAAGTTTTTATTGTGAGATGGAAATGCATTACCAGAATTGAGAAAAAGAAAGGATCATGTTAAAAATTTTGTGATGCACAATTAGAGAAGTTGAAGGTCCAAAACAAACAGCAAACAACAACAATAACCATCACTTGCTTTGTTTAGATAAGATATACAGAGGTTAAAGGACAGGGGTACTAGTCTTTGTTCTGCCTTCTTAAAGACCACTTTCAAAAGTTATAAAAGAAAAACTTGGAGAAGATATTTTGAATTATGGAATGACAAAGGTTTAGTATGAATAATATATAAAGACCATAAACATCACTAGGAAAACGTTTTTAAAAGACAATAAAATGGATAAAAGACATGAACTAGCTTAGAGGAAATACATACGATCAATACATATGAAAATAAACTTAAACTCACTAAAAAAGAAGAGTGATTCAATACCATAATTAGATTCCATTTTATGGTGAGAAAGTTGAAATAAAGAAGCAATTTGACAATTGTATATGCTAGAGAATGAGCATATTCACAGGCCTTTATTTACTTTAAGTGTGGTACTACTAATTTGTAGTGGAATTTAGCCATACTTTGCTTGTAAAAGTAAGCATTTGAAAATTCTACAGGATAGCATTATAATTTGGAAGACGATATACAAGAGAAACTTCAATATTTGTACCAGATAAAGGTACTGAGAGACAAAGAGGAAAGGATAATATAAGGAAAACTAGGTTATTAGTAATATTCCAGTTCTTCATTTAAGTAAGTAAAGTAAAAGATGGTCTTGCAAGGACAGTTGATAATGATTATGATAAAGAAATATGGATAACCAATTCTGTTTACTTTAGATCCTTACTAAGAAAAAAATAGCAATGTGCACACATTTGTCAGCTGGTGTTGCCATAACAAAATACCTCTGAATGGAAGCATAAAAATAGACATTTATTTTCTGGCATTTCTGGAAGCTGGAAGTCCATTTCCAAGGCACTGACAGATTTGGTTTTTGGTTAGGGCTTTCTTAACTTAACTTGCCTAGTGTTTCCTTTTTGTTGCGTCCTCATATGTCCTCTTTATGTGCTGAAAGAGAAAGAAAGAGATGATATCTTTAATGTTGCTTCCTTTTTTGGGAGGGAGGGAGAGAGTGTTGTGTTCTTAGTTAAACAACAACAAAAAAAATTACTTTAGATATTTATTTTAAATTATTTTTTATGTTGCATTATAATGATACATAATACGGGGATTCATAATGTCATATTTGTACATGCAGGTAACACACAATGATCAATCACATTCCCCTTTACCTTCCCTTTCCTTTCTCTTCTGCTTACCCCTGAAGTGATTGCTTTACTCTACTGATCTCCCTTTTATTATTATTGTTGTTGTTTTAATTGCAATGGGATTTGGGTCCTATCCTAAGACCTCCTTTAACCTTAGTTACTTCTCTAAAATTTCTATCTCCAAATGCATAATCCTTGGGTTTAGAGATTGAACATGTAAAGTTGGAGATCGTAAACAATTCTCTCCATGTCACTGAGTAATGGGGATAATAAAATACTCAAATTCTTATATGCAAAATAGTTTAATAAATGCTATAAAAGTAAAAGTGTTTATTACACTTTAACATAAATATGCTTACAATGAAAATAAAATCTTATACATTTAGAAATGTTTATAAAATGAAAACTAAATTATCCAAGTCTTTTGTTGTTGTTGTTGTTCTCATTTTCTAAGGAATTTGCCCAGTATAAAGAAGGATAAAGAGATGGGAATATTAGAAAATGATGCGTTTTTTTAAAAATAAAATATATTAAAATTTTAAATTTAAATAAATGTAACTTGCTAGTGAGTTAGCTGTAATTGAAATTATTTATTTATACCTTAATCAGGGATAAATAATTCTGTTTTAATAGTAATTTTGATTAAAATAGAGAAATTTAAATTAGAGCAAAGCCTTATAAATAAGATTACACTAAAAATATACTAAAAGTCACCCCTTGAAGGAAAAAAAAATCAAATTGCAATAAAATTTTATCTTTGCCTCATTATTGGATTTGTTTTAAGCAATCAATTTGAGGGATAACACATAATAATGTGTGTTAATTTTGTTGATTAAAACAAGACTTCATATTTTGTAGATGAAACTCATTAATATAAACAATCACCCTGTAGTGTTCTTTCCCTATGGCAAGAAGTAATAAACAAGCCTTTTTTCCCCTTTTTTTCCCACAATTGAATTTACCTGTTTTACAGTATAGACCATTCTCTAAACAATATGTAAAAATATTTTCTTCTAATTATACAGATTTTTAAATTTGATGGCCATATAATCTGATATGCTTAGTAGAATCAAATTAAAACATTGAATAGTATAAAATTAGGATATTGTCTATTTAAAAAAAAAACAGTTAGCATCTACAAAAGCTCTTTAGAAAATTTGCATAAGATATTTTTGCCTTCATTTATAGTTTCTTCTTTAAAATTCTTGCTTTACTTTGGACAGAATGTATGTGTATATATAAATACATATATATATATTATACACTCACTTGTTTGCAGATACATATATCTGCAAACAAGTGAGTGTATCTATAATAGTGTATAAAGTTTATAGCTCATCAATTGGGTTGTTTTTTCGCTGTTTCCTTTTCCATTATACATTGAAAGTTTAATTGATCATGGAAGAATTCTGTGGCTTCTTTTAACCTCTTAATTTTGAATTATGTTCTAAGACATTATTCTGTTTTTTCTATGCGTTTCTTAAAATTACTTATGCAGATATTCATATTACTTATGCAAATTTGGAGGGTAACAACATAGGTTATTCCTTTAGAGAGTGTGTCTTCAAATCATGTTCTTATATTTACTTAGTGCATCTGTTCTTATGAAAATCTTGGGGAAGGGAATGAGAATTCTGAAGCTAAGATTGGAATGTATGCTTATTTAAGCTGGGCTGCTCTAGATCAGTATCTTCAGACTGCTGAAGTGCTGGTGGAGCAAAAACAAAAAACTCATTAGTGATGGAGCTCTAGTCCAGGGCACTGCAAGACCTGAGCTGAGTGCTGTAGGATGCCCATATTTGCATATGTGAGACTTCCAAGCTGGGGGGAGATGAGTACAGGGGATGACAATGACTGAATGAATAATCAAGACTGAAAGAACCCATAAGGTGAACAATATGTTGTGTGATGGGAGCCAGGTTCAAATTAGCCTGGAAATTTAATTAATAAAATTAATCATGACATTTTCCCTACTATTTTTTTGACTGGATTTCTCAAACTGCAATATAATCAGGCTCTATGAATATTCTGATTGCACATAATTTCATTTCAACACTCTAAGGTCACATCCAGGTTTTCAGAAGCGTATCTCTCCAGTTAGTAGCTCATCATAAAGAGACTTACAGAATTGAATCCTTAGGAAGTTTTCCTTCATGATCCTGTGACTTAATCTAATTGAACAGTGATAACTTTTCCCAAAAATACTTCCTCTCACAGGAACACACCTGGAGATCCTTTGTGCCTCTGCTAAAGTAAAGTGAGAATTGGTGAAGATGTTCACATTCAGGTGGTTTAAATAAAGCAGGAGACACAACTGTCTTCAATATTCAACAACTTCTTTTTCTTTGTTTTTTTCCCCTAAGACTTTTTTCTCCTTGATTCTATCATGCTTTCCATCCCCCCTTTGGTCTTCAATAATTCTTAAATAATCCACATGAAGAGAAAGAATATCCTTTCTAGAAATAATGAAGCTATGGACTCAAGATTCAAAGAAAGAAGCATGTGGTGTTTTAATCACTAATGCAGAGAATGAATAAGGTAGTTACCCCTCAGTTCATGCCATGTCGAGTGATATTATTCTGCTTTCAAATAATGTAGACTCTTTCATTAGAATAATAAGAGCCTTTCTCAACCAGCTTTTCACCAAACTAAGAAACTCTTCAACTATTTAGAAAGTTGTCTCTCCACAAAGCTCTGATTCTCAGAGTAAGTAGTTCCACTCATTGAAGGCTCCAACCAAAGTGTTCTTTTTTTAATGAAGCTGATAGCTATGTATTGTTTTGCACCTTTCTGTCTTTCCATGTAGAAGTCATGGGATAAGCCCATCATTTTTTTCCTTGATAGAAAAGTTTTATTTATTTGATTGAGGAAAGTATACTAGAAGGTACTTATGAGACTAGGCAAACGTGAAGGAAATGTAGAGATTTGTTAATCGACTGAGCATTACAGTTAAGGGACCAAGCTGTAAAAATTACATTTAAAAATCTGGTGTGATAACATTAACTGGAACCATTCTAAATTAAAAACAATAACTTGAGCAGAAAAATACACTGTTGAGTCAGAAATTATTTTCTTTAACTAATGACAATAATCTCAAAAGTAACTCTGAAAGCAAATAAGTATGCACCCTGCTCTAAGTACATTACATATATTAACCTATGTAATCTGCATAAAATCTGAGTTAGGTTTTATTATTATCTTCATTTAACTAAGAAAGAAACTGAGGTTCAAAGATATTTTTTTTAAATCTGCCCAAGATAGAAAGTGGAGGAGGGAAACTTATTAAATAAGTCTCTAACATCAAAAATACATTTTAAAATAAACTGAACATTCTATAATAAAAAGGTCAAAGATGTAAACATTGATCATTCTTCCATAGGTGATGATGTTTTTTTTGCTAGTCATAGAGCTTACTAGTATAGCAGGTTAATTAACGAGCTTGATGATGGAAAATGAAAATATATTTTTATCAAAAATCGGGACAAAAAAAGAAAGAATTTAAGAAAAATATTTTGATTGGCTTTGGAAAAAGGTTTTATTGATTGCTATCAAGGAGTCCTTACAGTAACAATATACCAAAAAAAGTTCAAAAATCAACTGGATGTCTTATTCTGATCAGGCTATAATTCAAGTTGACTTTTGGGAATCATTCTTATTGATACAGCTTAGAAACCTAGTCATAAATATGAGTAGTTTGTAAAAGTGTATGGCTAAAAATAACTTTATAACCTAAGTATATTGATCTTGCAAGTACTTTTGAAAAATAACAAATCAAGATAAAGAAATATGTATTTTAAGTATAAGGCTATATTCAAAAATTATTGTTGAAAATATTAATTATCCATGGATTAACATAAGCATTCTGTATCTTACCAGATTATTTGGAAATTGATGAATTTTAATTTTGTGCCCGTAAGTACTGATTTTTCACAAAGTAAAAATGAGTTGCATTAATCTATTCATAATCTTCAGCATTAACAATAAAAAAGAATAAACATTGTCAGTACATGATAAAAACCAAAATGAATGGTGAGCATAAACCTCCAAAAAACTTAACCTCCTGACCTTGGCTTAAACATTGTGACTAATATGTTAAATTGAGATTGTAGAATATAAATAGATTATGAAAATATATTACATATGTTCATTATTCTCATTCATTTTCTGATTATTGCAAAGAGTACTTACTGAGCCTCACTGGACACATAGTAGTTATCACAGTTTTCTGTTGTGATAACATTAACTGGAATCAGATTCTTTCCTTCAGGAAGAATAGAATCAAGTAGGTGATACAGTCATATTAAAAATGTATATATTATCATTCTAGTATATACTAAATGTGTGAGACTAATATATAGGTACAATGCTATAATAATTTTGTGATAACAGAGAAGAACCTCACCAAGGAAGTGGCTTTTGAAATAATATTTTAAAATAAATGAATACTTTAAGTGGAGATATTAGAAAAGGACAGTTTACACACCTTAAAAGACAAAAGAACATAAGAAGATGCACAAGTACCTTGGATAGATTTGCTAGAATGAGCTTGAGAAAGTATTTTATTGTTCATGTATCAAAACTGTTGGTTTTTAAATGCACCATTATTTTACTGACTCTTGAGAATGGAAATAATCATAAAACTATAACACAGTGTTCCTTACCAGTTGGCATTTATGCTTGTGTATCTATTTCCCTTAACAGATTTTACTTATTGAGATAACTAATGTAAACATTTGGCATTGATTTATCATGTACATTTTAGACATTTACAAATGAGTGCATTCATAAATAATTAATGAGTGAAGAAATCGGTTAAGGTATTCTAAAATCATTTTTATGCTCTGAATGCATTTATCCAGAAACAGTCCTTTGGATAACTTCGATTCCTAGCCATCAGTCCCATGTCTTCCATACTATAGCATCATCTTGTTTTTTGGTTTTATTTGGGGGGGGGGGTTTGAATAATATTTTCTGAGAGTGCTCACCATTGTCATGAGGATTTTCTTCCAGTCCTTGACAGACACCCATTCTTCAAGTTTAATGTGTCTATAAGGGCCAAGACAACCATGGGACAACTGCTGCTGTCCACATCTTTATTTAGAAAGTGAGAGTATTAAAAATAGATTTCTAAGAGTGAGGGCCTTAGAGAAACATGTTGTTTTATTTTGGATAGTGTTTTGTTATATATATTATGATCATATAATAAACTTAGGAAATAAGTAAATGTTAACAAACCCTTAATACAAAATACATTTTCTTGGTACCATTGACTTTGCATTGTTTCATGCTCATAAACACAATTATTTGGATTTGGATATCTTTGATAATATTCATGCTTCTACATTTATTTACCCATGTCACTGGTACAAGGCAGGAATTTTAAATTGTTGTTCTTGTAGTTGTGTGTGTGTGTGTGTGTGTGTGTGTGTGTGGTGTTTGAGTGGGATGTGGGGGCAGACAGAGAAATAAAGGGAGAGAGAAAGAGGGAGATAGATACCAAGGATTAAACCCAGGGTTGCTCTACCACTGAGCTATGTCATCCCCATTCCTTTTAATTTTTTTTTTTTTTTTTTTAGTTTGAAACAGAGTCTTTGTGTCTCCCAGGCTGGCCTTGAACTTGCCAATCTCTTGTTGCAGGCTCCTCAGTCTCCAGGATTACAAGCATGTACTAACATGCCCAGTTTGGAATTTTAAGTTTTTCATAATGAGATATACTTTTGTGGCAATATTCTTATTCATAAAATACAAAAGAATAGTCTAATGTATCCAATTATTTAGAAATCACATTTTTTAAATTGAAGATTCTTCTGAGGGTCAGTTATTTTATTGTGTATCTGAACAGCTGGGGGTTAACCCAACAGCCACAAATTATCCAACTACATTTTCTTCCATTTTTCAATGAGAAAAACATTTTAAATTCATTTTCCTTTTGATTTTCTTTGATAGTAAAACTCTATAAAATAAATGCATGTTCTCTGCTCGTAACCTGAGGTTACATAATCAGAAATGTGATCATATGTATATCAATTATAAGGACACAAAATAGATAGGTAGAGATATGTTTTATAAGTCTCAACTATTGAATTCCATGCTTCCAATATAAATGCATGTTTAACTACCTCAAGTTATTTGTGCATTGATGTTGAGATTTATGTGATGAAAATTAGATGAATATATAGGTAGATAAGATTGGAACAGATTAAAAAACATGAAAATGCTTCGGGGTTGTATTTCAGAAGGTAACACATTGTCACACACTATTGAATTATTGGCACAGAAGTTTTAAAAGAATGCCAAATATGTAAGTGAACTCTATTCACTGCAAACTAAGAGTACAGTGTTTAAAATATACAAGTAACAAGCAATGACAACAAGAGTACAGGCAAGATGAAGAACTTTAAATACAATACATTAGGAGAAAAATTACAAAATATGCAAAAAATGCATTAATGGAAATTTTATATTGCAAAACAGAAAACCAGGAATCTTTCTGTTTAGTATCATAATGGACCTTGACATTATATTTTTGTAACATACTCTTTTTTCAGAAATTCAAATTTGATTTTTGAGGATAAAATCCTTATAAAGTAAATATTTTGAAAATTCTCTCTATAAAAATATTGTTAATATAATCTGAGTTACTGAATTTTAATTTATTTTCAAAAGAAATAATCAAGATTTTAATATGTTTTATTATGTGATTCTTCTTATAACTGGAAAATTTTTGGACACCTCACCAAAATTTCACTACAGATTTACCTAGGCATCACATAATTTGAAAGACAAGATAGGTCAATATTTTGAATGAATATCTCATAGCCATTTCATGCATTTTCTTTTTTAGTCTCATTTAAAAACTGCAATTGAATTGCTCTCAATATTTAATTCACTTTGAGAGTAAATCTAATATTCTTTAGAAATCCCTATGCTTAAACAATATACTTTGTTTTTCTACATAGGTGGCATAATTATAAATGTTTATAATTACAGATATCTAAAATACATTTATAAGCTATTCAGATCCCATAAAAAGTAATGGCAGCTTTTTCAGGTGAAAACACAATTGAATATTTAACTTATTGTTTCAAATTTTACAGAAAATAACATTAATTTTAATTTTTAAATCTCAGGTATCATACATTAATTTTATATTGAAAGAGAACTGCAATTGAATTGCTCTCAATATTTAATTCATATTGCTCTCAACATTTAATTCACTGTTGTACAGGTATCATACTTCATGTTTATATTGTAAGAGAACAGTACATCTGGCTAAGAATCAAGGTATACTGCTTAATAAAATTTTGTGGAAAAGAAGTACAAATTATGTTATTATATTAATTTCAGTAATGTTTGGTATAATGGGCTCATGCAATTAGCCTATTCCAGAAAAGTATTTTAATTGACTCAGAATTACAAATAGTAAAATTAAATATCAAATAATCAAATAATCATTAATTTTTAATCATGTCAATAAACTCCCAAATATCTGACTATATGTCACTGCTCACTGCATGTACAGTTTTCAAAAGCTTTACAAAAACTAAAGTGGGGTCAAAATGAAAAAGATCATGGCAAAGTTAAAACACACACATACACATACATACACACACAAAATTGGACTATAACAAAGGATGTTAGTTATATATATATCAGGCACCCAATTATTTGTTACATATATATATATATATATATATATATATATATATATATATATATACCAAATATACACACACACACATATATATGTAATTGGGTCACAGAACAGATTCTATAGGATATGCAGCAGTCGGGTGAGTGAGTGAACTGAGAAAGGTATTTGAGTATGAGGGGAGATGGTGAGATTCTAAAATATGAAAAGAAATGAAAAATCAAATGAAACAGACTAAGCCTCCACTTTCTTTCAAAAAGAAACCTGGCATGATAGAGTTTATTTTACTTTTGGCCAAGGAAATTGTCCCTTTAAGCTATGGGAATAAATTGTCTCTTTTTAACTGCATTTTCTCCCTGCAGTACATAATCACTGTCTGTCACACTTTGATGTCATAATCATCCGCTGAAGCTCCCCTGTTAGAGAGTAAATCTGCTTAACTCACAAAAAAGGAGGAAAATTGCACAGAGGCACTGGCTTCTTTTGCCTCAATGGCAGCCCATTTGAATTACAGAAGTGCAGTATTATGTCACTTTGGTATTATGGGTGCCATTTCAAAAGCCCAAAGCCTATTTTTAAAAATATATCTTAATCAGTTCAAATAGAAACAGCAACCATTTGCCATTAAATGAGCAGGGTGTGTGTGTGTGTGTGTGTGTGTGTGTGTGTGTGCATGTGTATGTGTGTGCATGCATGCGTGAGCAGCATGAAAAGAACATTAAATCCAGGCAAAAAAATGTTGCTGTATATACAACCTGCCACTTTCCAGAAGCAAAGAGCCATTTAACTCTGTGTCTACTTTCCTGTCGGAAGAAATATTTTCTATTAAGTGTTCGCTCCTAAGGGATGTTTCTCAACTTGACCTCTTTCTACTTGATAAAGGAAGAATTCCATTAATCTTATGATAAAGTAGAAATATTTTACCAATTTTTAATTATATGCCTAGCCAGTGCTATTTTTATTATTTAATGTTTTCAAAAAGTTTAAAGAAAAGTGAAAATTTATCCCTTTATTAATGATCTTGGTTTTTCTGGATACTGAATAATTTGATCTTTTGAAAGATGTATTGCATATTTCTGATCAGAACAATTTCAACGTAAATGAAGACACCTTTTTAACACCTATTAGTTACTATGTTCTAGTAACAAAAAACTGGATGACATATAAAATGGTTCACAGTTTAAGAAAAACATTGAGTTTCCCCATGAGTAGTCCACATTATCTCTGTAAGTATTCTTCAGTTTAATTCAGATTTTATTTGAATTACCTGATAATCTCCAATAAAAATTAAACAATGTTTAAGGAAAGATAAAATCTCTCTGTATATATATTTTTATAAATTTAATAATACTTTGTATCATTATAATGGTATGTTGAAGAACCCCATGGAATATTATCAATTACTTTGTGTATAAAATAATTAAACCTTGTCCTATTCAGAACAGTGCATCTGAACCTTGATTTAAGTGGTTTTCTGCTGCTATGTTCCCTCCCACCCTTTTAATAATAATAAAGAATTTCTCAAAAGAATTGTCCTTTAAAAGATTACTTTAAATCAACTTTAATAGTAAAATATTAAAAGCCAATATTTGTTTCATATGGTAAGATTTCATAAAAGCAGGAAAAAATTGCTGCACTGAACGCAAAATGTTTATTTTTAAAAATACAGAGTGGATAACATTAGGTTAATTTTTAAGTTAAGTAAGGTAGTGAAGTCTTTTTCAGATAACCTTATAATTTAATGGATTTCACAATGCATTTTTCCTTCTGTGTCTCTAGTTGTCATCTCTTTGTACCTTATGAGGAAAGGAATTTTGATCTCCCATCTTCAAATACCCTCAGTTAGATGATTTAAACGTGATTAGGTCATTTGTTGTGATAAAAGAATGATTCCATTGTTCTTACTGCATAAACATATGTTATTCAAGAGCAAACTTATGCAAAGAACCTCCTAAAATATGGAACATTCACTAACCATCTTTCAGTCTGTCTCAATGCAGTCAAACTCATTGGATGCATTTCAACCTAACCATTCTTTTGTTCATGAAATTTATGATCTTAGTGTTTCTAATTACAACTTTTAAATAACAAATTTAGGTGATTCATCCAGAATCAAGAAAGCTATAGTAAGAAAATGAGATACTTCTTATGAAAACGAATTGCTTTCATAGCTTGATCAAGGGAAGCAGTATCTGTCTTCCTAGTTTTCTTTGTGTGTAATACCATGGTAAGTTTAATACTTTGCTGATAGACAAATCCCTAAAAAGGAAGCTTTAAATCAAATATTTAAAGGGATGTAGGTCTCATTGTAAAACTGCCCCACTCTTCATACCAAAAGGGGATGCTATTCACTAGCAGGAGAAAGGCTTGATACAGCAAGCAGTGTGAATCACAGTTCACCAAGGGGTTGTGCAGCTGTACAGGCAAAGCCATCCATAAATCAGGACCTCTGGGGCTTTCTTCCTTCTCTCCATCTTTACTCATTAGGGGATTATTTTCATTCTGAGTTGTAAAATAGCATGCACTGTATCTAAAAGTTATGGGTTCAGTATTCTGTACCATGTCTCTCACCTCTCACCCCAACCTGACTTCTGGGACAGGGAAATATAGTTAATGTGAGCTTCACAAGTGAAGTCAAATTTGGAAAACAGGTTAGCAACTGATAAAGCTCTTCAATAAGATTTTTGCAAAATGTTGGTAATTTGAAACTTACAATGTTGTTAATATGGACTGTTAGATGTCCCATGAACTGAGTCTTAGGATGGGATAGAAGATAGAAGATTCATTCCTCCATTGATCTCACTATTTCATAAAGAGATGATAGAGAGATTGATGATAGATTTGAAAGACAACATGACAAAAACATGAATGCTTAAATATTACTAAATATTACCAACAAAGATGTTGCAGAGTTCATTTGGAGGTAGAGGAACATAGTAGTCATATCGAGCATTTTGCCACTGGGCTTCATGAGTAAAGTGGTCCAACTGCTTCTGAACTTTAGAGAGACACATCTGGACACAGTTTAAATAATGGCTTGGAGGGACTGATAAGGAGAATGTAGGGAAACCAGTAAGAATGTAAAAGCAAGAAATCAGTACTCTAATTATGAAGATCTGAGTTGAGGAATCTGCAGTAAAAACACAGAGAAATCAAAAAATTGGAAACATCCTGTAGAATGTACTGAATAAATTTGGAAATTATTTAGAAGTTGATTATGGTAAGGAGGAGTGTATTTTGTTTATTTTTTGTATGGTTTGATTTTGTTAGCCATGTCCAAGGATTTTGGAAAAGAATAATAGTATCATGAGTAGAAACTATAAGCTTCCTGACTTTGTTGTCTGGGAGAAATGTTAACAGAAACTGAGATACAACAAAAGGCAAAAGAGGTATGAGAGAAAAGGTAGAATGATTTAGAAACATACATCCATTGCTGAACTCAATAATAAAGAACGAGCAATAACAGAAAGGATTTTACCTTATTTCATTCATATCAGTTTACTGCCAGCATTATGTTTTTTTCATAGCAATGACACTTACCCACTTACTGGCCAGCGATGACTCTCTGCTCTCCTCTCTTTCTTGTTATACTAAATTACTCCCAGCAGATCTCAGTCTCAGATGGCACTTTCATTCTTTCTGTGCTTATTTATGGACTACCATATATCTTTTTTTTTTCTGTCCAGAGAAACTGTGTTCATCCTTTGAGTACTTGTTCAAATGTGTTCTCTTCTTTGAAGTTATTCCTTCCTATTGCCTTCATCTCCAAATTCATAGCACCTGATCCTCACCACTGTTCTGGTAAAACTTCATTGTGTTGGTAACAGTTGCTTTTAAGCCCCTTACTCTAGTTCTGCTCCAGATGTACAGATAGGAAGAACTTCAATAGTAGAGGCTGTACCTTTTTCATAAGTGTATATCAGTCACTCATTTAGTATCTGTGGTAACCTCAGTAATTGTTCATCAAATGGAATTGAAGAGATGCAATAGGTTGCCCATTTATCAAGAATAATGGGAAAAACTTAAAAATTAAACTGAATAACCCACAAATATTCCTTATTTTAGCATGAAAGTCAGAGATTTCCATACCTGTTGAATTTATGTTGCTTTCCTCAATAACCTTCCCAGTGGAAGTCTAGAGCTCAGTTCAAGATTACTTCATTGAAGGCCTTCGATGGCCCATGTTCTCGTGTTCAGTTTTGGATCTACACTCTTTTCTTTATTGATTTATTTCAGTTCTTAGTTATGCACCATTCTCTGTACATTTCCCGTGTTCAAAATTTCAGGAAACTCAGAAACAAAAGTGAACTTTGGTCGAGTGTTATGAAATAAACTCTGTCTTCAAATATATACTTACTAATAGTATATAAGTCTAAGCAAGGTTGCTAATTTTGCAGACCAAAAATTAATTTATTTTTTTAATTTGTTTTACTTAGTTGCACATGACAGTACAATGTTCTTGACATATCATACATTTGAATCCAAAAATTACTTTAAAACTGATATTTGACATTACTCAGAGTTTTTTAAAAGTCATCCAATCAACCTACAGGTATCTTTCAATGATCACTTCCCACTGCCTTACCCCTACCTTTTGTCACCTTATTGCCTCTTGGATTGCTTTCTCTTTCTGACTCACTGCCTCCCTTCAAATTCTTCTAGCTTAGTTATTCAAAGATATCCAGCTGTGCCCTGCCCTATATTAACCTCTCTATCTTAGCTGCTCAGATCCACTCAGGAAGTTATGTTGGAATAGCAGGCATTTTTTTTCTTCTTCATATCTTCCGTATGTCAAAATTATATTTTTCTTTAGTAAAAATAAAAGTAAAATGAATCTGTCATAAAATTAGTCTAGAAATTTGTTGCTATCATATGAAAAGTGTGGGGGGAACAGTTGTCTCCTGCATCTTTCAATTGTACAGATAATAGCTTATATTTCTGCATTCTCTGAGAGTTCTCAGGTTTCAGTATGTATTTCACCAGTGTCACAAAGGCCTTTTTCTAGAGTACTTAGAGTACGCTTTTTCTTTTCTGCTTTAAAAATCTTCAAGTTTGGCGGGGGAGGAGTCAGTATTTTCCTTAATATGAAATATCTAATTTAACTTATACACTTCTCCTGGCCATAATTCATTTTCTTACAAACACACTTCCAATCAAGTTAAAATATCATTTTGTCTTCATCTTACTTTTAAGCTGCCTTATATTTTTCTTCACTATAGAAGCAGAAAATTAATGCCAATTATTACCATCTTGATTTTTTTTGACATTATCTATATTCTTTATCCTTGCTTCCAAGTTTTAATTTTTATTTTAATAAATTTTTCATTTTTTAAATTAAGGCTTTGATATTCAGTTCTTTGTAGATTAAATGCTATACATCTAACATTTCAACTTTAGTTTTTCAGAGCACTTTTTCACTGAGAAATCATTAAACTGCTTGAAAACCAGAAATCATTGTAATTCCTCTGTGTTTCATTGGTCTTGTTTTTCTTACCATCATTAGATCAATATCATCTTTTTGTCTCTTAGACATGTGGTTCACAGCCACACCACTTCTCCCACATTCCATGTATTCTTAATCCTGTTTCTACCTTTACATTTCTAAAACACCATACAAAACAAACAGTCCTTTCTTCTTCTTCTTCTTTTAAAAACATGTTTTCTCATATCCCTGGGGGAAGATACTGTCACTCACATGGTGGGTCTGAAATGTTTTGAGAACAAATGCAATAACAGAAATAATCTTCAGGACACAAAGCTGTGGGGGGGGCACAGAATTTATTACTAGAATGCATTTCTGAACCTAGCTTTTTCTCTTTCCCTTTTATCCTTGACCTCAGTGGCAGTTGGGCAATGCCTGTGTTAAGTGAACTATGAGCCTTTATGTTAAGGACAATGCTTCACTGTTTTAAGTGCTCACAGGTGTTTTCATCAGTTATTAAGTATACTCTTGTTAATAACTGAGATACTGATGCTAATAATAAAGCAAATATATTGGATGCAACAGTGGTCAACAATTGGAGGAACACCCAACTTAAAAGATGCAGAAGCTTGTAACCATGTTTATTGAAATGTTTTAGAGGAGTTCAACTTGGAGTAAGGAAACTCTCTCATATCTTAATGGGAAGAACTTGACATTTTTCAAATAGGAACGTCTAAATGGATATCTTTTGAAGAACTCAAGGAAAGAGATATTGGAAAAGTTTAATATCTTTGACAAAATAAAAAGAGAAAACTGGTGGCAAAATCACTTAGGAAATCACTAATTCTGCTCACTAAGAATTCTGCTTCTTCCTCCTTGGAAGAAATGATAGCACTATATTTCCTTACTCTCTTGTAGTTAGCTATGTCCATATGGCTTGTTTGGCCACGAAAGTTTAAGTGGATGTGACACAAGTCACTTCCAGATAATAGCTTTCACAGCCCATGTGCAATTTGTCACATTCTCCCTTTCCTTCTGACATGTTGATGAGCAACATTTGAGAGATCACTGCTCCCTCATCCTGGGCCACTAGGGATTTCATTGAGAAGTGAGTATTGATATCACATAGGGTATGCAGGGTAAGTGAGACAGTATTTTAGGTTTCTAGGATTTGGTGATTACTTGTTACTGCACCACATCTTAGCCCAGTCTAATTTACACATTTGGTTTCCCAAAATTTGTGCACAGGATACCAGATGTAAACACTTTCCATTCTGTATATAGATTGCTATAACACAATTTTTTAAAATTCCATTTTTTAATCCTAATAATTTCACATATTAAAAACCTTAAAAGTAAAAATTAAAACTTGTGTTATATCCACTTCTTTACCAGTTGTTGACATCCTTAGCAAAGTCCATCTGGAATAAAAAAAAAAATTTTCTTTATGACATTATGCAAGTGGTAAAAAAAATTCCTTTCTCTTCCTTTGAAGACACATACATGGCTCAATAAGAATATTCAAGTAAAGCATATGACATATTCACAATGAATGGTCTTATATAAAACATAAAAGTTGAAACAACAAACAATTCTTGGTGCTTTGAAAAATTCCCCCTGAAAGTGTTTTGTCAGTAACAATAATATGAACAGTAATCCAAGTAAAACATTTCTTCTAAAAATAATTTCATATTAATCTCTATTTAGAATTTTGAAATTAAGTTCTGAAGAGATTATAATAAATGAAAAATTTAGATATAAATTTGTTTTCTAGATACATTAAGATGTTGATCTCTAAATTTTAAACAGATAATCAATTTTAGACATAGAACACTGAGTTAGGTGTAATGAGGTATATAAAATTGTATTACATGTCAAGATGTTTGCCATAGGAAAAATATAAATGCATCAGAGAACTATAGGTACAGATCTAAATAAGATGAAAGAATATGAGAATTTTTGAGGGAGAGAAGAAACATATAGCTAACACATATTGTCTTTCTTCAAAGTGCTAGAAATCTGGGGCTGCTTAGTAGTAATACAAATCCTCCCAGAGCACCTATCTAAGCTCTTTCAGTATAATAAATAATGAAAAATCAAAGTTGATAAACAAAAAAAAATATTATAAACATGAAGTCATTGACTCAAAAATAGTTTCTAAGTACACAGGGTTATTCCTTTTTTTTTTCAATATATGTTTTTAATTAACCTTTCTAGTTAAGCATCATAAGTCTTCCTTTTTTTATATAGATTCCCTACACCATTCTGATGTTCATAGCTGCATGGCTTTTTCTAGCTGTAATAAATTTTCAGAATTAGAGTAATTCATACCATAATATGCATAACCAAATAATCTATACAATTTGGAAGAAAGGAACTTCAATAATCAATTATCAGCTGGTTTCCTAGTATTCAAGTTCACTTGAATGTTGGGATCACCTTTTTAATACTTAGGCAAAACTAACAATATCAGATTTCTAATTTAATTTAATAATTTGAAATGGAGTTAGTTTTACATTCTAAAGGACTTTTCACACTGCCTAAAACTGTACATTTAAGTCAGAGAAACAAAAAGAAATTTACAGGAAATATGTCTTAAATTCCAAGCTATTATTTTATTCTAACTTTTTTTTGTCTAATATTTACTTACAAATAACAAGTTTTAAGATACTCAAAATTGTTAACAGTTAAATATATCTTATTTATGTATTACTCTCTTCCACAAATATAGTCAAGAGAATTACTCGTACAGATGGAATATTCTTTAAGATTGCAAAACATTTGACTGCTAACGGATTTTCACTTTAAAAATGAAAATAAAATGCTAATTCTAAGATTTTTCTCATGTGTCTGTATATCTAAAGAGGTCAAACATAACCAAACGGTGGAGAAAATTTCTTTTGTCTGGCCACACAGCCTGCTGAAGCTAGCCTGATGCTCCATAGGCAGAAGTACATTATTGATAAACACATGGAAATATATCTGTCAAACAGCCTGGGAAACTGCTACGTTTTCTGAGGATGAGTTGGAAGAAAATCTTGTTCTCAATCTCAACTTTCATTTGCTGGAGTTTGGATAGTATCCTAGTTAAAAAAAAAAAAAAAATCATCACTTTCTACAGGAACATTGTTATAAAGAACTTTATTCAGTCTTATTTCAATAGTTTTTTATTGGTAATATGAAGGATGAATTAAGTTGATCACAAAAGACTTTCACTATTCTGAATTACCTGTTTCACCTTGGAAAGCCACACAAAATGAACCTCTTAAGCCTTTTGAAAACGACCTTTTTTCCTCAGCAATGATTTATCTTTCCCCTCGAAAATCCGTTTTACAAAAGGGAGTATGATTAAAGGAAGCCAAGCAGCACAAACACTTGCTGAAGATCCTGCTTATCTGGAACTCACTTGACAATGTATGTTTTTGGGGTTGGGAATGCTGCAGGTTCAAGGGATAATTCTGCCTTTCAGGCACTTCAATTTATTTCATGCCTGAGCACTGTCATTGTACACAGACAAGATGAAACGCATCGTTGTGTAAAGAAATTGAAATGGAATCCTACTTGACCCAGCAGGATGGGGCATTATGTTTGACTCAGTAGTGATTCCTGGGATAATATCTAATTCCAGAAGGAAAATTTCTTGATATGGCCACCTGCTGTGAACGGCTTTGTCCAGGGATCACAAGTTGTTCTGGGTGACTAGGCTCAGGACATGCCTAGAAGAATGTAGCTCAGCTCCTGCTGGCATTTAGATCTCTTCATTTTCTCCATGCTTTCTATTCAACAGGAACAACTGAATGGAACAGGGGGGTGGGGAGAATATGTAGCACTCCACACTCCAGCAGCAATGAGAGTCAAGGCCCGCTTGACCCGAGATTCTTATTTATTTAATTTTTTAGAGAGCCATCATTATTTCTTCACAGGGCACTTTTTAATTTTTACACTTCTCAGGCCAGCCCCCTTGCATGTCTTTCTCTGTTCAGTGTGTGTGAAGTATTTACTTTGAAAGGGCTGCACACCAATAGATTAAATAAAATAGGAACACTCCGTGTCTCACAAGAGAGAATCCTGCAGACAGCTTTATTACTTCTATCAGAGAACAAAGATTTTTCCCAGCATGCAGAGGATTATTAGGCCAGAAGCAAATAAACGGGATGTGTGATGTCAAAGCCTCAAATGCGATCAAGAAAAATTGTCTAATTGATTTTGCTACAATTATGGCTTTTGGAATATAATTCCTCGGTTTTTTACTTCTGAACTCTCCTTGTTTTAGAAATGTGAAAGATTTACTTGTATTTAAATATAGACAATGATTCATTATCCTGATATGCCCTCTTCACCCCCCACTGCCAAATCTAGGGAATATAGTTTTGTACTACACTCACTCAAAATAAAACATTTATAGGTTAATATGATAATCACTAGCAATTGACAGTTTTCTCGCCTCATCCACATCCTCCCTCTCTTTTTTAGAATGCTGATACCAGAACACATTCATTATCCAAACTTCAATGATTTTTCCCTTGGTCAATTAAATGTGAATAAAATGAATAATAGAGAGATTTTTTTTTCTTAAAACTTGTTTCTGGGTTTTAATTTATTTGCTCCTCTTATTTTCTTAATTTCTTTCTGGATATAAGTTTGAAGTTAGGAGGATTTACTCTTTATAAAAACTCATTTTTTAAAAAATTCTATTTTATTTTTAAGATGCTCTGAGAACAAAAATAAAGACTGGTCTCCCAAATAAAGCAAGCAAAATTTCATGTCTGAATTCTTAATATAATGAAAATGAATACTTTTGAAAATTCTATACATGATAATACCTGTAGTAAATATGTATGTGTGTGTGTATATACACACACACACAGATATATTCACAAAATATTGAAATTCTTAAACATATTTACATAATTCTACCTACCTATGATATGCATACATGTATATACACATTATATAATACAGAATATAGGTATCTATATATTGTAACCTTTTACATGGAAATATACCTACACATCACTGAAACTGATTATATTGCTCTGAGTATTATTTAATGTAGGTAATTTATGTGTGTGAAATACATTTGGAATATGTTCATTTTTTACATTTTAAATCAGTAATAATCTAAACGTATTTGGCTACTATGGGGGATCAATCCCTTATTAGATATTATTGAATTTGAGTGGTTTGGTTACAAGAATGCATTTCTATAAATCTAATTAGAATATTGGAATTCACTGACCCTGTTGGCCTTCATGCTTTAATAACTGTTTGAGCTAGGACATGCATGCTACAAACAAAATGGAGCAGATCAACAATTTAGGAAATGAAAAACAAAATAAAAACAAAAAAAAATCTGAACTATTTTAAAAGGCAGAGCAGCAAAATGTAAATTATTCCTTTTAGTAGAAAAATTACATATGTACAGCTTTTGGATAGAATATATATTTCATGAAAAATATGATGCAAACCTTCCAAAAGATTTCTTCTTTTTATCTTTTCCTTGCTAATCAGTTCATTCTAAAACCTATTGTGCCAGGTTGTACAAAGTAAGGTTCAGCATAGAAATTGTTTAATCTATCTGGTGACTAAATGCAAGGTATCCAGCTGAAGCATACATGTGGACTACTATATCTGCACAGATGGGCAACATGTCTTAAGGTATTGGACCCCAAGTGATATAAAAAGGCCTCGGTGCTAAAGCCCCTGAGCATGCTGAGTTGAAGACCAGATAGGGCTGGGAAACATTTGTGTAAGTGCAACCAACTATGGGTATCAGCACACACATAGGGGTATAATGAACATTTCCAAAGGGATGTTCCAAGTCTGATTCTCAGAAACAGGAAGGATGAAGAAGACTCTCGGGTAAGGCAAGAGTCAGGTAGAGGTGTGAGAGTTAGTATGGATGTGTGCACAGACAGTGGTTTAACTCAAGATGTTGCAGCAGAATGGATAACTGAAACATCTGCGTGAGGTGGGGAGGGTGTGGTCTGGCAAGGGAGTATGAACAGGAACTAAGTAAAAGGGACATTGTTGTGAAAAGGCAAAGACAGTGACAATATAAGATCAGTTACATAAAGGAAGTTTTGTTGAAATAAGTAAATATGAATTTGCTGAAATAAATAAGTATGTTGACAATAAATGTAGTTTTCAGAGAAGGGCACATAAAAAGGAGGAAAATACAGGGTTTTATTATTGCTCTAATAGACTTGGTGTGACCGGTGTAAAGTCAAAATGTTCAACTTATATAACTATTTGAAGAAGTCAATATATATGAAAATGTGCATATATATATATATATATATATATATATATGTACATATTTGCACACACATGTATTTGTGTGTGCATGCTTTGTTATATCAACAGATTCACTGGTACCACCATTTCTTTCTTTTTTTTTTTTTGGTACTTGGAATTGAACTTTGGGTCACTTAACCAATAAGCCACATCTCCAGCCCTTTTTTTTATATTTTATTTAGAGACAGAGTCTCCTGGAGTTACTTAGGGCCTTGCTAAGTTGCTGAGGCTGGCTTTGGACTTGTAATCCTCCTGCCTCAGCCTCCAGAGCCACTGGGATTATAGGCATGCACCACCACACCTGGCAACTTGTATCAGCATTTTAAGAAACTATGAAAATAGAGTTAAAACTCAAAGCTTGCAGAAGGAAGGAAACAAATTTTAGAGTGGAAATAAATGGCATACACAATAAGAAACAGTAGGAAAAATATCAACAAAAAACAAGACTTGATTCTTTGAAAAGATCAATAAAATTAAAAAATCATGAAGTAGATTGGTCAAGTAGTTCTGATTTACCAAATTCATGAAGTTAAAACATAAAATATAAAACCAAGTGAATCCTTAACCCTACATAAATAAATTAAAAATTATAAGCAAATATTAACTATATGTCAATATATTAGGTAATTCTGGATAAAATGTACAAAAATGAAATTTACAAATTACTGAAATTGACTCAGGACCTCTAACTGGACCTATAACACCTAATGTGATTTTAGTAACAAAGAAAATATGCATGCAAAACTTCCCACAGTGAGAAGCACAGGCCAAAATGGATTTATTAGTGAAATATCCTCCTCATATAAGACTATTGAATATCTTTTTTTTTCACAAAAACTTTAAGAAAACTCTTTTAACTAATCTATGAAATCAGTATTAACTAATATCAAAACCATACAAAAGCATCACAAGAAAGCATACAGAATAAAAGAAAAAGAAAAATCACACCAATGTTTAAATATTCAGTAGAAAGAAATTTGGAAAAGATATTCAATTGTGAAATAGAATCAAGTGGCTATCAAGTAATTTTGCTTCATTAAGAATTTTAATAAAATTTAATTCCATGCCTTGTTTTGTTCAGGATCTAGATTAAGATCACCTGGTCAAGTATCAAGTTGAGTAAGAATCATCTTAAAAATTTCATCAGTGAGTAGATGGACATGGCTCTCACTTCCATTGATAAAGTACTTTATGGATAATGCAGTCTCTACAAATTCTAATTAAAACAAACAAATAACAATATTAAGAGAAAAGAACCTATGTAAACCCAATCTAAGTAGAAATCTCCTGTTAATTTTTTTTTTGCACCCACAATTAGATGCAGAACAATCCTTCATGCTCCATTAGTTTTAGTAGTGATTACTGGTTTTTGGATAGTGACAGAAGTTGCCTGTTGTTTTGTCATTTAAACATTCAAGTGCCAATTACAGCCCTGTCTGTTGGGCCCTTCACTGCTGATGAAATCTGCACCTGCCAAATTTTGAATGTAACCAATTCAATGTAAGCATCCAAATCGTATGCTGTATCAAACAAGGGTTACTTGGTAGGAGTTGAAAATTTAGTCATTAAAAATAAATTAATTTTATATTCATGTATATCTTTCCAGTTGAAAGGAGAAATACTTGTTATTATTAAAAATAAAGAGATGATTAAAAGCAAATATTGACATTCCAAGAATGCCAAAAATAAATAAGATGGAAACAAGTTTGCAAGATATATAGCTTATATGTGTTCAAGAATAAGCTATACTTCATTCCCTGATAGCAACAAACTTAGACAATTTCTAAGTAATTTCAGTCAATTTCTTTGAGTACTCTAACTGAAAGAAATATATTAAATTAATATCCTATGCCTGGAATATGAGTACTTGAACTGTCCCCAAACATTTTTTCCCACTAAGTGGGTGCCAGACACACAAAAAGGTAAGTAATGGAATCAACAAATCATCTACTCACTCTCTCTTTCAAATAAGTGTTTTTAAGGAATATCAAGTTCCAAACATTCTTTATTTTATTTGTTTTTAAGTGGAGCTTAAGATCAAACCCAGTGCCTCACATGTGCTAGGCAAGTGCTCTACCTCTGAGCTAAAACCCCAGCCCTCAAATAAATTTTAAGAGGAGAGAATTCAAAATGCAGTGTGGCCAATTAGGCCCTGGCTGAGCATTGACCAATTATCTTTCATGGGTTGATATATTTTGTTTTCTCTCTTAGAAAATGGTCAAGAAATCATTGTAACAGTGATAAGAATGTAATTTATCACAACATTCCCCTCATGAAATTATTTGTATTTATTTTATTCTACTACTTGCTGTTTATCATTCGAAATTACTGTTTTGATTTTGCATTCCATTTAGACTGAAGAAACTCTCATAAGATTAACTATTAGCAATTCGTCACCTAATAAATTAGGGCATTCAAACTACTCCAATATATTTGATTTCCAGATTCCATGAAGTCATCTATTCCAAACATTGGATACTATCCATATTCTTTCAAAACAAATAAACAAATAAATAGCCTTTCTCATATGCTCAACTAGTGACACTTTGTAAATTACATATACATGTATATGCAGAGTGACAGCTTTTAATATTTCAGCCTTATATTTTGAAGATTACAGGACAGTGTGGTCATAGAATTAAGTTTCTAAACATCCAGGCCAACCTATAGTTAAAAGATCTCTATGCCAAGAGAAATTAAAGAGAAAGAAAGAAAAGGTGTCCAAGTATATCTTCTCAACCATATTAGTTGATTTAGTGTATTGATTCCTTCATGCTACAAAGACTTGTTGCACCTCCTTGAGCTTTGAATAGTTAAGGAGACTGCAAATGGTCATCCTTGGTCAGCATTCTGCTCAACACATTGAGACACTGCTATCTCAATTACTTCTTAGACTTGTTGTATTCCTGCTGCTTACCTCAAGACCCTGAAGCAGAAGTTCTTCTCTTAGACATAACATGTCTGATAAAGAGTGTGTGTGTGTGTGTGTGTGTGTGTGTGTCCCTTTTGCTACAATGTCCTGCCATGGCATCCCATATCAGTTAACTGTTTTTAGCATAGTTTTCAGAAATATCTTATAAAATCAGAGAATCTTATCTTCAACAAAACAATCCCTATTATTATTGGAAGTCTACTTTTTTTGTTGTTCTAATCCTGCCTTTATATATTCCTAGAAATGCAAGGGGCAGCCTACCATTAATCCAAGAATAGCATGAATTCAGATAACCCTGAATATTTTTAAATGATTTCTTCCCTTCATGGTTTCTTTCTACCTCTTATAATTTATATAATGTGAACATACAAAATAAATACACATATCATGTAAGGTAGATCTTCTTTAGAAACGCACCTTGATTACAGAGATATATGTAAGTTACAAGTCTAAAACACAGCAAGATGCTTGATCATATAGATATTTTATCCTCAATAAACTCATTATTTACCAAAAAAGAAAAAAAAAAAAAACCTCATTATGGAATGCCTCTTCCATTTCAGGCATTGCATTAAGTGACTGTGAACAAGAAAAAAAGACAGGTAGGATCTTTATGGTCCCTGACATTATGAAGTTTACATATAGGTGGGAGAAAGAAAAGAATTTCATTTCTATACTTGAAGAGAAGAAAAACCAAAAGTCTTACAAAACCAAAGTCTTACAAAACATGCTAACTTAAAGATGGGAAATAAGAAAACTTTTCCTTTTAAACTGCACCTAAATTAAATAAAATACCTCTGATTGAACCTAGGTCTCTATATCCTAAAGAGGCACAAGCATCCAGGTGCTTACATTAACTGAAATCCATTTCAAATTTTATTTTCAATAAAAGAAAATTTTCCTTCTTTGTGGGGCTTCAATAGCCCTTCAAAAATAAAACAGAAAACTCAGACACTGGAGAAGGGGACAACAACACAATGAACTCAGACAAAACTGATGGCTTACTGTGGCTTTACATGGGCACAGATCTTTCTAGAAGCTCTTGAAATAAGCAAAGCAGCAGACACATCAGGGGGACTTTTATGAAATATTAACTAGCTTTTTTTTTTACCCCCAGTTTTCCTCTTTTGTCTCTCTAAGCTCATTACCACAAGGGAGGGATATGTCACTATGGAAAGTACAAACTAAGCCATCTCCTTGATGGCTTTTAGTTTCTAAAAGTGCATTGTATTTCAAGCAGCTGCTATGATCTGTAGAACCTTGTGGGAAGAGGTCCTTCAAAAAAATGACTGTGGTGCTGCCCTTGGAATGGATTAAAGTAGTTCTTAGGGGACTCCTGAATTAGTTCTCACTGGAGAGTTGTTAAAAGAACAATTCTGGCTGCTCCTAAAACTTTTAGCTTCCAGCTGCAATATGGTCTGTTTCTATTGCATGCATTTCTGTCATGGTGATGTCACTCTGCCATGCAGCAATGCAGTCAGGGGGCCCTCATAAGAGCCAACATGCAGTTTGGACTTTCAGACTCCAAAATTGTGAGCAAAAGAAATCTCCTTATAAATTTCCCCGACTAAGGTATTTTGTTACAGAAACAAAAAATTGGACTAATGTAGTGATGGTCTTCAATTAGCAGACCTTGGACCAAATCTCTCCTGGAGAAATGTTTTCTTGGTTACTGTGCTGTTAGCTCACACACCATTTTAAAATAGAAATAGTGACCAGCATTTGAAAGGAGAAGCCTTATAATAGAAAAGCTTTCTGGCTTCCCTAGAAAATTCAAATGATCTAACAACTGGGCAATATTCCCTCATAGCAACAATGGAAAGATTTAATTATCAGTTCTTATTTATTGGAACACATGCTCTTCCATGGGCTTTCATCCCTCTCCATGCCTTTTGTCTTTCCATCACTGAGTTTCAACATTATTTGCCTTCACTGTCTTCTTCCATTCACTCAATTATACTCATTTATGCTATCTTGAGCTTGAAGATATCTAAGAGATATGGCTTAGTGGAAATGATGAATCTGGTTACAGACAGAACTTGAGAAGAAAATTATGCATCAACCAAAGGGCATGTTTGAGGAACTTGAAACTTTACCAGGAGACAAAAGTAAATTCCCAGAATTAAAGGAGAAGGGACAAAGGAGAAGTGATGAGAGAGCAGGTCAAGTGAGTGAGGGACATTGCCTTACTTTTTCGGCAAAGAACAGAGAGACAGCAAAAACCCAAGTAGGCATCTGTTCGCAGCCAAGATAGTTTATACCATAGAACAGTAGAGATTAAAGAAAGTTTTTTGAGATAGTTAGGCATCTGGTAACTTCAGTCATTTTATAGATATTTCTCTGCCCCAGCATAGCCTAGAAAGGCCAAGTATTTTCTGTGTGCCTATGCATGTATAGAATCAATTGTGAATACCACTTGGCCTAAAATCCTCTTATCAAGAGATGTGAGAGTTGCCCCAGGAGAATCCTGAATGGATA
Organism: Marmota marmota marmota; assembly: GCF_001458135.2. NCBI lineage: Eukaryota > Metazoa > Chordata > Mammalia > Rodentia > Sciuridae > Marmota > Marmota marmota. The sequence continues at coordinate 14,903,293 of NW_025999842.1, read as the reverse complement.
AACCTGTGTTTCAAGATTCTGTCACATCCTCTTATGTTTGCCCACTAATATCTTAGCATTGAATGAAATGTTGGAAAATTGACATATTTCTGCTGAAATGAATAACAAATGAAGTTATATATTATGTGCACTTACATTGTGGGCTGAAATATATAATCTCCAATGTGATGATCTGAAAACATTCATAAGCAAAAATAACAACTAGATAGCCATAACACCATCTTTCCCAAAACAGATGTGGTTTTAGGAATTGATCATAATATTAGAAAAGATTCTGACTAGACCTAGACAGCTATGTGAGCCATACTGATTAACGGTGATCATGATGTCTTAGCAAAGTGAGATTAGAAGCTTCACAGCCACACACACACACCCCACAAACACATTTGTTTTTCATTTAGACTGTGGGTTTATTGTTCCTCAAAAACATTTTTTTTTACTGTTTGATATAGCCCTATAAAGAATGTCTACAGACTCTGGTAAATGTGTCTGAAATTTATACTTTAGGTCTTTCCTGACTTTAACATTGATTCTGGTGCTCAAAGTGAGAAAAATGCAATCAGAAGCCTCCTTAGAGATGCTCCCTAATGAGGTTTATTTCTTCCTGGGCGTGTTGCCTGATACACTTGCACCTGATACTCTTGGTGTTTTCTTATGAGTAGATCACGTTTTTTCACTTCTGCTTTTGTGAATTCACATCAAGTGGATTCACATATCAACAAATAGATTTCATCACTGTGACCATTCCTTGTTCTCACCCTTTCCTCAGTAGTCAAGTGTACTTTTCAAAAATGAAACAGATGATAAAGCAGAGAGGACAACGTTCAGAATGAAAGTTCACATAATGAGCCTTTATCAACACTACCACCTAACAATTTATAGATAAATGTATTGAGACAGCAATCTTAACAGTGCATTAAATGTATGTCTCTGAGGTTAATCTAGGAATGGATTCTAGAATATCATATGCATAAAACTAAATCATTTATATGCTCTTTATTAATTTTTTCTTTTCTCTCACACAATTTTTTTTTCTTTATTAATACTGCTTCTCCTGGAAAGCGTTTTTCTATCCCCTGAGGAACATTTCTTGTGGTTGTCCATCCTCTGCCTTCTCATTGTTTTTGTTTCCCTGGGTTATTTCTGGTGACATTGCAGGACTTCAAAGTGGCCCTCACTCTGTATCATTTATTAACTTTTCCTTCCCATTCAATGTCAATTTGATATCCCACTGAGCAGTAGGCAAACAGCATAGCAGGTCTAAAACAAGACAGAGCTGGCAGAACCCAGGAGTTATAGTGAAACTGGAAAATCTTCCAATGTGAGCAACATAGAAGCCATGGAATGAGTGCCTATGATGCACACACTCATGTAAGGTCATGAAAACGAGAAATACAAAACACATTTGCACATGTACACATTCCTGATATATTTAATAAGTATTGAGTAGTAAATCATAGACAGCTTGAATGTTAAAAGAATTAAAATTCAACAATGCAATATGAGGAAACTTACTGATATAGAGTCATGAAGCTTACCCAATGTTAATCATTGTGTTAGGTACAGGAAACATGCTCTTGTTCTTCTCAGTCTCAGATAAACTCCCATTCTAATCTACAGTGTATTGAAAAAAAGAATGTGTCACTTTTTTTGTCATTGTCACAGAGCTAATTGTTAACTGTTCTAAAATTGTCATTTTCTTTTTTTAATTAAAATAATTCCAATGTTTGATAGCAAAAGCTGTTTTGATTTAGACTTGTATGTTCTCACTGACATACATCCAAAGTATCTTCAACTTGGTGAAAACTGAAATTCAATCTCCAAATAATCTATAAACTAATATTTCATTACATTACATTTTTTGCTTAAGGTTCAGGAAGGTACTAGTTTTATCACCCAATCATTTTATTAAGTGCTTAATTTTGGGCTTCTATTTTCTATAATTTTTAGCATTCAATTTTCATCTTTGAAAATTTATTTTTTATAATTGTTGCTGTTATTTTATGGGTGAAATATTTTCACTTATCTCTCTGAGGCAAATATGAGTTTTTATATTGATTCTTGTTATTAAGCTTTCTTCTTCCTCTAAATTCACTTTTCCTCTAAGATTTATTGTTCTAGCTTATTTTGTCTGTTTCTGTATTCTGGTCTTTATTATCTAGGTTCAAGTTGCTTCTCAAATATCTAGCATTCCTTGTTTGTTTGCTCATAACAAAGAAGGAAGGACCAAAGGACCTTGGAAATTCTGAGAACATGTGCAACCCACCCAAAGTGAACCTAATTTGATTGAAACTTTTCACTTGGAAAAATGAATATATTTTTTCTGGCAATGGTCAGATTTGAGAAAAGGTGTTTCTAGACTCATATCTTGAGTAAGAAGCCAGTCTACTAATAATGTAGATATGAGTGAGAGAGGGATGCTGGAAATCTCATAATTCAGCATGCAAACATGGACTTATTACTCTTTTTGTATATGACAATCAACACTGGGCTAGCATCCTTTAATACATATACTTCTGTTAAATCTCCCTTCTACTGCATCATGCAAAGGAAATGTGGATATCTAAATTCTTCTTATATAGACTTATAACTAAGACCTCTGTTTTTAGCCCCACCTTCAACTCCCATTTAATGGTACTTTTTGCCACCAATTTATGTCTTTTGTATGCTGTTCATAATATATTGCTTTTCTCACTGACAGATTTTCCTGTTATATTAAGTCAGTTCATCATTAATTCATAACAACTCAAAGACACCAAAGTAGAGGTAGAAGATGAACCGCATATTATGTTGTACATCAAAGATGAGACCTTCTGAACTAGAAAATGTTATACATTCTCTATATGAAGAAATTTCATGGAATTGAAGGAATCCAATATAAACTTGAAGGAAAAGGATATGAGGTAATTATGTGCCAGGGATGTGGCAAAGGGCATCCCATTCAGAATCATATTGCAACCACAGATGACCAATGATCAGAAACAGGTCTGTTGGCCTGAGGATTTATGTGGTCAATATAGTTTGTAATTGTTGAAATACTTTTCACTATTGGAAGAGCACATTTTCCTGTTGCTACTAGTTGGAGGCAATAATAGGTTAGATCGTGGTACTTCAAAATTCATATTATCTCCAGAATCTCAGAATGGGACTCTATTTGAAAATAAAAACTTTGTAGATATAACTAGTCAAAATGAGACCACATAGGAATAAGGTGATCACTGATGTCCTTAAAAACACAAAAATACCAAGAAGAGACACATAGACGAGACCCAAAGGAGAATTTTACGTGATCACAGAGGCAGAGATTGTAGTGATAGGTCTAGAAAACAAAACAAAAAAAAATGCCATGGTTTTCTGGCAAAACTAGAAACTTAGAGAAAGGCACAAAACAAATTATTCCCTATAAGGTTGAGAGAGAGAGAGAGAGAGAGAGAGAGAGAGAGAGAGAGAGAATTGTCCTTCTGCTTCCTCACTTTTGGACTCAAAACCTCTACAGAATAAATTTTTAATTGACTTAAGCCACCCAGTTTGTGGTGATTGGTTATGCAGCCCTAAGAACTAATACAGAAACCATTCTCAGAACCCCTCAGGTGGAAGCTCAGGAAGCACACTGAACATAACACAATAGGTTTATAAAGTCAAGACCACGTCAAGTAAAGAACCAGGTAGAAACTGTTAGCCCATTGCCACAGTCATTTCAAAATATCACACAATCACAGAATACATTTCTTCCAAAGATTTTCCATGATTTTTCTAAATGCTAGAAGCCTTGAAAGTGTTGACGAGATATACAAGTGCATATTACCTAGCCCCAAAGTTAAATTCTGAAAGAAGAATTTTTATAGTACTAAATGGATGTGAAAGTAGGCTGAGGAGAATTCACTAGACACATCAGGCACAGAGCTTGACGTCTTTGGAGCATGCACACAAAGCAGGCACTCACCTTTGACTACATAGTGTTTAATTATAGTCTAATTTATAACTCTCAGTCAAAACCGTATCTATCCATCATCCTTAGCTGAAGATAGCACCTGTCCAAACATCTTAGTACTTTAAGGAAGCAAAACATAACCTGCAAGACATAAAGAAGAAAGCTACTTGTGAAGACAGTCAAGTCAAGGAGGCCCAAATATATTTTATGAAGCAACTGCTATATGTTCTCAAGAAAATTAACCCAAACATATATTCTATTAATCTAGAAATAATAATAGTGATAATAATAAAATTACCTATCAGATAGTATATTTTGTATATTAAATAGCTTTATATGTATCTCTCTCAATGTGTCAACTAATCAATTGTACTTGTTCTTATTTAATGAATATATTGAGGCTCCCAGTAAATCAAGAACTTCTGGTTATCTAATAGGATAACTAAATTTGGGTAACCTGGTGCTAGTGCCTATGATTCTAATCAATACAACACAGCATTCAAAAATGAGAAACAATCTGATTAAAAAAATAACAAAAGAAAAAGTAACACTAGATATGGCATGTGATGGAAAAGTTATGAAAATGGTTCAAGAATGTAGAAAAATGATAAAATTCAAATATTATTAATATAAAGTAGAGGAGACAGAATAGCACATCAAGACATATTTTATTACAAAACTAGAAAAATACAACAAAAGAAAAATAACATGGTGAGTCAAATGGTGGTTCCATTCCCAGCTTTCCAAGAAATCTTCCATACTGCTTTCCAAATTGGCTGCACCAATTTGCAGTCCCACCAGCAATGTACAAGTGTACCCTTTTCCCCACATCCTCGCCAGCACTTGTTGTTGTTTGACTTCATAATGGCTGCCAATCTAACTGGAGTGAGATGGTATCTTAGGGTACCTTTGACCCAGCTATTCCCCTTCTCNTAAGTGAAGCTAGCCAATCCCTAAACCCTAAAAAACAAATGCCAAATGTCTTCTTTGGAGAGTAACTAAGAACAGAGTAGGGACGAAGAGCACGAGAAGAAGATTAACATTAAACAGGGATGAGAGGTGGGAGGGAAAGGGAGAGAGAAGGAAAATTGCATGGAAATGGAAGGAGACCCTCAGGGTTATACAAAAGTACATACAAGAGGAAGTGAGGGGAAAGGGAAAAATAATACAAGGGGGAGCAATGAATGACAGTAGAGGGGGTAGAGAGAGAAGAGGGGAGGGGAGGGGAGGGGAGGGGGATACTAGAGGATAGGAAAGGCAGCAGACTACAACAGACACTAGTATGGCAACATGTAAATCAATGGATGTGTAACTGATGTGATTCTGCAATCTGTATACGGGGTAAAAATGGGAGTTCACAACCCACTTGAATCAAAGTGTGAAATATGATATATCAAGAACTATGTAATGTTTTGAACAACCAACAATAAAAAATTTAAAAAAAGAATTCCACACTGAATTTTCATGATATTTTATCCAGGAAAAAAAAATAACATGAAAAACAATGTAAGCGAGCAAGTGAGGAGAAAATTAGGATGTAATTGGATAAAGTCTAAGAGACAGGAGACTGGCATTGAGTGGAAACACATGGAAAAATGACTGTTCTGTGAGCTAGAACAAGACAAATGGAAGGAAATGAGTAATATGTTAGTTCACACAATGTGTCAGGTATTATGTCAGCAGATATACAAACATTTCATATTAATTGTCAAATTATCACATAAAGCACTATTAGTATCACAGTTTACAAATAAGTAAATTTAGGATTAAAAAATTTAAACTTTTGGAGAAGTTTCTATAGGTATGAAGTGATAATATTCATCAGGATTTTCCAGAGAAACATAATTAATAGAAGATACATACACATACACATGCATACATACATAAGATAGATTGTTATAGAATAAGCTCACATAATTATGGAGGCTGGGAATTCCCACAATATGCTATCTATAATCTAGAGGGTTTATTCAGTCTAAATCCAAATGCCTGAGAACTAGTGAAGTCAATGTAATTTCCCATTCATGATCAAATGACTAAGAAACCAGAGGGTGAAGTAGGAACTAGAAGATCTTATTGTAAAATTCAAAATCCAAGATTTAAACCAGAAACTCTGATGGACTGAAGAGCAGTAGAAAATGGGAATCTTAGCTAAAGAAGAGAGAGTAGATATCTCTTTGCTCTGACTTTTTTCTTTTTCTGGGCACTCATTGCTTTAGATGATGCCTGCCAATACTGACAAGGGTGGATGGATCTTCTTTACTTTCATTCAGATATTAGTCTCTTTTATAAATAGCTGCATAGATACTCATAGAAACGATTCTTTTCCAGCTGTCCCCATATGCCATAGCTAGCAAAGACAACAAATAAGAACAACCATCATAATGATGGGCCTTGACTTCAAACACAGGTAGATTGACTATATGACCTTTACATAGTTTACCAACACTGTTCAAAAATTTTTTTGGTAATAATTTAAATACTTCCCTGTGCTAATCCTAGCCTGTTGTGACTGATAAATACTCTAAAGGTATCCATTGTGATTTTAAAATGAAACTGAACTTTAAAGTTTATTTAATTTCTATTAACTTCCAATTACTCTTAACATATATCCAGTGGCTATTGTATTGGGCAGTAAACCTTATATTCTACATCTTCTACATACATGTAAAAAAATGGCTATTTTGCACATAGTTCTTAAAAAAAAATCAATATCAAATAGTACATGGCTCTCCAAAAATTAAAAAAAAAATGAACTAACATATTAACCAGCAATCTCACTACTGGGTATATATTAAAAGAAAATTAAATAGGTATGTCAAAGAGATATCTGCATCCCCATGTTCAATGCGGCACTATTCTCAATAGCCGAGTAGAATCAACAGAATGATCTATCAACTGATTAATTCATAAAGAAAACATACTACATATACATGATGGAATGTGGAGCCTCTCAGTCACAACAACAGGGTTAGAGTTGGAAATCATTGTTAATGAAATAAGACAGCCACAGAAAAGCAATTACCACATGGTATCACTCATAAGTGAAATCTAAAAAAGTGTCACATTAAAGTTGAAAGTAGAATAGTGATAAACAAAGGCCCCATAGGTTTGGGGAGAGGATGGGAAAAGGTTGATCAATGTGTGCCTAGTTACAGATAGGAGCTAGAAAATCTGGTGTACAGTAGGGCAATGATAGATTACAGTAATGTACTGTACATTTGCAAAAGCTATAAGAAAGGATTTGGAAAATTTTCATCATAAAGAAATAAGTGATTGAGGAGATAGATTTGTTTAACCGTTTGTAAATATTATACTATATATACAAGTATCAGGATGATACATGATTTCCCATTAATACTTACAACTTCATGCTTTTATGTATTAGATAAAATTAATTTTTAAAAAGAGGCAAAGTTGATAAAAGCAATGTCAAATCCAGTTTTTTCTATACTTCAAAGGGCTATTGTCCACCTTTCCTTTTTAACCATTTTGAGCAGCAAAAATGTCATTTTCATGTAGTATAATCTAATAAAACCTGGCTATTCTCTAAATTGATTAATTAATTAACTAAAAAATTAATCAATATCCAGATTTGTCATGAAAAGTCACTGAATTTCAAGACTGAAGATGAAATCTATTATGAGCCAATTTCTCTAGCTCTTTCTGCATCTACAAATAACATAGTTCTAACTAAAATCACAATAATAAATATTTCAATAATAAATGTCTGACTAAAATAGTTTAATAACTAGTGTCCCCAGTTACAAAAATACATACAGGAACTCCAATGTTTAATATATATCTATAAATTTTATTCTTAAATATTGACATACATGATCTTATTTATAATATTAAGCAAAAGTCTTCATATTAAGTAATGAAGTCAGAATTTGTATCACTAATAGCTTAAATACCTCATAATAATCATAAAATATTATTGAGGACAAGGAATATTATTTCATGTTCCCATTTGTGAAAACTCAATTACATAGTTTTGTCAATTCTCCCTAAATTTATATGTGAATTAAGTGTAGCCTGCTAATAAAATTCCATTTGCAAAATTTACACAAACTAACTTAAAATGAAAAAGGAAAGCCAACAGTTTATTACACCATATATAAGACAACAAGGAGCTATATTTTAAAATCTATAAAGATATCTTCACCTACACAGGAAACATCATGCCAATAGAAGCAGGTTAGGATATAAGAAATATTAGAAAAAGTAAAATGTATAATCAAGAAAAACAAAATTGTCATTTTAAAAGAACTTATCTTAAAAACTGGAAGAGTAGGAGTAGTGATTATATTTTTCCAGATTTTGAAAGATTATATTAAGAATTAGCTCATCCAGCCCCTCCTCCGGAGGAACAAGTAACCAGCCTAAGCCCTGCGTCTGCAGACCTGTGTGCTCACATGAGCAGGTTTTCCTTTCCAAACATTTGACATGAGATGCCATGGTTCTCACTTTTAAAATTACGGAATGCAAGTGGAAGAAAGAGATTGTTTAACTCCTTCCTTATCAGAGAGAGAGGTTCGGGTGTATGAAGTCTGTTGGTGTCTGGAACTCTAGGACTCCTTGTCCTGGTTTTTGATTAGTTTTGGGGGAACTAAGGATTCTGCCCACAGAATCTCAAAGCAGTGCAATGACTTAGATAAGAACTATTACTATCAGATGAGCTGTCTGGATAGCATTTTTGGGATTCTGACCAATGGATTTGAGCTTCATGAGAGCAAACATTTTCCATTTATTTTCATGCCTGACATACATTTGAAATTCAATAAAAAATTATTAAGTTGATGATTAATTAATGTTCAATTAAATATTTTCTCATCCTATCCTATTTTGATATGAAAGTTTTTTTTCCTCAGGAACGTCCATTCTTCCTCTGAACTGGAGTCCAGGAATTAGACAATTTTTAAAAATGTTTATGTTTCTTCTTACAAAGGTAAATGGATAGCATCGGAGAAGATAATGCTAAGTGAAGTCAGCCAATTAAAAAAAAATGCCGAATGTTTTCTCTGATATAAGAGGGGTGACTCATAGTGGGGTAGGGAGGGAGAGCATGGGAGGATTAGATTAATTCTAGATAAGAAAGAGGGTTGGGAGGGAAAGGGAGAGGGAAGGGTTTTAGCAAGGATGATGGAATGTGATAGTCATCTTTATACAAAGTACATGTATGAAGACTTGAATTGGGTGTCAACATACCTTATATACAAACAGAGATATAAAAAATTATGTTATATATGTATATTAAGAATTGTAATGCAAAAAATACATGTATAATGTCATAAATTTATGTGAACGTACTTTATATACAGGGATATGAAAAATTGTGCTCTATATGTGTGATAAGGATTGTAATGCATTCCACTATTGTTGTGTATTTTAAAAAAATAATAATATCAATAAAAACCAAATATACTGACAACATTTTATCTGAGTTCTGATTGATGAAAATAAAGTAAAAGTATATTACAAAGGAAAGAGAAAGAATATTGATAAAATTGGGACTGTTGGGAGAAAACCCTGCAGGGGCTCCAAGATTAAATATGCGTGCCTCACCCAGAAATCAGAGAGTATAAATTACATAAAGTAGAACAATACATTTTCTTGAAATTCTGCATCTCCTCCTTCCATCTGACATACCTAGAAATTTAAGTGTACTATCTACACATTTGACAAGAGATTCATATCTAAAATATATAAATAAATCAAGCAACTTAATAGCAAAAATATCAAATAATCAATCTGAAAATTGGGCCTAAGATCTGAATAGATATTTCTGAAAAGAAGACATGTGTATAAACTAACAATGCTCAGCATCATTAATCATTAGGGAAATGCAAGTCAAAACCACAATGAAATGTCACCTCACTTCAGTGAGACTAACTATTTCAAGACAACAAGAAATAAACAATGCTGGTAAAGAACTGGAGAAAGAGAAATCTTATATTTTGTTGATGGGAATGTAAGTTGGTACAGGAATTATGGAGAATAGTATGAAGTTTCCAAATAAATCTATGAATAGAACTTCCAAAAGAGCTAGCAAACTCATTATTGAGTTTACACCAATGGAAAATGAAATCATCCTGCCATAATTTTGTGTATTTTACTTAATGGGCCCGTCATTTTCAGTTGTTTTCATTAAAAAAAATAATGGAGGTGGCATGTGTCAAGCTTATAGAACATTTAATTAAACTATTAATGGATTTATACATCATAGAGCCATTCTTGTGTCCTTGACTGCTACCTTAGACATTTTAAAAAGTATTTTCTATTTAAACAAGAAGGAATTTGAAGCATTTTTAAAATGTGTTTTCAGATTTGGTATGAAAGACATACTTCTCCTTGGACACCTTCGGATGCCCAATTCATATCTGGTTGCTAAGACAGCCTTTGTGTTTGTGTGTGTGCGTGCGTGTGTGTTTGTGTATACGAGGATTGCACTTATGCAGATGTACTCCCATGAATTCATTATTTTGCTCTCAGAACTGATGTTTATTTAAAAAATGAGAATCATTTTGTACAACAGAGTGGTAAAACAGATACATTAAAGACTTTTACATAAACTCTCCACTGTCATCACTGTAATTTCTTATAAGAAAATATGATTGATGGAGAGATGACCTTTGTTAATGATCAAACCACAAAAAGTGCCCAAGTTTTAGTATTAAGCCCTCACTGAAATCAATTTATTTTGCTTATGTTTAAATACAAAGAACCATGACAGCTGAAAAGCTAAACATAGGAGCATTTAAACTACTGCTTATAGCCCTTCTAGAAGGCATTTGCAGAACCATTTAGGGGTCTATAGGGAATGAAATTCTCTGTAAGGCCTCTTGGAAGGTATTTGTTCCTAATGATGATTATAGTAGGGGGAAAAACTAGTGATAATACTTTTCTATTGTTTTTGTTATAAATTAACACCAATTTAAAGGATTAAAAAAACATAATTTTAGTATTTGAGTAGTTCAGGATCAGAAATAAAAATTCATTTTCAGTGCATAAAGACAAGGCACTGGCAAGGATACATTCTTCCTGGCTCTGTCCAGATTCTGAAGGTGTCCTCATTCTTTTGCTCCTTCTGATCTCTGCATCCTTCATCGTGCCCCCTACCATGCTCATGAAACCTCTTGTGATTAAAACGGGCTGACCTGCACATTAAGGATAATATTACTAGCTCAGGATCCTCAACTTACATCTGTGAAGTCCTTTTTGCTATGTAGGGTAACTATTCACAAAGTCTATGGAGGAGGGCAAGGGCATTTGGGGAGATCTTTGTGCTGAACACAATGGATTTCTTCATAACATTTTAACTTGTCTATGTGAATCTGAATTCTACTTGATAACATAGAATTTATAATTTAAGTGGTTTAGAAATGTTGTGTTTTCTTTTATCTCTATGATCTAGATCTTTTCTAAATTGGAAATTTAGAAGTGAGGAGATGACAACACATCCTTAGCTCTTGGCTCAGTTTGGTGCACAGTAGGTGTTCTGTTTTGAAAATCATTCCCTAAAGCTTGGCATCTTTTTATCTCATAGAAAACAATGAAATAAGTTTTAAAATGTGTCCTTTTTTTTTTTAAACAAAAGATGTGGTAGCAGGTGGCTATCAAGGATCTACTCCAGTCCAAGTTCTGGGAGATTGCCCTCCTCCATTCCCCTGTTATCTAATAAATCAGCAGTGTGTCTGGTAGGTGGGTGACAATTTTTCTCAATCATCAGGAATATTTTGTTGCTATGGCACCTGAAGTTACTGAATATGAGACATCAAACTAACCTCAGAAATCTGTCTCAAATACAGTGTATTTTTCTGCCTTATTTCCTTTTGCTTTAAAATAAGATTACATAAACTTACATTCACTTCAGATTCTCTAACACAGTGAAACCTGTCAGAGATTCACATTACAGAAACATATTTTACATTTAAAAAAAGACTTTAAAAATTCAATCTGGGCATGTGCATTTATGCATGGATATAGCATCAGTATTAAAATGTGCCATGAATACTTATTTCAAACTACACAAAACACTATGATGTCCCTCTGATTCATCTAATGAGACAAAAAAAATGCACATCTTAAAAGAGTTAAAATCAGCATTAGCTATAGATATTATAGAGTGAGAAGCAGAGTATTGTAAATAATAGAATTTATTAGTCAAGTTATTTTGTAAATACTCTTAGAGGAATATTAATTCAGAGGCTTAAAAGATTTAAAAGTTAAAAAAACTGGTTATGAGTATAAAACAGAATTTCATTTAATAAACCATTCAATGACTCAGAACATCAGCAATTACAAAAAACTTTAAAAACTTAAATTATATTTATGCAAACAGGTTTACATATGGGGTCAGCTTTATATACCAGTTGAAATGTTATGTGAATGATAACACAAGAATTTCAAACCAAATACACAAATATAAATTGCTCTTCTACTATATTAAGAACACATAAAAAAGATTCCATCTAAAATCTTATGTAGTTCAAAAATTCAGCGATATTATACTATTTTAAATAAAAGTTTATATATTGCCAGAAAGGATATGTAAATTTGAAAAGACAAGAATTAGTAGGGAAATTTAGACAATACATTTTGAGTAATATAAGGGAATCAGTAATAATTTCTTAATCCAGAAATTTACTTTTCATTGCATAGTACAATTTGTGATAATTGTTAAATATTATTTGGATTTAAGTTAAGCTATGAATCACGTTTTATTTCTTTTCAAGATTGTTTCAAAGATATGTGCTATAACTAATACTTTTTAGGCATATACAAGCTTTTTTAAAATTTCCAATGATTCAGTTACTTTCAAACTTTCTTGACAGCGGAGAGAAGACTGAGTAGAGGTGAATTGATTTCATATTTTGTAAAATAAGTCACACTCTGCCAGTGGTTTACAACAATAAACATTTACTTAATGCCTACAAAATTTGGATGGCTAAAGTTCAGCTCTAGGTCATCTAATCTAGGCTAGGTTTCTGGATGACTCTGTTGTACATGTCTACTTTTCCACTTGATAACCCCCAAACTAGACTGGACTTATTCCATGTCAGTAATCACAACCAAGCTATACTTGCCTTACATCACTTAATATATCATTGACCAGAGAAAGTAAATCTCTGTGCAATATACCAATTGTATGATTAACATTGAAGAACTGTCAACATTTTTCCCAGAGCAAGTGTTTCCTTCCACAATCTCACCCCTATATCAACACTCAGATTTTTCTCTAATTTCCTTAATCTTTTGTTGTGCAATTGTTAGTGTGCATTATAATGATTATATATTTGTTTCTAGTAATTTCAGTCTGCCACCCTCCCGTTACTTTTCTATTCTGTGTTTCATTTATTTACAATATTACTTTCATTATTTCTTCGCTTCTTTTTACTTAAGCTTTAACTTCCTCCTTTTTTCTATTGTTTTAAAATAGAGGACTGAATTATTAATTTGAGATCACTCTTAATTTTTAATATAGATATTAAGATCTTTAAATCTTCCTCTACATACTGCTTTGGTTCTATCTCCTATATTTAATTTTATTCATTCATGGCAGAGTATATTCTACTGTTTCATAATTTTTGATCTGATAATTAAGGTTGTGTTTATCATGTCCAGATACCTGTGAATTCAAATTTCAAAAATTCATTATATTATTGATTAGCAGTTTTTTAATATTATGACTGGAAAAGATGCTTCATATTATTTCAATCATTTTATGTACATTGAAACTTTTGTTATTGCCAATAATCTATTCTTGAGAATCATAGGCTTTTAAGAAAAATATGTATTCTTCTATTGATTAGAGTTTTTTTTTGTAATTTCCAAAATTATCATTATTCTTTTTGTGTTTGTTTTAATTAGTTACACATGACAATACAATGACCTTGACATGTGAAAATAGAGGACTTGAAACAACCAGAAATAGTGAGTGTATAAAACTCTAATCATTTATATCCCATCTGATTCAAATGGTTAGAGTTTTATACACTCACTATTTCTGGTTGTTTCAAGTCCTCTATTTTCATTTTCTTTGTTCTTTCTTTCCCATTCTCTTTCTTTTCTTTCTTTTTTTTTTTATTTGGGTACCAGGGATTGAACTCAGGGGCACATGATCAATGAGCCACATCCCAGCCCTATTTTGTATTTTATTAGAGACAAGACCTCACTAAGTTATTTAGCACTTCACTGTTGCTGAGGCTGGCTTTGAACTTGTGATCCTCCTGCCACAACCTCCTGAGCCACTGGGATTACAGGTGTGGGCCACTGTGGCGGGCTTTCTTTTTCTTTTAGTGCTAGGAATTGAACCCAGGGCCTTCCTTGTTCATGACAGTAAAGTGCTCTGTCAAGGAACTTCTTTTCTTCCTGGCTGATCTATCTTTTATTGAAAATGAGGTATTTGAACCTCCAAGCAATTTTTTTAAATTGCCTCTTTCTTCCTTCAATTATCTCAATTTCTACTTCAAGGATTCTGGAGTTATATTGGTAAAAGCTTATATGTTTTTAAATTTTCAATCTTCTTGATGGTATGGCAATACTCAATGCATTCAGATTGCTATAACAAAATATCTTAGGCTGATTGGCTTGAAATAAGAAATTATTATTATTATTATTATTTTGCAGTTGGGGAGGTTGAAAAGTCTAAGATTAAGGAGTCAGCAGATTAGATGTTAAGAGAGACCTGTTTTCTTCTAGTGTCGGTAACTTCTAGTAGTGTTTTCACATAGTAGAAGATGTGGCACAGCTCTCTGAGGCCTCTTTTACATGGGCACAGAACCTACAGAGTCCTTATGGCCTGGTCACCTTTCAAAGACTCCAACTGTTACTGCTATTATACTCGTAATTAGGTTTCAATATATGAATTTGGGGGGCACAAAAATACTCAGATAATATAATCACATTTATCATTTAAAAAAATGCCTTATTTGGTTCTCAGCAATGTTTATTTATTAAAAATTATATTAGTCACCCCTTACCTAATGCAGATCCCAAGTGGAGAATGCAGCAGGGGATGGCTGTAAATGGATAGTACTATTATAATTGATTTCTATATATACTGTGGTTTTTCTATATATATAGATATTTATGATAAATGTTAATTTGTAAATTAGTCTCAATAAGAGAAAAACAACAGTAATAATAAAATATAAACATCTTAACAATATACTGTAATAAAGTATTGTGGATGTGGTCTTTTTTGAAAGAGTCAAGGAAAAGATTAATCATTTGTGTCCAATTTGTGAGTGTATATATATATATATATATATAATTGCTAATAATTATATAATAATTTCTAATTGCTATTAGAAAGCAAATATCAAAATGACAGAAATAAATCTTATTTTATCAGAAATTGCATTAGACACAAATGAATGCCCAAATTAGGACAATCCATTTAAAGATTGGGATGAAGATATATTTCTGTGGTAGGGAATCGGCTTACTAGGAATGAGGCCCTGGGTTCAATTTCCAACACTGCAAAAATAAAAAAAATAATAATTTTCAGAATGATATTTTTAAATGTGAACTATGTGCAAGGTACCTAACATATATTTTAGTTATAAAAGTGTATATATGTATGTATATATGTGTGTGTGTGTGTATATATATATATATATATATATATATATATATATACACATACATATACATTTTATCTAGTACTCCATTACTGACTTCTTTGTACTAAACATATATTTACCAGTATAAGACTTAAATTTTCCTGTCATATTTAAAAAAAATTTTTGTAGTGATTTTCCTGTTAATTACTATTAAATTCCTATTTTACAAAAATTTAGTTTAAAATCAATTCTATTATGAATAATATTGAAAAATTTTCTCTAATGTAGCTCCATCCCCTTCCCCACCTTTATGCTATTATTTTCATGCAGATTATATCTTATACATATTTTTTCTCCAACAATAGAGATTTAAAAATGAGTGCTTTATACAGCCATCACTTAAATCACATGGAAGAAAAAGAGACTTATAAGAATATATTGACACTTTGGTTTATGCTCACTGTTTTTTAATTATGTTAATTCTAGTTATTGTCTACTGTCAATTTGTTCCAATCTGGACTCTTTAGTGTTTTTTATAGGACAATATTCCTACTCATATATTCTTCTAATTCTAGTTTCTAGGAGCATTTGAGTTTCCTCTTTATTTTTATGATAATATTATTGGCTACTATTCTTTTATTTCAGAACTTTATGTATATCATCCAATTGC
The DNA here is from genome assembly GCF_001458135.2 of Marmota marmota marmota. NCBI lineage: Eukaryota > Metazoa > Chordata > Mammalia > Rodentia > Sciuridae > Marmota > Marmota marmota. Next base: position 14,887,122 of record NW_025999842.1, on the reverse strand, counting down.
ATCTGGCCTCCATGGTTTGTAATGATAAATCATCTGTTAATCTTATTAAAGATCTTTCTATAGCATGAATTATTTTGATCTTGCTGTTTCCAACATTCTTTTTGGTCATGGCTTTTGACAGTTTCAATGATTAGCTGATTATCTGTTTGTGGGTCATTTTGAGTTATCCCCATTTTGAGTTGTTGAGCTACTTGGATATGTAGATGTAACATTTTTTTTTTCATTAAATTTGAGAAATTTTTAATTGTTATATTTGAAATATTCTTTGTTTCAATTTCAGTTGTCCTTTAACTTTATTAAGCATATTTAGGTAGGCTTAATTATATCTCATAAAACTCTAAACATCTGATCATTGTCAGTCAATTAAAATATTTTTTCTTCCTCAGGCTGTATGTTCACTATTAAGATACTTTTAAGTTTGCTGATTATTTTCCCTGTCTGTTCCAATCTGCTGATGAACCTCTTTACAAGTGTACAAAAATTAAAATAATGAAAAACTTATTTCAGCTTTGTATATTTGAAATTCTAGAATTTTGACTTGCTTTTTTTTAGTTTTCTCTCACAAATTGGGGATTGAACCAGGCAGGGCCTTGCACATACTAAGCATTTACTCTTCCACTGCTACATATTCATAGCTATCACAAGTTAATTTTAACCAGACATTGTTCTTATTTTTTTCTCATTTTTTTAGACATTCTTTAGTCATTTTCAAATATTTTTAAAATAGCTTGTTTAAAGTATTTTCCTATAAATCCAACATCTGCTTTTCTTCAAATGCAGTTTATATTGAATACTCTTTTCCAATGTGTCATCATTTCTTATTTGTTTCTTCTTTCTATTTTTATTGAAAATTAGAAATGCTAATAAGATAATTTAGTAACTTTGAGAATCAAATACTCCTACTTTCTAAGGTTTTCTAGTGATGGTATTTTGTCTTAAATATATTTTTGTTACTCTTTAGATCTTATTCTATAAAATGTGTATTTTGTCATTTTGAGTCACTAAAGTCTCTCCCTGCTTAGTTTAATTGTCACCTAATAATTAAAAGAATGATTCCTTAAATTTCTGGGACCCATAATTTTATCATTTGTTGACTACGACTATCTTTTTTTATTCTGGGGGGATGAGGTATTGGATGAGTTCAGCATTCACCCAGAAAGTTTACAGTGTCAGCCCACTTTCATTTCCTGCTTACACAGTTCCTTAAGATTTTGCTAAGATGAGATTTTAGGACTTTCTCAGCCTGTATTAAGGTTCTCTAGAGAACAGATTCTGTTCTATTACTATATATTATAAAAAGGTGGTTTATTAGTTTGGCTTAAACAATCATAAGCTTGATAGTCCCACAATAGTTGTCTTTAAGCTAAAGTGCTAGAGGAACCAGTAGCTGCTTAGTCTAGGAAGTTGGATCATTAGAACAAGAAGTAGCAATGGTATATCTCTGGCCCAGGACCAAAGGCCTGGGAACTCCCTGGAGAATCACTGATCAGAGTCTGCTTGAATGATATGTCTGCTGCTGCTTCTTGGTTCTTTCAACTTTTTTTCCATCAAGATCACCAACATATTACACTGTGATACACACACTTAGGGTGGGTCTTTGCTTCAGTTTGGTGTCCTACATGCCAATCATTCCTAAAAACACCTCATGGACGCATCCAAAAGCCTCATAATTTTAGCCAAATCTTAATCCAATCAAGTTGGCAATTCAGATTAACCATTGCATAGTCCATTCCTGAGCATGCATACTTCCCGTAGTATGCACCCAGCCCTACACATAATTGTGGGCTTCTAAATCTCCAGGTTTTCACTTTATGCTTTTTGGTTAGGTTATTATTTTCCTCCAAAATAACATCGAATTCTTCAGGTAACTGGGATGTTTAACATTTGTGAATAATTGTATTTAATAAATTCTCCAGGAGGAAAGTCTATTTAATCAAACAAAACAAAAACAAACAAACAATGATTTTTGTGATTTTTTCCCCAGAGAAACAATAGAAAGACCATATGGTGATTACTCATTGTCCATGAATCTTGAAGAAGGTCCAACCTAATTCTCACTCCTTCATTAATAAACAGTCTACTCTTTGTTCCCATTATTGCAGACTGTTGATTTTAAGCCTACCACAGAACTTAGAAGATAAAGTTGACCTAGAACAAATTAAAACATAACCAATATTCTTGTTCTTACAGAGATAAAGCTATTTTCTTAAACCAATGCTTCTGGTATTTTTTCAAGCATCTGATTAATTTCTAGTCTCCAGAAAAAGTTGATTCTGATTACATTTTTGCCAATGTTCTCATTATTTTTATTTAGTAGAAAATGTTTGGGAACTTTGCTCAGCAATTTTTGCACAGATAGATTTTAGTCTCTTGCCTGTTAAACTAACTTCTGGAACCATCTACTTTTTCAACCTGATCTGTTAATTGCACATCAATTTTGTAAATTGGATTTTGACACCCTAGACTTTACAATTTGCTGCATTTTGTCATTCAGAATTAGAGGAAAATTTGCATGGTCAGAAAGTTTTTCCTAACAAAACAATCTAAAGCTACAATTACCACACATATATTTATTAAACGGCATTTTATTTCAGACAATTTTTCTTAAAATTCAGTGCTTTGTGAAATGACTATTTTTTCACTTATTTTTCTAGTTTTTACTGTCTACATCTACTCTTTAGATGATAACCTCCTTTAGAAAACAATCTATCATTTTACCACTATATTTCCAAATCCAGGCATAATCACTTATTTTATGATTATTCAATATGTTAAAACAAAGAATACTAAACTTTCACAGTATGCTTTTATTTATTATTTCATGTCAGTATTCTACACTCAAAGCCATTTATATATGACAGATAGGAAAATATAAATTTTATTTTATTTCATTTTAAATTTTAATTTGTTATATATGACAACAGGATGCATTACAATTCATATTACACACATAGAGCACAATTTTTCATATCTCTGGTTGTACACAAAGTAGAATCACATCCTTTATGTCTTCATACATGTACTTAGGGTAATGATGATCATCGCATTCCACCATCTTTCCTACACCTATGGCTCCTCTCTTCCCCTCTTCCCCTTTGTCCTATCTAGAATTCATTTAATCCTCTCATCCCTCCCCCAGCATATTATGGATCAGCATCCTTAAATCAGAGAAATCATCCAGCATTGATTACAGGTACTTTTTGATTGCTAATGATTTATTTACTAATCTAACAAGGATAAACAGTAATTGTTTATATTTTTCCAACAAAAATTATTTTATTTCACCATTTGATCTTCAAAGATCTCCACTCCTAAGTAAGATGTTTGGAGATAAATATTTGTTTTGTATTGTGTCTACTCAAATTGCAAATATCCATTTTTAAATTTTTTTCTTTCATACTTCCATGCTTGAAGAAAACACTCAAGTTAATTTTTGACCTTGAACAGAAAAATTAATGCCCCCAAATTCAACTAGCATGACCATATTCTCCTCTAAACTCTTCAAAATAATACATAAAAATAAAATGAAGACATGGTAACTTTTCCCTGAATTGTCAGGATCCCTGGGATTCAGGGAGGAGGAAAACAACCTCTCACTCTTGTGATCCCCACATTAGCTTTGTGTCATTGGATAATTGATTCCTCATGTCTTCACTTCTATTTCACTCCTTGCAAAATTCCATTGAACTCTGTTGGCCTTCCTATTACAATATTTTCACCCTAGAGTTTCTTTAATTTTCTAAAGATATGAATACCTATGTCACATTCAGATTGAGACAAGATTTTTGATTTCTGACTGGCAAATATTATTCTTTTTATGGACTGTACTGAGTGAAATATAGAGCTATTGCAGCTATATCTTCTTATTCTGATTTAGTTTGTAATTCTACAGCTTTTATAAAACAATAAATGAAACAGTATAAACACTAATTTTCCAATTGTAAAAGTTATTTTATTAAAAACACTTCATATTAACTTGCCTTTTACAAAAATACGTATTTATACCTGAAAACATACTTCAGTTTTAAGTTGAAGGTAATGAAGTACCAATGGTTGATATACTGTGTCCATGGGAAACATTTAGTATCATATTAAGCAAAGCATTGGAAAATACAGTTTTGTATCTCTTGGCGGGAGTTGAGAGTATTCACTCACTCAGTGTTTGCCAGAATGTCATAGCACCATATTAACAGACAAAGCATTGGGAAAATATCTCAGAACTTAAAACTAGATGATTGTAAAATCACACCCCATGTATATGCTTGACTAAGTGATGCAAACAGATTAATCAATTCTAAAAACCAGAAAACAAAGTAATGATGTATATATTATCAGGCTCTTTCATTACTTTTGTTTTGCCATGTTGGGCATTGATTGAACTCAGGGCCTCAAGCATGCCAGGTAAGCACTGTACCACCAAGCCCCAGACCAATTGCTATTTTTTTTAATAAACAAAAATGCTTGTTATTATGAATTCTGTCACAATTGTATAGATAGAAAATGACTATTTTCAGGTTAAAAATTAAATATTTATTTAGAATGAGAAATAAAACATATTACAAATTAATCAATGCTGAAGATTTTTTACATCATGAAAACATCTAGAAAAAAAATAACCTAACATCTTCTTTATTACCTACGTGACTGTTAGTCTAATTTCTATTTTTATGACAAAACACCTGAAATAAATCACCTTAAAGGAAGAAAAGGTTTATTTTGGCTTATAGTTTCAGAGTTTTCAGTCTAAGGTTTGTGGTCTCCATTCTTTTATACCTATGGTGAGGCTGAACACCATGGTAGGGAGTGCAAGGTGAACATGTGGAAGGCACAGGAAGAAAGAGATAGTGTCCCTTCAAGGTTCATCCACATTGTTGCATCTAAAAAACGATTATATATTTATTTAAAGACTCAATATTATTCTATTTTTTATATATCCCACATTTTCTATAACCATTCATCTTTCAATGAACATTTAGATAGTTTCAATATCTTTGATATTTTGAATAATAACTCACTGAACACAGAAGTGAAAATAGCTCTTCAAAATCCTCATTTCAATACTTCCAGAAAAGTATTAAGAAGAAGAATTTTCATTTTTAACATTTTTAGAATACTTCATACTGTTTGCCACAGCACCTACTTCATTTCATATTACCATTAAAAGTGAGCATGGGTTTCAAACTTTTCATATCCTTAACAAATCTTGCTGCCTTTTCATTCTCATTCTTAATAATAGATAAATGGATAATCTTTTTTGTAAGAGAGAGAGAGAGAGAGAGAGAGAGAGAATTTTCTTATTATTTTTTTTTAACTTTTGGCAGACACAACATCTTTATTTGTATGTGGTGCTGAGGATCGAACCCAGGCCGAATGCATGCCAGGCTAGCGCACTACCGCTTGAGTCACATCCCCAGCCCGATAAATGGATAATCTAAATATTATTTTGGTGGCTGTTTTCTTTTACATTTAGGTGATATTTCACTGTGGTTCTGAATTTCACTTCCCTGGTGAATAATGACCTGGAGAATATTCTCAAATACCCATAGTCATTTTTATGTTTTCTTTGGATAAATCCATATGCAAGTTCTTAACCCATGTATTAATCAGATGGCTAATTTTTGGTTTTGTGTTTCTACTCTTCAGATGAAGAGTTCCTAAGACTTTGGAGAGTGTTTATCACACGTGTTTTAAAAATATGTGTTCCCATTCAGTTTTCACACATTCCCTGTGTCAGAAGTTTTTAATTTGGTGTGTCACACTTGTTAATTTTTCTTTGTTACCCATGTTTTTGGTGTAATGTCAATGAAATTACTGTCAAGACCAATGTCAAGGAAATTATTCTCCAAATTTTCTTTCTCAAGTTTTATGTTTTCTAGATTAGGCTTACGTCTTTAGTTCATCAGGCGCTCAATTTTGTACATGATGTAAGAGTTTAATCTCATTCTTTTGCTCATAGACATCTAGTGTTCCCTTTGTTGAAGAAGTTATTGTTTCCCTTGTGTATTCTTAGTACCACTGTCAGAGATCAGTGGACTAAAGACTAGGACTTTAAATGAAATAATGTCACAGAAAAGAAAGTCCTGCTTGTCAGAATATCATTTCACTGTGTTTCTCAAGCTGGGCTGCTATTTTGTATTTAATTCATGAACTTGGCAATAAACAACATCATCCAGTACCAAATATAAACTATTCATTTCCCGAAAAATTGGAAAGTTCATGAAATATGAATAAATAATTTAATCTTGCTAATGACTGAAAATTCAATAATGAAAATGCATTTTTTCCCCTGTCAGGCATATTATAAAACACAAAAAAAAAATTCTCTCTTCTTCCAAACAATATGGCTTCTTCCTCACATAATAAGTCTCAAAAATTTAACATGTTCAGTGGAGAAGTAGACAAATGGAAAGAAGTTGGGGGGAGATAAAGCTTGAATAGAATTGTTTCTCCCTGCTAGGCAGTTTGCATATTGCTCCTATAAGTGGTTTAAATTCTATGCTCCTTTTCTGTTTTCAGGCAAGTGTGAAATCATCTCCCTTATGGAAAGTCAGTCATAGACACTGCCAGAACAATAGGGAAACATACTTTTACTTCCCCATTTGACACACTTCCTTCAATCAAGTCTATCCCAGGAGAAGGAAATATTTTCTTTGTCAGACACAGAGCAGGATGAAAGAAATGTCACCTTTAACTCAGAGATAAAGAGAAAATAGAAGTGAGAAAAAAGTTTACTATATATTCAGAATCAAACTGTGTAAATAACATCCTACCATAAATCCAGGTGTGGAAATTGCATGTTATTGCTGGACTATGGAAAGTAATTGGATTATTATAGCATGTCATTGTATGTCTCTACTTATGATTCCTAGTCTCTCATTGATAATTCAACTCCATCTTGAGAAATCCACTCTCATGAAAAATCCTTAAAAATGATTCTTTAATTACTGCAGTGTTGTAATCAATCTTGAATTTCACTATAAATATGGAGGAAAATTATCTTTTAATGGATAGGCTAAATATTGTTTTGATAGTTATGTTCTTTTATGTTTAGAGTTTACTAATTACTTTAATTTGATAATTTGTGATAACAGGA
>NW_025999842.1:14873128-14876681 GCF_001458135.2 Marmota marmota marmota | reverse complement strand
AAAAATTAGAAACATTAAAAAAAGTTAAAGAACAACAACAATAAAAAATTGAAAATGAAAGAAAAAAAGAAAAAGAAAAAAATGATAATAATAATAATAATAAATGCAGTCATAGAGTTCGATTAACTTCTCTTCCAGTAGGTGGAGCTGTGGCCACTGGGTCAAGCTTCTCCTCTCACTAAGTGGGAACCAATCACTGTGTAGCAGCTCTTCCTCACAGACTGGGCGGGTCTCTAATCCTGAGTGCCTAGGACCTTCTCTTGTGTTTCCTCAAGCCAGGCCATGCTCACCTGTGACGCTCACCAGAATACTGGCTACAGGCCATGTCTGCTGCTCCTGGGAGCCCTGTTGCGCTGGTTTCAATGCAGTTATCTCCTCCGCCCATGACGTCAGTTCTCTGCCAAGGTGGTATCACATGTAAATGGTGACCGTTCCTTCCCTTTGCCGGGTGACCAGTGCAACGGGTGGGTCCTGACTGTCTCTCCCAATCCCCGTTTCAATCCTGTGGCCACTGCCTATGAAGGCTCGGTTGGTTTTTACCTCTGAACGTTCCTAAGGGCCAACCAGTTATTTCAGCGGGATTGTTAGTGCTGAGTCATGAGAAGCAGGAGAACTGGAGCTTGGATGCAGCCGATCTGGGCTCGTTGTGTGTGTTCTGAGGGGCCCAGACTGTACACCCCAGATCCACGTCAGCTCAGCATTGCCTAGTGATCCTGAGCAAACAGCATGTATACAATTTACAGCTCCCTATGCCCGCACAGTTGAAGAGGTCAGAGACTTGATCTCTCCCCGCCCACTGCCATGTTAGATCTCCTCAATGATATTCATGTTGCCCTTACAGCTTCCTGGCATAAGCAAGTTCTTGGGATTATACAAACTGCTGCTTCTGTTTCCAGTCCAGATTTCTAGAAATTAAACCCTGCCGCCATTGCCTCTTCCCTGGGGCCACACTCAGGGGCGCCGCGCTCGTCCGTGACCGTAGCTGCGCCACTGACCAGTGCCCAGCCCCCCGGGCCCAAGCGGCTGCCACCGCGGCTCTCCGGCTCCCTCCTCTGAAGCACGGGTCCCCTCGCAGGGGCATGCAGAACGACCCCAGAGCAGGCTCTGCCCGAGGGTGCAGCGGCGAACAGGCGACCCAGGCGCTCAAGGCTGTGGTCCAGCCTTTGGAGGACAGGGCTCGGCACGCAGCCCAGCTCCAACCTCTAGGTGCGGCTGCCGGACAATGTAGCCATAGCCATCAAGACAGCCAGCAGAAAGCAAATGGCGGCTCCCGCGGAGTGGATTTTCGGCACAGAAACCACAGCCCAGCCAACGATCCCAATCCACAAACTCTCCCTGTATAAAAAATATTCAAAAAAAAAAAGAAAAAAAAAAGAAAAAAAGGCGGGGCACACTGAGCTTTCTTTGCCTAGGGTACTTACAATCAATTGCTGATTACACATTCACCTTTTCTGCCTGGAGCGAAGCGAAAGAGGAAGCAGATGGGAGCAAATCGCCTGCGGCTCTGGGTGGCAAAGCATCCGGGAGCCAAGCGTCTCTTTTTTGATCTGTTTGTTCTTCCTGCTGCTTGGCAAAGTGGTCCGCTACAGATTAACGGTGAAAGGGGTTCTTACACGCTGTGCGAAATCTCGATTAAAGCCGCTGCTCTGAGCACCACGCTCAGCACTTCAGCAAACCCCGTGCGCAGCGGCCATCGTGAATTCTTATTCCAAAATGAGAATATTAAATGGCTGTGTTAAAAACTCACAATATGCCTTGCTTAAAGCATGCTTTAGCCTTTGGTATGAAAATAATAGTACAGCTCCCTTTAGAAATTGTGTTCAAGAAAAAATAAAGTAGCCTTTAAAAATAATAGTAACTAATATCCATATCTTGCCATATGCCAGTGACATTATTACTGCTTTTTGTGGATTAACTCTTCAAACCACGCAATACTCTTATAGAACCATTATTATCCCCATTTTTTAGAGGAAATTGGGACACAAATATTGAAATAATTTGCCCCAAATCACAGAGCCTATAAATGAAATTTCTGGGATTCCATCCAAGATAGTTTGATTTTACTATCCTTGCTTTTATCCAATTCAATATAATCTTTCCTTCAATAGAATGAAATTTGCAGTTGGCCAACAGAGGTATTTTATGGTAGTATACTAAATATCTGGGAATACAAGAATGTATGTAAATTCACCTCATGAAATCTTATCACTAGGATTCAAAAACCCTTTTATAGTCAGAAACAGTGGTGCACGCCTTTAATTCTAGTAACTTGGGAGGCTAAGGCAAGGAGATGGCAATTTCATCCCCAGCTTGGCAACTTTGCAAGACCCTGTTTCAAAATAGCAAAAAAAGGGGGCTGGGGATGTAACTCAGTGGTTGAGATTTGAACCCCAGGGTTCAGTTCTCCATATTGGGGGAAAAAAAGAAACAACTACATCAAAATAACTGTTTTTACTATATCATTAGTGGTTTATACTGGCCACATTTCAAAGAGGTTTAGGAAATCTTTTATTGCTTTAACCAAAATTTAAAGGAAAAAATAAATTTACTTAGTTTGTACATTAGAGCAATTTCAATCTATATTCCAAAGTTATTATTTTTTAAATTTTATACATTATTTCACTGTTTTTAGATTAAAATATAACTACAAAATAATATATTATAATCATTTAAATTGGATTAATATACAAAATATTGAGGTATATTGCAAAAGATATTTTCTTTAATTTCACATAAATCTGCCTGTGGCAATGCTAATCTGCCCTCTGTAACCCTATTTATGTTTCTGTGCTTGGTTTCAATTTTCAGAATTTCAGGAAGACCATGTATGGTGAAAATAGTCTCTAAGGAAACCCCAGTGTAAGTTAGTTTCTTTGTTGATGACGTTAAATATACTATTTTTCTTAAGGCTGATTAAACCATATTAAAGTAGGTATTTTCTTTTTTTTTTTTTTGCCTTTTTTTAAATTTTTATTATTTTTAATTTTTTTTATTGGTTGTTCAAAACATTATAAAGCTATTGACATATCATATTTCATACATTAGATTCAAGTTGGTTATGAACTCCCAATTTTACCCCAAATACAAATTGCAGAATCACATCGGTTACACATCCACATTTTTACATAATGCCCTATTAGTAACTGTTGTATTCTGCTACCTTTCCTATCCTCTACTATCCCCCCTCCCTCCCCTCCCATCTTCTCTCACTACCCCATCCACTGTAATTCATTTGTCTCCTTGTTTATTTTCCCATTCCCCTCACAACCTCTTATATGTAATTTTGTATAACAATAGGGTCTCCCTCCATTACCATACAATTTCCCTTTCTCTCCCTTTCCATCCCACCTCATGTATCTGTTTAATGTTAATCTTTTCTTCCTGCTCTTCCTCCCTGCTCTGTTCTTAGTTGCTCTCATTATATCAAAGAAGACATTTGGTATTTGTTTTTTAGGGATTGGCTAGCTTCACTAAGCGTAATCTGCTCTAGCGCCATCCATTTCCCTGCAAATTCTATCATTTTGTCATTTTTTAGTGCTGCGTAATACTCCAT
>NW_025999842.1:14860621-14869346 GCF_001458135.2 Marmota marmota marmota | reverse complement strand
CTCCGATTCGGACTCTGTGTGTGTGTTCTGAGGGGCCCAGCCTGTACACCCCAGATCCACGTCAGCTCAGCATTGCCTAGTGATCCTGAGCAAACAGCATTTAGACAGTTTACGGCTCCCTATGCCCGCACAGTTGAAGATGTCAGAGACTTGATCTCTCTGCGCCTGCCACCATGTTAGATCTCCTCAATGATATTCATGTTGCCCTTACAGCTTCCTGGCATAAGCAAGTTCTTGGGATTATACAAACTGCTGCTTCTGTTTCCAGTCCAGATTTCTAGAAATGAAACCCTGCCGCCGTCGCCTTCGTCTCTGGGCTTCGCTCATGGGTGCTGTGCTCATCCGCGACCATAGCAGAGCCGCCCTGGCCTCCGCAGCTCTTCAGCCCGGTGCCCGGCCCCTGGGGCCCAAGCGGCTGCCGCCGCGGCTCTCCGTCCGCCTCCTCCGGAGCACGGGTCCCCTGGCAGGGGGGTGCAGAACGACCCCAGAGCAGGCTCTGCCCGAAGGTGCAGCGGCGAACAGGCCACCGAGGCGCTCGAGGCTGCAGTCCAGCCTTCGGAGGACAGGTCTCGGCATGCAGCCCAGCTCCAACCTCTAGATGCGGCTGCCGGACAATGTATACAGAGCCATCAAGACAGCAAGCAGAAAGCAAATGGCGGCTCCCGCGGAGTGGATTTTCGGCACAGAAACCGCAGCCCCGCCAACAATCCCAATCCACAAACTCTCCCTGTATAAAAAATATTCAAAAAAAAAAAAGAAAAAAAAAGAAAAACTATTTTCTACCTATTGTAATATTTAATTGTTAAAGTAAAACAAAAACATTCAACGATTTCCTTACATTAACAAAGTTCCCATTTATTTATTTTTATTATTGAGAGTGACTGATTATCTGTAATTAGAAATATCAAACCTGGTAATGCTAAATGTTCTTAGTTCCTTTATTTATTTTCTTCAGTTTTCAAACTAATAATATACATTATAGTTCTCTGTCATTCTGCTGAAATTTTTAGCAAACAAAATGATTATTGACAGTGGCATTTTTACATGCAATGCAAATATTTTAAATTACAATGTTCTCCATCTTTCCATTGCCTAATAGAGATTGTTTAAATAGCAAACATTTTGTTCACACCTATGGGATCTTTAGTGTAACTGATTTTTAAAACTTAAGGGTCTGTATCTTTACTAATTTATTCATAATCTTCATCAAAAGTAGTTTTTGCATCTGCACACAATCTACCTTGTTCAAACTTCCTTCTCTGGATTTAAACTCCCTGGAATAATGAATTTGGATTTTGGTTTTTTGGATTTTCTCCTTTTTTGATATCTAAAGCTGTAGCTGGATGCATTATTGATAAGTGCACTGGAACTTCTGCTGAAGCTTGTGAAATAGTTATTTGGTTTCTGAGTCATGAGAAAAAAAAAAGATTCTTATGGAAACTTCATTATGCCTTTTCTTACACATGGCATGTGTTTGATTACTTCTGCCACCTTCTTAATGTTGATTGTCACTTTATTTTCCTTCTCCTTGAAATCACTAGGTATCATTTAATGCAGAGAATATACCCATCTGTAGTGTAAATTATGCATGTTTTTATTTTAGCTCACTTGCTCTCAAATCCAAATTCTTTTTCTAAACCTCAAAAAGTTAATTTTACATTTATGCATCTTTCCATGTGCTTTGTGCTTAGTTTGAAAAGCTGTATTCACATTCTCACTTGTCTTTTTTAATTAAAAATAAAGTAAAAGCTGAAGTGTTTCCTGTATTTTTCAAAAGGAAACCTAAGTTGCTATATCACAACCTTGGGCCAAATGTACAATTGAACTGCATAAAGGAGCTAATATTATCTTTTCTCATATTAAAAATGAAACCATAGTTTAGTGAGTGCAGTTTTATCTAATTTCATTTGATTTTTTTTTTTTTTTTTGCAGTGATGAACATTAGCTAGTGAGGTTTCTTGTACCTATTTATGTGAACAGAATGTTTCCCCTTCAACACCTGGCAGAAAAGGACTCTCAGTGATCACTTGTTGGCTTTACTGAAGGAGTGATTCTCCCTGGACAAAATTATATTTTTCTAACATCAGAGGCTAGAAGATATTTCTACTGAATGAATTCCATAATATGTAAAATCTAAACCAATACTTTCCATGACATTACAGAGTCCCACAAAGAAGCTGAAGTCTGACACATTTTGTGCACCATTAATATATTTTGTTGCTATATGTAATTAATATTTTAGGCAAATGACCATAAAATATATATATGGTTGTAATATTCTTGGAATTTAGATTATTTAATTGTCAAGTGTACATTAATTCTCATAATTATTTAAAATATTTATTTAAAATATTGTGATATTACATCACACTAAATTTAACATTTAAGAAAAACATTGTATGATTTTTCCTCTAATTTATATGATCTGCTTATTATAATCAGTCAAGATTTCTACTTACAGAAAGAGTGCTCCGGAGCATAAATTATAATCTACCTACAAAAGGGGCATTTAAATAATATAAAGAGACAGACATTTAAGAAGTACCTATTCTTGCAAAGTGTCATTTAATTATTTATACTCACTGAATAATTGGCAATCTAAGCTTTATTGTTGGGTTACATCTCACTAACTAAAGTTTTCATTCACTTATTGAACAAGTATTTATTCATCACTTGCTATGTTCCACTTTTCTAGGTCTTTGTAATTTTCAGTAATCAGAACAAGGAAAAGTTCTTATCCTTGTAAAATTTTCATTTCAATATGGAAAAATTCAATAAGTATAACAAATAAGTAAATTTTAAGGTGATATGCATTATCATTATTATTTATAAAATAAAGAATAGCACGTTAAAGAGAGACATGAGTATCCAATGGGAAAGGTTACTTTAAATAAGATGGTCATGATATCCTCAATGAGAAGATTATTTGAAAGTTACAAGGGAGTTAGACATTTGTTAACAGTGGGAAAGAGTGTCCCAGGCAGAGGATGAAACCAAGGTGAAAAACATGAAGGTGCAAACATTTCAAGCTTGGTAATGGAAAGCAAGACCAATATAGCAGATGAGATGAGAGACAGGAGAACAGCAAAAGATAAGATTAGAAAGATGTTCATGGGGGACAACATTATATAGCCATTTTATTTTACTTGAGTATTAGATCATTATAGCCATTATATTTTACTTGAGTGTAGGCGTGATCTAACTTCTGTTTATGTAATTTCTCTGGATTCTATGAAGAGAATATTTCATATAAATGAAAGATAAATGTGGATAGATCAACTGGGAAGTCATTGTAATAAATCTGGCCACTGATATTCATGGCTTGAATGAGAATGATAACGAAAGGCCTTTTTAGTACAAGTTTCAGAATCTAAATATTTTTTTTAAAGGAAAAAAATGAGAAAACAATAAAAATAGATTTTAGGTCATATTTAATAAGGCAGTTATTGATTATTCAAAATTATATTTTTTATCTATAATTTGGTTTATTAAAATAGTAACACTTTACTTAATTATCATGCCAAGTTTAAATTCTAATAAGGATTTGGTTTCATCTTTATTATAATTTTTAAATGCATATAACTAATCTCCCATACACAATGGAACATGATATTATCTATCTGCCTAAATTAAGTACACCATTAATGACCCTGTCCAGCAACTGTAAAGGGGTTTCTTTATAACTGGAAGGTGAGATTACATTAGCCTGTAATTTTTTCCTCCAAAATTGCATAGGATATCTATTAGTTCTTATTTAAAAATATCACCATATTGGAAAGGTGAGAGAATTTTCAATGTGGCAAACTCAGAATTTGTGTAAACTCTATTAAAAGTAACTTTGTTCTCTGTTTTTAAAAAAAGTAAATAAATATAATTTACATAATCACTTGGAGTAGAATGAAAAAAAATCATAGGGGTATCTATCAGAAAGAAATGCAAATTCAATGAGATAAACCCTACCCAATTCTGCAGAAATGTTCTAAATTGATCCTATAACATTTATTCAGCATTTAAAGAAATCTCAGTTTATTTCTCAGTCTGGTATTCTAAGTTTCCTCATTTGTCTAATATTACTAATGCACATGAAGAAGAAAGAGAAGCAGGATCAAGGTAGCTCAGACATGCCCCACTTCATCTTGGTACTTTTATTATGTTTCACCTTTACTGAAATATGATTCTATGAGTCCCCTTAGCAGTCAAGTGCCACAGTCTGGCTGGGCACAAATCATGAGCCACTGAAGCAGGAACAAACTTTATTTCTGAACTCCACCAGCACACTCCACACATGCTCCCGGGAATTCTCTTGAACGCCACCTGCCACCCACGTGGCTCCTCCAGGAACCACCAACCTGAAATCCCTCCTCAGGCACTTCCCCAACCAATGGGAACTCTCCGGGAATCCCCGCAAGAACTCCAAAGTAGCAGGTGGAGGCGGACAGCAGGGGTCTAATATACACAGCTTAACATAATCATTATCATCTCAATGGCTTGCTGGCATCACCTCTCAACCACTCCATTCTGGCAAAAATGACATGCATCATTCGGACTCAGCTATGGCTCTCAGCAGTCAAGTTTTACCTTACTAATATCTGCTCATGATAGAGGCTTTTCTTCATATTCTTAATTCTGAATTCATTTTAACAATAATCATATCTAGGTGCTGTTGAACGCATATAAATTCATGCTCTCACACCTTATTGATGCCTATTTGAAACAAACATTTTGAGAAATCAAAATAGATAAGAAAGTCTGATGAAAATTAGGTATGATGTTGTGGGTTTTTCTTCCATGAGTAGCCAAAGAATAGCAAATCTGCATATTTGTTAAGCTTATCTAAGGTCCTACAGAATCATTAGCAGTTAAAATATATTTCATATCATGTTACTTACAGTTTAGTCACTTAACTCTCAGGGTCTTTTCTAGTATTCCCTGCATTATACACTCATAGTTCATACAATAGTCTAATATATTTATCATCAAAATGATACTGTGGAACTATCAAGCAGAAATTGTTCTTAAAAACTCAATGCATTTGAAAGTATTATTCCTCTTAAAAATGTTCCTCTGAGGTATAAGGAGTCAATTTTTTTTCTCTTCTTTTACTAATGAAAAGGTGAATTCTCAGATGGTTTCATAAACAGGTAGCAGGCCTCATTAATACAGCAATGAAAATGTCCCACTAGCTGGTGGCAGGCAATGCTTTACATGCCATCTGGAAAGGGTCAGTATGACCACTTGAATTGAAGCCTGGCAAGTGAATAGGTGTTAATAAATCTTAACTTTGGCCCTTCTGCCATTTAAATTAGAACAGTATCATTAAATATATACTCACAGAATGAGGTATATTTCAAGGTTACATGTTTAAAGTCACAGGGCTATATGTGAAACTCACATATGTTCAATGGATGTTTAGGTTGATAAGTAACCTCAAAGCATACTTGGAAAACTTTACCAATATTTCTTGAGCTAATGAAATATGTTTTACAACTCTCTTTTTGTGAATATGAATATTTTGATTGCAGATGAAAATAAATTGAGCATTGTTTAGTACATGCTTTATATTTTCAGAAATAAATGTGTTCTCTTTTATTTTGTAAATAACTACTGCCAGCTATATGTGTATATTGTTCAACTTGTTAAATTCTAATTTTTCTTAATGAATATCGCGTATATTTGTAAAGCAGATAGAAGCAAAACTAGACATTCTCAAAAACTCATATCCTTGAAAGAAAAAAATGTATACTCTCTTTTCAGCTCCTTGGTTCTTCATATAAGACTCCTCTTTTTGTAATTCTCTCTGATTCTTTTTCTTCTATCTTTAAATCTGTTCTATTTTTTTCTACTACAGTCTAGTCTATATTTTTATTAATTGATGATATCATATTTAATGGTAATTCAGGACATTTTATTTGATATCTGTATTATTTTATTATATTCTATACTATTTAATCTTTTGTTATTTTCTAAATGTTCATTTCACTCCTACCTCTGAATGGTAATCTACATCCAGACATATCTGTCAGATAAACCTTTCAAGCATGTTTTGAGTACTATATCCTCTTTTAAAATACTTTTTAAATAACCACTAAATATAAATTTTTGGTTCTTTCTATATAATAAATCTGACTTCATCTCATTTTCTTCCTCATATTTTAAAATATACTTTGCATCCCACAGTCTTATATCCAGCCAAATTATGGCACTCACTATTTCCTAAACACAGCTTGCTTTTTCCTTCAAATTCTCCTACCTGAACTCATTCCAGAAGGCATTTGTTGACAACATTGACTATGGCAGTTTTTGTGACAGGAAATAAAACAGACTAGTGTTCATCTTCTATTTTGTGAGGAAGTTTCTAAGCCTAATGGGGGAAAAAAGAAAGAAAGAACATTTCAATAAAATATAAGAAAATTAACAATGTTCAGAATTTCAAAGAATTAATTCACATCAATTTTTATGCATGACTTTTTCTCCAAATGTCAAGATTCAATACAAATGGCACCACTTCAGTGAAGACTTGTATGGTTTGCCAGCTTGTTCACAAGTGGTTTTTCCTGCTCAGAATTACATGACCCATGGACTTCACCTCTACCAATCATTATCACAGACTTTTAAAATCATGCATCACAGTGATTTGCAGATAGAATACTGTGCCTATATTGTAAACACATTCAAGAGAAGACCATGCCCACTAGAATGTACACTTCAAATAGCAGCAACACATGAGTGCCTCTAGTGGGTATTTAATTAAAAATTTCATGAATGAATAAAAGCATTATGCAGCATATATGTGCAATTTTCATAGATCCTAATGAGTATACAACATAAATTTAAATCAACACTTGTTGAAGAAATAGAGCATAATGGTGCATCTTTTATGATGGTGTGCAAGTGAATGCTTAACAATTTATTTCCAGCATTTGTGAATTTATTTGATATAAACAATGCCAACATGTTAAATTTCAAACTGAAAAGCAGTGTTATTGAATGAAGATTGAGAAAAGATGAGCATTATAGGCTTCTGAAAGCCATTGCAAGTCAAATCTTGCTGGGATAATGTCTAGCACACACAATAAGCCCTCAGTGATTATTTAATAATGAAATTAATGAATGCTTCAGACATGCCACTCATCTAGAAAGAAAAGTATTTACTACATAATAAAAATATAAAGCATTTTCATAATTAAAGCAAAAGTTCAGATGCTACAGAAAATAATGAAATATAGGTCTCATATAACAAGTAGATTTCATAGAACTACATACTGGACTTATATTAATAATTTTGTAAAACTCTAACTTGCTATTTGTATTTGGAATTAATTATACTTTTTCTTGGTGACTGATCTAATTGATCCTTTAAATTTTGAAATAAGTCATTGCTCCAAAAACAAATATCGAATGATGGTTTATTAAGTATTCCAGAGAAATTCTCTCTTTTCATTTCAGATTTAAAAGATCTCAATAAATAGCACAGCATATTGGCTTTGACCTTGACTTTGTTAGAATTTAGTGCTCCCCAGTGAGCAATAGCTATAAGGGACTTTATCATACATATTATGACCACTTATTCTGATAATCACAAGTCTTCCTGAATAATAAGCTAACTTTGCTGTACCTTACTTATCTTACCATACACTGGTTACTTGAAAAGAATGCAGTAGTTGAGACTTTGTTTGAATTCAGATGAAAGAAACCCAACTTATCCAATTTAAATGAACTCTTTTTTCACATAATGAAGAAGACATAAGCCATTCAGGACAGTTATAGGAGGAAAAAAAAAATGTCTGATCTCCTTTATTCTCCCATTTATAAGCTAATATCTCACATCATTCAGAGTGGAAGGTACAGAAAGAAAAGTGGGGGTAATCAGGCTTATACCAGGCAAGCTGTCCCTTTGTTTAAAAAACAATAATAAATTTCATGATATTCCTACCATTTGATTTCTAGGTACATCTTATTGGTTAGAACTTTGCCAGGCAGCAGCCCTTGTAGCAGCAAAGAAACTAAAGAAACAGAAGTTATTTCTTCCCCTAAGTTGGGGTTGTAATAATAGGGATAGAGGACAGAAAGGATATTGGGCAGAAAGAAACTCCAGTGTTTCACACATAACTCATACTTATTTCATTGTGATAGTGTAAATACAGTAATTCCAAAGCCATTATACTAAATATATCAATAATAAAGTAACTTAGATGAATTTTATTACCTGTTGTGTCATTTATTGAGCAAGGTTGAATATCTCTGATGTGTGGACCATAACAACATTTTATCAGCTTTCAGCAATTCAGCACAAGCACTATTCATGGCACTAGACCAGTAGTTACTGAGCATGCTAAGGATTACAACACTAGTGCTTAGGCTGGTTTGATACTCTCATAAGAAATACCACACAGTTTCTGGAGTTGATAGCTAAAGGTCATAATCTTTAAATTCTGACATCTACATGATAACAAAACACTAACTGATTATATCTTTATTTTATAAACTTCTACCTTTGTTTTCTTTTTTTTTTTTTTATTTTTTTAAATTTTTTATTGTGGGTTGTTCAAAACGTTACAAATTTCTTGACATATCATATTTGACACTTTGATTCAAGTGGGTTATGAACTCCCACCTTCACCCCATACACAGATTGCAGAATCACATCAGTTACACATCCATTGATTTACAAATTGCCATCCTAGTGTCTGTTGTGCTCCGCTGCCTTTCCCATCCTCCACCCTCC
>NW_025999842.1:14639188-14856758 GCF_001458135.2 Marmota marmota marmota | reverse complement strand
GGCTGGCAGAAACTGCAGCGCTGTAACCCTGCGTCTCTATCCCAGCGCGCGCTGCAGACTCTAGCCACGGGGCGATTTGCTGAATAAGCCGTGTTACCCTCCGTGCGACAAACCTCTCGCGTTTGAGTCCCCGTAGCCGATCCTCATGCAATGGAAATCCTTCCTCCAGGTTCCGGAGCACCCCACTATTGCTGGAAATTCCTAACAAGATATCCTTTAGCCGTCCTGACTTGTCATACTCCCACACAGTGAAGCAGCACACGGGGGTAATGCACTCCCCTCGCCGCCATCTTCCCGTCTCACTCTACCTTTGTTTTCATTGGTCAGATATAGTTGACGGGTCAAACCAATAAATCTCATGACAAATATTTGGAATCTCCAAGTAGTTTAGCTGAAAAATCTCTGAATCTGAGAGAGAAACAGGCATAAAGACTCTCCAAAGGAGGACTGAGAACAAATGGATCAGAGACAAATCTGTTCATCTTGTTCATATTAGTCTCTAAGAAAATTTAATTACATAGGCACTTGATTTATAATATAAGTCATTGACTTTGCTTATTTCTGCATGCAGTGTTGAGGGAGACAGTTACAAATGCAAAACAAAACAAAACATATTTTCAGATCTTGCAGAGGAAGAAGAGCAATAAAGAGTGAGGCTGAGAATAGTTGCTTTAATGTTAGAATATTCATGGAATATTCAAAAATGAGTCTTAATCCTGCTTTTCTCACCTATAATTTTTGTGCTTGTATGCAAGCCACTCAGTTTCTTAAAATCTCAGTATCTTTATTTTGTTAATCTCATAGAAATACAGAGTAGAACAGAGGTCAACAGTATATTCCAGGGGGAGGGGTAAGAGAGGATAGAGAAAGAATTTGTAATGGGTACCAAAATGAAACTTGGTGATAGGAATGGTTTCCCCTGTCCTGTAGAAGAGTAGCGTGACTATAGTTAATCCAAACTTACTCTATGTTTTGATATATCTAGATGAGAGGATTTGAATATTCCCAAACTTAAAGAAATGGTGAAATGTATGAGGTGATCAAAATGTTAATTATCTTGATATGATCATTACACATTATGTACATATATAGAAATGTTACTGCATATAAGAAATATGTACAATTACTACGTGTAAATTAAAACTAAAAGTTAAAAATCCTTTATTAATACATTTTAGACTTAAACACCAAAAATAATTATGTTCCATAATTGCTTCCCAAATATTCTGTAATTCTATAAGAGATATTGCTGGACAAGGCATGATAAATTACCAAATGGAAGAAAGATATTCAATTTCATTAATAAAGAATATTTAAGGCACATAATGAGTTGGCATGGCTTGAGAAGGCTGAAAATTAAAAACTGCATGTAATTTAGAGAGATCATAAGATCAAAGATGAGACTTCAGGCTGTGCAAATGGCATAGGCCCTGGTACAAAGCAAGGCATAACCATGATGTGTAAATAATGTGAATGTGCTGTCAGTTTTACATAGGAGGTTTTATTGTATAGTTATTGTATTTTCTTGGAGATAAGTTTTTTTTTTTTCTTAAATGAACACATTGAAAATCACATAAAGAGTGGACTTGGGTTGGGGCTGTAGCTCAACTGTAGAACGTCTGCCTCGTACATGTGAGGCAATGGGTTCAATCCTCAGCACCACATAAATTAAACAAATAAAGTTTGTGTCCATCTACAACCAACAAAATGTTTTCAAAAAAGAGTGGACTTTTTTGAATGTAATGAGAAAGCCTAAAATATCCTAGAGAAGGTTATTGACTTGAGATCAACACTCTTTATTCTCCTCTAGTTAGGATGTACATTATTTCTTCAAGTATATTTTCACCAAACTGCCTACTACATTACAGGTAATTATTGTGGTGAGAAATTTTATTCTAGAAGAACTGAAATAAAGCAAGCAAACAAAAAATAACAACAAAAAAATCATATGCTGTACTTGACTTACAAATGGCTTAAAGCATTATAGGAAAGATTTGCAGAATATAAATACAGATTATCAAGTAGAATGAAATATTTCTATTTCTCAGATCAGTGTGACTGGAAAGGGGAGAATTGCAGGAAACAAGACTGCTAAATCCTGTGGCCAGGCTTTGTGCCTTCCCTTCCCCTGGGATTGAGTGGAGACAAGGGGAGGCAATTAATCAACTTTTTTGAGTAGGGGGCAAAAGAGTTTTGTTATTGCTTTTTGTTGGGTCATGCCACGTGTGTAGTAGTGAAGCAAAAATGACTTCAGTGAAAAACTTGATTTTGAATAACATTGACAGTTTTATGAAGTTTTCACTGCTGGTTTTATTAGAATATCTCTAAATTTATGTTTGTCTGATGACATTGTTATGATTATATTGAGGTTATGGGATTTTCAAAGGTGAGATTACAGAAGTAAATGTCATTCTCATCATATCAGTGACGTGTACTAACAATCTGACATCATGATGTTGACCTTGATACCTGGTTGATGTAGTATTTGTCAGTTGTTCCAGGATAGTCACCATTTTTCTCCTTTTTATTTATTTATTTTTAGTTTTTTGAAGGAAGTCACTTGTTCATGCCACACTTAAGGAGTATGGTGGAATGCTTTGTTTTTAAAAGAAAAACAAAGATAATTTATATAGAGATGTATCATAATGCACTTTAAAAATATCAGAGAATAAAAGTAATACTTTAAAAAATAAATTAATCCTGGCATGGTGGTGTACACCTGTAATCTCAGATGCTCAGGAGGCTGTGACAGGAGGATTGCAAGTTCAAAGCCAGTCTCAGCAACAGCAAGGCACTAACTCAGTGGTACCCTGTCTCTAAATAAAATACAAAATAGAGCTGGGGATGTGACTCAGTGGTTAAATACCCCTGAGTTCAATCTCCAATACTCCCCAATTGATAATTGCAATAACTCAAAATATATTCTACTTTAAAAGAAAACAGTAATTTATAGAGCAATAAAATATATGTGGTTTATATGTTGCAGTGTTTTTCATTTTGTGTTGGTTTTAGTTTATAGATTATTTCATGAATGCAATAAATAAGGCTGGGAGGATAATTACAAATTACATATATACTAAAACATAAATTTACTTTATATTGAGCTACTCTGAATATATTTCAAGATATTTCATGTTATTTATAGAAGGATAAATCAAAAACAGAACAAAATATTGTATATGAAAATAACTTTTTTAAATAGAGAATAATAGACTTCAATCTGTTAAATCTATTGACATGACTGCCCAAAGAAAACATTGGAAATTACAGACTAACTTTAAGAAGTTACAGAGAATTTTGAAGTAGCTGTGAAATGTCTCTGGGCAGTAAAATTTTGGAAACAAGAGATATAAGTTCAACATTAATTATATTTCCTATAATTCTTCCATATGGTAGTATGGAAACTTATTTATATATGGCATTCAGTACTTTCGTGCTTTGAGTTTTTAATACTGGATATAGATAAAACTACCAATACACACACATTCTTTTTAGAACCATTCTTCTAAGGCTACTGATTTTAAAGAATTTTTTTTTTTCTGGGACAATGAGTTATTGGATCAGTACTTCATCTTAACATAGCCATCAATTTATCTTTCCATATGCTAACCATACACCAGTCATATAAATTTCTTTTCATCTATCCCATTGTCTTCACTCACTGTCCTTTATCTTTAGCTCTCTTTCTGATGAGTAAATATCTAGATTCAGCTATCCAATTGCTCTTTCTCCTGATGGCACAGCAACTAACAGAACATGACATAGTTGGAATTAAAAAATGCTACAGTAAGCTACATGAAAATAGTAAACTTTCATTTCATTTCTAACTACTAGGTTTCTTCTACTTCTTCAAAATTCAGGCAAAAAAATGAACTTCCTTCCAAAAAATAGATTCTTCTCACCAATGACTCTTAAAACAATATGCATTCTAGGAAATTGAATTAAGCTCAGAATTTTGTTATTAACAAATATTTATTGAGTTCATTGTGATCTTAATTGCTTTCTCTGGCATTTTTTGTGAACACAAAATATAGACATAAATATTGTTTTTGTAAGAGGAACTGAGTTGTCTTCATTTTTTTTTCCTACCCACTAAGATTTATTTAGCCCTCAGGCAAGTTTCTACTTTTTATATGACCCAATTAAATTTCTTTAAATTTCATGGCTTACCTAAACGAGTATAAACAGACCTTAAGTTTTATGAGACAAAGTGAATAATTAAGAGCTCAACTGCTTTCAATAAATTAAGATCAAATTGAATTTTTATAATCTACTATTATTCTATATTAGAGGTTTTTTTTAGTATTCATGTCATTTCTACAATGACTGTAGCAGTTGTTATACATTTTAATCTACTTTATAAATATTATCAATACAAAATTATTGCAATTAAAATAGATTTGAATATAATTTAAAGTTTTAAAAGGATGTATAATTACACTGAGGAAAACAAACATAGAAATGGTTCTGTATCACCTTTAAAATATAAAGTTAAAAATTAGCCAGTAAATAAGTGTGTCTTAAAATGTACAAATCATAAAGTGTTGCATGATATACTTTCTTCATTTTGGCAGTTTTCAACAAAAGTTATAATTAACATTATTTTGTTCTTGCATCTTCTCAATTAATCCTTCCTTATATTTACCATTTTCCTTTCCGAGTTAGCATGATTTGGACTTCTAGTCCAGAATCTTTACCAGTCTTTATCTACCTTGCTAGGGTGAGTGCACACTTGGACAGCTGTGCCATTAGTCATTTCAGCTGCACCTGTTTGGTGTAGATGACATATTTCTTCCTATAAACTTGGTCCACTTGACCAACCTGCTGACCTTTTCAGTACCCTTGCACACTCTGAAACTCATCATCCTCTGGGATAGACCTGCATCAAACGCTGTCCTTCTATTTCAGATTTGTAGAAAGAGTGGAGATGGTAATCTTCCTGTGAATGTTAGAAGCTAGCATTGAAATGCCTTTTACGTTCTTGCTAATATTGGAAGTCATATAGGGATTGGACTTCATTTTTGCTGC
Source organism: Marmota marmota marmota (assembly GCF_001458135.2). Classification (NCBI taxonomy): domain Eukaryota; kingdom Metazoa; phylum Chordata; class Mammalia; order Rodentia; family Sciuridae; genus Marmota; species Marmota marmota. Next base: position 14,851,730 of record NW_025999842.1, on the reverse strand, counting down.
TGCTGTTTCAAAGATGCCCACAAAAGCGAATGTTACTTCTGGTTCTGTAATGATGTATATCATTTCTATTAAATTTACTCATCCAGCCAATGGATTTTATACTAGGATTTTTTTTTAATTGTTGTTGTTTGGATTTTGGGGGCAACAGGGATTGAACTCAGGGACACTAGAACCCAGGGTTTTAATAAGATAATTTTTATTGGTGCATTTCAATTTTACATAATGGTGGACTTTGTTGTTACATATTGATACAAAGAAGACAATTTTGTCTCTTTTGTTGTTGTTCTTGACATTTCCTTTTTTTTAATTTGTTCTCTTTTTATACATGATAGTAGAATGTATTTTGACATATTATGCATATATGGAGTATAGCTTCCCTCTCTTCTAGTTGTACAGAATGTGGAATTACATTAGTCATATATTCATATATGTACATATATGAACATAGGAAAATAATGTCTGATTCATTCCACCAACTTTCCTATTCTCATTTCCCCCTCCTTCCTTTCATTTAAAATGAGGTTTAAAGTGGTGTTTTTGCAGTAAATGTATGGTGTTTTTTTGATTTTTTTTAAAATTTGTCATTAAAATCTGGAGAAATTCAAGCTATTAATTTCATAATTTTTAGTAAATGCACATAATATTTTTGTAGAATTATTTAAAGCTTTTGGGTCAAACACACTGTGAATTTACTGCATACTATTTAATATCATGATTTTTTTTAAAGTTAAGAGAAACTTAAATTATAGGATTGTTGAAAGAAAATGATCCAGATAAATATTTTAGTCACTTTATAGAGCAGATTTTTAAAATGAGCCATGTACAGTGGTACACTCTTGAAATCCCTCAGTAGGCAGAGGCAGGAAAACCACATTTTTTGGACACCCAGACTATTTCTCACAAATAAAATATAATAAAAATGGGCTGGAGTAGTTCAGTGGTAGTGCACCCTTCAGTTTAATCCCATAAAAAGCAGGGGGAGGACCTGCTTTTTACGGGATTAAATGAGGGGGTCTGATATTTTCTTAAAAACAAGAATATTCCATTAAACATGCTTCCTAAAGCCACTTATTATTATACACATATTAGATGTCAAATAACATGCGGAGAGAATTGTGTTGATATATCAATTAATGGAATTTTGGGTACAGTTTTTTAAAGGAGCTACAAGGGGAAAAAAGCCAGTATGAATTATAACTAGAAATTTACAAAGAATTTGAAAATCAGATTATCTTTTCTGAATTAAACAGGAAAATCTAAATATAATTGGCCTGGACAGAGATAGACAACCTGTCCTAGAATGACAAATATTCTCTCAGAAGAGCAAACATTGCATGAATCTTGATTGTGTGAATTTACAAGTCACCAAAATATCAATATTAATCAGAGGAGGGTAGGTTAAGCATGAAAAATAAAATACACAGAGTTTCAGTGTCAAATATATTCACTGTCCATATAAGGAGAGCCCAAACAAGAGTATACTCTAGGAAAAAGTCTCTCTCAGACCTCTTGTAACAGTGCAGTTTTCATTGAATTCCATCAATAATTCAACTGTGATAATTAACTTCTGCATTTTTGTAATTCTATGTTCACCAATGAATCTTCTGATTAATTTACATTTTCCTACTGAAGTGCTAATAGAAAATAATACCAAGCTCCAGGACTTAAGTCCGTATATGCTAACCTTGCCTGCAATGTTTTTAATGTAAATCAATAGCCACTTGCTTTAAACTTGACAATCCATCTAATTTAACTAAAGGGAAATGAATTGACCAGAGGACTAAAATGTCAAATATTTCAACAATTGAACTTTATGCCACAAAATAGTATACATTTTACTGTTTAACCACATAGTTGTGGGCTTAAAATATTATTTTCTAATTCAAAAATAAGTCTTGAACTCTAAAGGCCAATTAAAAATATTTTTCTAAGCCAGTTTAAGCTGTTGGACCCATTTGTTTGTTTATTTTTTTATTTTTTTATTTTTATTTTTTGGTCTCCAGGTCATAGTGAGAATAGTCAGATAAGGTTTTTCTAAGAGCTTAGGAAAAATAATGGGTAATCTGAAATAATATTCTTTGATGGATACCTAAAACGTTAATATTCCATGTTGCCTAATGCTGATCTGTGCACAGGATTTAGAAGCCAGAATAACAAGTTTGATCAACTTTTGTATAAATTCATGAGCTTACCTTATCTCTTTAAAACAGGGACTTCAGATATATTTAAAGGTAAAACTAAAATCTTACTAAAGAATTAGTTGTCTGTAATTTCACCATGAGAAAAAGCGGTTGAAAATTTTCTATTAAATTTTATAGAATTACTCCAGGGCTGTGAATTGTTCTAGAGTAACATTTAGTAGAAAAAAAGCCAAGACAAAATCATGCATTGAAATCATATAATGTGAAGACTGCTTTGAAAACTGTAAGTTTTCAAAACTTTTGCATTTCAAAACATTCCCATTCTCCAGTATGTACTCAACAGTCTTATTCACCCTTCTGTTTGTTCCAAAAAAAAAAAAAAAAAAAAAAAAAAAAAAGAAAAAATTGGATTGAAGAATCCAACTGGAAATTGTGGCTATACCAGTTAAATGACACCCTAAGGGTGATAATGTCTTAGAAAGATTTAGCTTCTTCTAGGTGCTTGTGCATATTCTTGTTCTGTCTGACACTTGCGAAAGGGAAATTTACTTGTTTCCTTTCATTAATTTGCAAGATGCTCCACAGTATATACTTCAAAAGAGCTACATCTCTTCACATTAAAAAAGAAAAAGGAATAAAGTAATTTTACCACATTCTTACAGAAACTATAATATTATCTTTTCTGTCATCTACATAATGTAAGTTACAAGTTTAAAATAGTTATTCCGGATCTTATATAAAAGGAGAACATTTCACAAACAACTAATTTTGAAATATAATGCTAAGGTTATGAGCAGAGTATATTAGTCCATGAATTTGCTCTGCCAAAGTATTCTAAATAAAGTCTGCAGATTGTTTTCTGAAGGTTAGACATACTAGATATGGATCTGATCCTCTAATTTTGAATGCAGATTTTTTTTGATTCATGACATGAAAAAAATTGTTTAATTTTGGTAAAAGCAGGACAATATGCATATTCTGCAGCCATTTCCACTGCTTCAGTTAGAGCTAAAGAGTGACAAGGAAACTCATAAGGTAGATCAGAGCATGTGAGTAATTCTCAGTTGGCCAAGTAATGGCCTATAGACTGTAAACTGGGTAAATCTTCTTTCAGTTTCTCCGTTCTTAAGGGACCCCATCTAAGAGACAGTGTGAGTCCCAGCATTAACAATTGAGATATACTTCTTCAGACTAATTGCTCTGGGACTTCCAGTAATGTCAGAAACTGACCCAATGGTGCCTAGATATAAAACTTCTAAAAGCAAGTCTTGAGAGGCAGTGGCTTTTCTTTGTTGACAAAACCTGGACTTTCTGTGCAAATTTACAAACAAAAATTACAAAGCACATGGAAAATGCATCTTATAAATACAAGTTATAATACTCCTGTATATAGAAAGTCTATTATTGACTTTCCTAATTAGAACTCCAGTGGTGTTATTATTTTCTGATCCAAAGGACATTAATTAATTAAACTATTTTTATATCTGTTTTTTTAAATGTAGAGGATGTTATGTCATTAATAGCAATTTATTAAATACCTACTGTGTGCCATTTACCTACAACTGTGCTAAATACTTCCACTTTCAAAGTGAGCTTTATTTGCTATATTCTATTGATAGAATGATAATGCTGTGAAATATTGACAGGGGTCTCATGACTAAGTTTCACCTAAATCATTGCTGATTGATTGTTATATTGCTATAATGAAAGATCTCCTAGGGAAAAAGTGCAACAAACTCATTAACAAATTTCCTCAACACAAAGTAGGCCCTAATAATCATACTCATCATGCAGCTAAAATCTATTTAATTTTATTACATTATAACATTGAAGCTATAAATACTTAGACAATTAATGTGTTTTCTTAATTGAAAGTACCCAAGCTTAGTTGTTTTTCCCATGTTTTCCCTTTCTTGCTTCAAAGATGTATCCTTTTTCATGCTTAACACTAAGCTATCACTTTCCAAGTGCCACTCACCTTTTGAACTCGGCCCCTTTTTGCTCTTTTTCTTATATAAACAGATCCTTTCTCCTCAACAGTAAATATGTACAAGTTTCTCCATATTAAAAAATTAATCCACATCACTCCTCTATTTTAAAATTTATCTTCTTTCTATCCTAGTCAGGTTAGTATGCCTTCTCTTTCATTTTCTTTAACATTAGTGATCTGACAAGATTTCTCATTCCTATATATATATATATATATTTTTTTTTTTTTTGCTAAGATCACTACAAAACTAACTGAAAAACCAAATGGCCCTTATCATTATCACATTACTTGAATGTACAAAATATTTAACACAATGGATCACTGCCAACACTGCTAAAATCCCTGCTACTTAAACAGGTTAAACGTTATCCTTTAAATTTATCATTTCTTAAGATTTTATAGCTAATGTCTCCTTGTTAAAATTTTTCACTTATTCCTTACACTGTTATTTGTGGCTCCTGTTTTTTTCATTTGCTCCTTAGATGCTTAGAGTCTTGGGTACTTGTTGCATCTCTTTGAGCATATTCTTTTGTGTGTGATCTCATGCATACTCATGGATTATACCATGTACTTAGTTATAGAAAATGCCAAATCCATATCTCTGTCCAGACTTTTCACTACTATTCAAGAGCTTCAAATACTTCCTGAAGTTTGACCCCAGATATGTGTACACTTTTCTCTTGGTTCTAATTGATAGGATGTCTTTTCTACTTACCCAGTTACAAATATATAGATCACATAGATTATTTTTTTCTCTGCCTTGTGTATATATTTGGACACTTGTTTCCATCCCATGATTGATACATCATCTCTATTACACATCTGTCCATCTCTGTTCTCAATATTATTACTTGATTCAGAACCACATCATCCCTAAAGAGACATGACTATCTCTGCCATCCTTAGTGATGTCCACCTTCCACTAATTTTGCCTTGTTTGGTCTTGTCCTTTTCATTTAGCTACCAAATTTATTTTCAGAGTAACACTTCTCAAACATAAATACTACCATATTACTTATTTTTATGAATTATCACTTTTTCTCAAATGATCATCACTAGGAGATTTTAACATTCATATTTTGGCATCTTTAATCATCAATATCTTATACTTGATTTTTCAATAGTATCAGTGGCCATTTACTGCTAATAATTCTCTACCCACACCCTCCACATGTGAACAAATTCAGATATCATATGCCTCAACCATATAAAACCTTTTAAAATTCCTTGTATCAAATGTATGTGCTGCCTGTGTGACATACTATCCACCTCTGATTTTGGCAGTTTTTCTAGTAGACAGTCACATATAAGTCCTATCTCATTTCACCACCTTAATTGCATCAAAAGCCATGCAACATTCTGTCCCAGGTCCTCTTTCCATGTTTCAGGAACTCCATTGTTCCTATAATCCTCACAGTGAGGATGTGGGCTTACTATTGCCCCATGGAAATACATCACCAATAGTGGGTAGAATTGGTAGAGAGAGTTCCATCCTCCTTATTTTTAGATGGACAATTCCTGGACCACTAAATTCTGTGTTTCTGAGGTGCTAACAGAATTGAACTTCTGTTGCCTACAGAAAGAAATTCAGATTGAAAACTTATATTCACTTTTATTTGTTTTTTGAGGGGTGGATCTGTGTGCTTCTTCTTTTATTCCCATGTGCTGGATTCATCCCTCAAGTAGAACACCTGTGTTCAGAACATTATCTCAGCTATTACTTTTGAAGAATCCAAACTCAATTTTTGCCAAACATATCAGACTTTGCACAGACCATTATTCTGTTGTAATATGCCCTTTACACAAATTATGTGTATGGAAAAGTCCCATATCCTTCAATACCAGTGTTTGTGAGCATTTATTTACCCTTTGGAATAATGTTGTTTTAAAACATTTAACAATATCAATATTTTTCTGATTATTGATAAGGACTATTATTTTATCACTCTCTTTTTAATAACAGACCATGAGCTCCATGAGAGCTCAACCACTCTTAGTTCATGTCCCAGTGACTGGTATCGTAACTAGCACAAAGATAATGAATTATTCATATGAATGAATAGTATTTGCTTTTTAATATGATGGAATTTGATTAAAGGAGATGAAGCATTTTTATATCAATACCTGAAATAATTAAGAACAATATAAATTGGATTTTTTGTTAAAAAATCATAAAATAGCTAGTGAATATATGTGTCTATATAAAGCAATTTTGCTATTATGTATATATATATATATATATATATATACACAATAAATATTATGTATATGTATGGTTCATATATTATATATATGTACAGACAAATATAATTGTTAGCTAAGTTTTTTGTTTTTTTTTTTTTGGCATGGAGTACCAAATATTGAACCCGGGGTGCTTAACTACTAAGCCACATCCCAGCCCTTTTTATTTATTTATTTATTTTTTTTTTTGAGAAAGGGGCTTGCTAAATTGCTTAGGGCTTCCCTAAATTGCTGAAGCTGACTCTGAATTCACAATCCTCCTGCCTCAGTCTCCCAAGCTGTTCACTGGGATTACAGGAATGCCCCACCACATATGACTGGTTTTTATTGTTATCTAAGTACACACACACACACACACACACAAGATCTCTAGGCTAACATGTTTTTTTATAGAAAATAGTAGCTTTTATAAAGATCTCCAAAGTCAGAAATCAGTGGAAGTAGTACCAACTAGAGCCAAAGAGGGCACAAGCCAGCAACCAAACTGAAGGCCCTAGAGACTAAAGATACAGATGGATTTAATTTTCCTTTGCACAGAAATGGAAATGGTATCTAGAAGCCATGAAATCCAGAATTGCCAGCAAGTGTTCCCACTTGAAATAATAAACCATAAACATAAGAAGTATAATACATGTACAAATCACAAAATCAATTATACAGTCACCAAAATGAAGACAAAGTTTACAGGGATTTTTGAACTAGGGAAGAAAACCAGATCGTCATGGATCAATCTACATAGGAAGAGCAAAATTAAGACAAGCAAAATCTGCATAAAGTTGTTTTAAAACATGACAATTATCAGAATCATTCAGAAGAAAGTGACGGAAGTTGACTTGTTTTTTTTCTTTTTGGAGGCTCAGGGTACTTGGAAGAAGTAGTCAAATTCTACTAGCAATATTCCTCCTATCTTTCAAAGGGCTATTTCCCGAAAGGGTTGGAAGTCAAATTCCTATAAAATAATTTTCTAATAATGGATACTTAATGATACTTCATTTTAACATAATTGAGTGAATTTACTTTATAAGTTATGGCTTTACAAGAAAATACCTGATTCTAAAAGAACCACACCAATGTTGATGAAGAGAAGAGTGTTGTTTATTTTTACTTTATTTTTTACATTTTAGACTTACATAGAAATATGGAAGTAAGAGAATAGGTATGGTGGAAATTATTATTAACTCAATGAAGGTTAACATTGGCATACTTAATATTATATTTAATGACTTACCATGGGACAATCTCAATAATCTAGAAAAATCACATAAAGGATAAATTCTATAAGAAACAACAACAAAAAAAAGCCATATTTGTGTCTTCATGAGTTAATTGCAAATGTATAACAAATTATCTGGGAACCCAATCCAACTAAACTACATATAATAAAAAAGCATTACCCGCCATGGCAAAGGAAGAATTATCTAAGGAGTAAAAGATTAATAAATCAAGTGAATGTAATTTAACATAATATATGTGTTAGTTTCTTACTGATAATAAAGGTAACTATTTCACATGGTCTATGGATTAGGAAGTGAACACTTTTTTCAAAATTTTTTTTATTTATATTTTTATTTGTTCTAATTAGTTATGCATGGTAACAGAATGCACTTTGATTCATTGTACACAAATGGAGCACAACTTTTCATTTCTCTGATTGTACATGGTGTAGATTTGCACCATATGTGCAGTCATTCAAGTACCTAGGGTAATGAAGTTTATCTCATTCTACCAACTTTTCTGCCACCATACCCCCTTCCCTCCCCCACCTTTGCCCAATGAAATCCACCCCCCCCATTATAGATCAGCATCCACTTATCAGAGAGAACATTTGGCCTTTGGTTTGTTGAGATTGGCTTATTTCACTTAGCACAATATTCTCCAACTCTGTCCATTTACCTGCAAATGCCATGATTTTATTCTCTTTAATGCTGAGTAATATTCCATTGTGTATATGTACCACAATTTCTTTATCCATTCACCTGTTGAGGGCATCTAGATTGGTTCCACAGTTTAGCTATTGTGAATTGAGCTGCTATGAACATTGATGTGGCTGCATCACTATAGTATACTGATTTTAAGTCCTTTGGGTATAGAGTGAGGAGTGAGATAGCTGGACCAAATAGTGATTCCATTCCAAGTTTTCTAAGGAATATCCATAATGCTTTTCAGAGTGATGGTACCAATTTGCACTGCCATCAGCAATGTATGAATATGCCTTTCCCCCCATATCCTCGACAACACTTATTATTGCTTGTATTCTTGATAACTGCAATAGAGATAACTGACTAGAGTGAGATGAAATCTTAGAGTAGTTTTGATTTTCATTTATTAATACTAGAGAGGCTGAATATTTTTTTCATACATTGATTGATTGTATATCTTCTGAGAAATATCTCTTCAGATCCTTAGCACATTTATTGATTGGGTTATTTATTGTTTTTTAGATAAGGTCTGTCTTATGTTTCCCAGGTGGGATTCAAACTCCTGACTCAAGGAACCTCCTATCTCTGCATCTGCCTAGGTTAGCTGGGACTATAATTATGCACCTGGTAGGACATGGGTATTTTTGAGAGTTGTTATTCAACTTACAAAAGTCCTACCTTTGGTTCCAAATGGAACTATCCCCCACACAAAATATATTTATCACCTCCTATGGTGCCCATTATTATTTAAATTCAAGACAAATCCTCACCTGAGACTCATCAGCTCAAAAGCCCTGAATTTCATCATCTCAGAGGCCTAATCATCTATGGATGGCTCAGTACATAATTTTCTCTATAGGGAAGTTTTTTTCTATAGCTGTGCATTTATAAATCTAGAAACATGTAACCTATTAACAAAATGCAGTGGTTAAGAAGTCATATAGGAACAGTTATTGATATCCCCACACAAAAAATGAAAAAAAAAATGAAGTTACAAAGAAAGTCTGGCTTAAGAAAATTTGATCTCTAACCAGGTAAGATTGATTAAGTTACAATGTCAGTAAGCAACCTTGTGTGGCTTGCTCTGAGCAGCAAGAAAAAATAAGGCCATACTTTCAACACTTTGATTCAAAATTGTCTTTAATACCCAAGCTTGTTGCCTAATAAATTTTACTTTTCACATAACGTGAAAGACATAGTTTGCCTGGGTTTTTTCCAATATAAAACGAGGATTCCCTTTCCTCCAGTCTATAAAAATAGTTTCTTGTTCCTTTTTGGGCCCTTACCAGAACTACCTTTAATATTCATATTTCTACCAATAGTCTATTTATAGCTATGTAAGAATTCTCTACAATTTTTTTTCTTTCTACTCTGTTCTTCATTTAATTTTGAATTCTCACTAGTGGCACATTTCATGCCTAGTTTATTTAAGACATTTCAAAATTTTTCAAATATGTTTTTCATAATTCTTCCAGCCTATGTCCACCACTCAATTCCAAAGCCACTCGGGAATTTTAGATATTTGTTAGAGCAGTATCTCACTGCCAGTTACCAATATCTGTTATAGTTTTATATTTTAAAGATAATATATTCATAAGTACTAGGGAAAATAAATAGAAATCTTTAAAGGTCATTATTTAGCATATCATATCACAATAATAAAAGAAAAAAATTATCTCAATAATCTTTAAAACTGACAGGCTCCAATAACTTAAACACAATAAAAGTAAATGCATTCATAATAAAAAATAATAAACTATAAATAGAAATAAACGCTCACACTCTGACATAACACATCTATAAAACTCCAGAGATAGTATCATACCTAACAGTGAATGCTTATCTAACTTTTCCCTAAGTTTGAAAATAAGCAAAAATGTCTGCTGTTACTAATTACATTCATCAACAAATAGTGCAATAAAAAATTTTAAAAACTTAAAGAAAGGAGGGCTGGGGATATAACTCATTTTGTATAGTGCTTGACTTGCATGCATAAGGCCTTGAGTTCAATCCTGAGCACCACCAAAAAAAAAAAAAAAACTAAAGAAAGGAGTAAAACCTTTATTTGTAAATGGCATGATCCTGTTTATAGAAAATTCCAAAGAATACATGTACATACTGACATACTGCTAAATTTAAGAATGGGTTTAGTTAGGTTGCAGAATACAAGATAAATATAGAAAATTAAGTTTTATTTCTGTGTTACAAAAATGAACAACTTAAAGCTGAATTTATGAAAAAATTCCATTCTTAAAATCATAAAAAATACCAAGGAAAAAATGAAAAGAAGCATTTGATTTATACAGATAAATGTACAAAATATTGCTGAGACAAAAATCTAAATAAATGGAGACACATTTATAATGCTGATTATTGCCTGCATCCTGGTTCCAACATCTACCCGAACATGGACTGCCACCATGACACACAGTTATACTTTCCTCCCTGTAATTGGGTCCAATGACTTATGCTGTTCTACCTTTCCATTCCAACAAGAAAGTATACCTTGCTCAGGCCAAGTTAATATATTATGAAATAAGCTATTTGCCCAGAAAGACAGGGAGGGTTAAAGGAATAGGAGGAGGAAGGGAGGGAGGGAAAGAAGAATAACTTTCTATAAAAATTAGGTTTTTGTTTTTTTCATACTATAAGACTCTATCATGAAAACAGAAGTTTAATAATCCTGTGTCTCATATTGGAATGTTATATTTAGTATCAACACCATAGTTGTTGAACATAAAAAAGAGGGCAACAGCATGGGTAAAAATGGTATTTTTACTTTGCCTGAACATGTTTTAAGTGAAGACACTAAATGCCTCAAGTATTTGAAAGAATATCATATGGAAAATAATCTTTTTGTGTGTTGTATAAGGAAAAGTACTCTCAATGGAAGAGCCAAATAATAAAAAATAATAATCTCTAAGAATTTTCTTCAAGGAGTTCTTGCTCAAAGACCAGAATTTTTTTTTCTGTGTTGTTCAAATACTCATTGTTCTCAAGTGATAGCCTGTTGTATATTTCTTCTAACATTAATTCTACAGCTTATATGTTAAGAATAAGTCAGTTGAAGCATTTTAGATTAACAATGGAAGATTTGCAACTTCTAGAATTAGAAAAAACTTTCTTAGTAGGTATTAGATATTGGTAGAAATGTTGGATGTTCCACAGTTATCGAAGCTTGGTTTTAGAAACTACTTTCTCTACAGTCAGGAGAGGCATGAACTTGAGGTAATACAATGATATTAAACTATAAATCTGTTTGTATGAAACGTGTGTGTCCAGTCCAGGCTTGAACAAATTGTGTCTTTCCTTTATTTTTGTCATTGATACAAATGATTTTGAATAAATCACTTGATATTAGCAATGAATTGTAGAGAAGTGACAGACTGTTGCCACCAGTTTTCCACCTTCTTGATAATACACATGCATACTTTAAAAAGTTCAAAACACCGTGAAAATATCTTTATAATGTTGTAGCTTTAAAATGTATTTAAAATATAAGAAAATTTCTAGCACCCGCATTTTCATTCATTAACTTCCAGGATAAATCAATAATAAAAGCAAATAATATGACGCAGAATAAATGAACTTAATTTAGTGAGCCAGGCATAATTGAGAAGCCTACATATGTCTTATTCACAAATATGTCCAGTCTTTATATTAAAAAAAAAAAAAACAACTTATTCTTGGAACTTATCCTTGCTTTTACTTTATAACATAGTTTGGATAAATATAAAATAGCAGCCAAGTACACTTATATAAATCAGACAGACCTCATAGGTTTTCACCATATGCACTGGGAAAGAAACAGGCTTACCAATTTATTCTGGCAAAAGGTTCGTGCTTGAACTCTTTGAGAGGAAGCTAGCAATATTAAAGACACTGTTTGACAAGCCGCACTAATATTTGAGTCATTAAATGAGGATTTTTTTCTTAAGGTTCATAATTTAAATGAGTCGGCAACCTGATTAGGTAGCATTAAAAATGAGCTTTTAGCTGCTAATAAGCTTCCCCTTGGTTACACAGCCTGTTGTTTTCCTGAGGCAAAGAGAAGAGGGAGCTGCATGAGCCAGGGTTTGCAATGCATGAATAAAATGACAAATGGGAAGAGGGCGTGGATGTTGATGAAGAAGGTTTGATTAGCAATTGGCAGCATGAAAACTTCTGAATTATTTTGCAAATTTAAAGAAAGGTTACACTTGCAGTTGGTGAGCAGAATTATAGACACAAAAATAGAACTATCTGGAGAAGCAGACATTTTGTTTTCATGCATGTGATTTGGGTATTTTTGCATCTCTTTATCTTTAATCAAAAGTTGGGCTAGTATCTTGATACAAAGCAAATGAAATTTACTTGCATGGTGCTCAGCTATCAAGCAAATGTTGCTAGCATTTCCCCAGGCCACATCAGTCTGTGATAACAGTGGGGTGACAATAAATACCAGAATGTAAATGATAAGTGCAAAGCTTCACCAGACTGTGAGAACCCATGAGGTCACATTTACATTAATCCTCCAAATGTCTAAACTTGAGCTTCCACCTGTTTGACTAGCACAGGGAATTCCAGGCTATTTCAAGTGTTCTTCCTCCCCAAATATTTACAGCACCCCAAATATTGCAGTCACTTTGGGATTTCTCACAAAAAATAATTTAAAAGTCACTTAGAACTGGATAAAACAACAGGAAGAAAAAGAAATGTTCCTTATAACAGAAAGACTCAAGGTAATGTGGTCTCATCCTTGGCTTCCTGGCATCAAGGACCCAAGTAGGTTTTTTCCATTGCTCACAGCTCCATCAATGCAGGACTCCTTGGATATATTAGTTTTCTAGGACTATCATAGCAAACTATCACATGTTGAGTGGCTTGAAAAAGGAGAATTTTCTTTTCTTTACTTGGAGGTCAAGTGTCTGATAAGACCATGGTCCCTCTAGGAAAAAAATCCTACGTTGTTTCCTTGTTAGCTTCAGGTGGTTGCTGGTAATCCAGAAGTTCCTTGGACTGTAGCTGCATCACTTCAATCTCTGTCTTAGCTAGCATTCCCCTGCATGGCTCTGTGTCTATTTTCCTTCTTCTTACAAGTCATTGTTTGAGGTCTTCTTATGTACAAAAATACCCCCATCTTAATGTGACTACATCTACCAAGACCTTATTTCCAAGTGGGGTCATAGAGATTATTTTGGACATAAAGTTTATGGTTGTTTTATTCAGCTTTTGCAAGTCTGTGACCAATATGCCCAACAAGAACAATATAGAGGAGGAAAGCTTATTTTGGCTCACAGTTTTAGAGGTTCAATTCCATGATTGGTGGACTCCATTGCTCTAGGCCCAAGAGAAGGCAGAACATGTTGGCATAGGGTGTGTCGGAGGAAAACAACCCAGGACAAGGCAACCAGGAAGCAGAAAGAGAGAGAGAGCTCAGCTCACATAAGCATATCCCCAGTGACCTTCTTCCTCCATCTACACCTTACTTGCCTATAGTTACTACCCAGTTGATCCACACTAGTGGATTAATTCAAAGATTAGATTATAGTTCTCATAAATTAATCAGTTTCCCTCTGAACATTCTCATACATGAGCTTTTGGGGGATGTTGCATATATAAACCATAAGAGTGGGACATCATTCAACCCACCACACCTGGTCTCCCCTTAGCTTCCTCAAAGAAGCAAACCACTGCTACTGAGATTATCAATATGACTAGATACAGGTCACAAAAAAAGTTTGTCTTTCCTTATTTACTCATTCGCAGATTAAAAATCCCATTCCTAAATGTTCCTTCTGTTCCTTCAGGTCTCCTTGGTGAGAAATGATTGTCCTTTGTAAATGGTTAATCAGCCTGCCATGATTGGCATACAATAGTACACACTGTATTCCTGAATTATGAAGGGATCAGTTTCCCTGAAGCACATAGCTACCCAATTTTGAACAGAATTAGTGTTCTTTAGCAAAGAAGATGTAAGAGATGAAGGAAAAGTTTGAAAATGACAATTAAGTTGGCGATAAAAGGAGACTGACCATATTCAAACTTCTTTACACATATGAGAGATTTGTTTCTAGTGATTCTTGTGACCAAAAAGCAACAAATCAGCTTTATATTTCAAATTTTGACTATATGATATTAATTTTTATTGGATTTAAGAAATTGCAAATTTATCTGTAACTCTCTCATTGGCTTGCCTCATTTGGAACCACACTGGTATAGTCTAAAGAATAGATGTTCCTGCCTCTACCTTTGCCACTGTTGATAAACAAAGAAAGTACTATCAGTTTTCACAGTCTGAGTCTGACCAGCCCCAGTTCATAACCTCCATAAGCATTAGTATAATTACACATATTCATGGAGAGTGTAGTACTGTAGGTGAAAACATATTTCCCTCAAATTCAAAAAGAAATGAGGACACACACATGCACATGCAGAGAAAAGACAATGTGAAGACACAGCAAGGAGGTGACTACTCATCTATAATCCAAGGAGAGAGGCCACAAGAGAAAACAAACATGTTAACACCCACTGTTGGAGTTCCAGCATTCAAAACTATGTTGTTTAAGCCAGCCAGGCTGTGATATTTGTTGTGACAGCCTTAGAAAACTGCTGTAGACAGTTTTAGCTTCTCAGAGGTTGGAGAGTCAGACCTTCCGTGTGAAGCTAAATAAGGAAAATTCATTTGTTTCACGCAATGTTTTAAGTTCACCAAAGTCCTAGAAAAACACAAACAGATACACAGACACAGACACACACACACACACACACACACACACACACACACACTTTCCATGATGTGCCTCAGAACGAGAATGAGTTCTTAATATCTGTCTTATGCTACTCAGTTAAATGGAAGTCCCCTTCTAAATGTTTTCCCTCTAAGTTTAATGAATTCATATTGGCTGGATTACCAGTACTTTTCCTCATGAATATACTGCTTGGCAAGTGCTCACTGACCGATTTGTTGTGACAGATTCCTTATGGCAGGGTATGTAGCTGTTAAGTAGAAGCTCTAGAGTTAAATATCCTGAGTTTGACTCTCTGCTGTTTTATACATCTTTTTGTGCAGGTAATTTAAGGTCCCTTTGCTTTCACCACATCATCTATTGGATGGTAATAATAAATGGTAATAATAAACATTATAAGTGTGCTAAGGTTAAATAAAATAATATGAAACATTCAGTCAATGGAAGCTAGAAATAATAGCAGTAATGTCCTCACAGTGTTGAAGCTGCACTTTACTACAGGGTGATGGTAGCAAGAGAGAAGGGAAGAATGACCTTCTGTCCCTTGTTCACTTTAAAGGCAAGGAAGCACTGTTGATGCTCTGAGCATCATGATTATAACTATTTTCTTCCATACTCATCCCTCTTTTTATTCTATGTTTAGTTATCTATCTCTGTCTCCCTAGCTCTCCTTGACCCCAATCTCCACCTCTATCTCCATCTTTGTCTCTCTAGCTCAATATCAATTCCTATCACCCAAGAGTGAAAGGGAGCAGATTACAGTTTGTTTGATTATTTAAATTTTCAATTGTTTTAAAAGAGTTGCACAGCACCAGCAAGGAACAAGTGATGCTCTGAGCTTGTCTTGTGTTAAGAAAATACATATTTCCTGTCCTCATGAGGTGTACTGTCTAACAGATGATATGGATAATTAGCAATATTTTAAAATATGGTGATAGCTGCAAAGAATATCAAATTCTATGTGTGCATAAGAGTAGAAATAAACTACTCTGTGGTATCAGAGTTGGCTTTCAATTAGCTTAGCTATGACAAGGAAGTGGGAGTGTTCCACTCAAAAGCAAAGTATAAGTGAAGTTCCAGAGATGATGTATATGAGACACATCTGAAAAATACAAGATGAGTGTCACAACTGAAGTGCAGAAAGTGAGTATCACATAAAGCCCCCAAAAAGCTACACAGTGAGGAAAGTCCTGATTTAGCTGGACCATATAGGTTATTTTAAGTATTATGTTTAGTGTTTTAGTCTTCATCTAAAGGAAAATTCAAGATATTGTGCAATAGGACAACATAATCATAGTTGAACATTTAAAAGACATTTTTGCTGCCATGTGGGTGATGGATAGAGACTGATGAGAGGGAATGATCAGTGTTCACAGGAATATAATTATGAGACCCTAAGAACAGTTGAAATGTCAAATATTCAGGAAACTTGCAGGGGACTGATGGGTAGAGTTGAGGTAAATCAATAGGTTTTGATGAGTGAATAACTTCTAGACCTATACCTGCAGCACTGATTGGACAGCAATGTCATTGACCAAGATGAACAGGGTAAGGACAAGAATGGAGCAGGACTAAAGATGATGAGTACAGTTGGACTTGTGTGGTTTTTAATAATAAAAGAAGAAATGGACTTCAGAAAAATGTTTTGAATTTGAATTCAGACTTTGAGAACATTTGGCATAGGAAAGACAGCTGCTAGCTATGAACATGTAGTCAAGGTAGGGAATTTTGCCCAGTCTCAATAGTTGCTGCAAAGACAGAATTAAATTATAATATGCATTCAGATTAGTGTTTGACTTACAATTAGATGTCTTTCAATAATGAGTTACTGTTAATTTATTTGTATTTACATGAGTTTATGATGTATGTACTAATATTATTGCTGCTTTACAGATTAGGAGCATAGAGAGGTTAATTTATTTTCTATAGCCATACAGTTAGTAAGAGTAAGAGCTAGAATAAAGAAGAACTTACTTTTGTGTTTATATCTGTTTAAATCTAGAGTTCACACAACAAGCTTTTTGGGTTTTTTCTGCTTACAAATATTTCAAATCTATTTATTATCAGTGCAATATGTCATTCAATATCACTTCTTGAAAAGTGCCAGGTTAATATGTAATCAATTTATTAAAAAAAAAAACTCTGTTTGTCCTTGAAAAGTTATACTAAATAAAATTTGTTTTGCTTTGTTTTGTTTTAGGACAAGTTTCCCATTAACCAAATCACCAGTACATAAAATCTGTGTGTTTTTATCAAAACATTACCAATTTTATTATCCTAAAAAAGTAGTTTCAGATATCATTCGTTTGAAAAGTATCCTTGATTAAAATGGAAGAATCAGCTCTTGAAACACAGAGAAAAATGTGTTACATCTTCAGCATATTCATTTTGAGGCTCATCAAGGGAGCACCTGGAGGGCTCCTGCTTCTGGTGCATTTCCATTCCCACAGAGTGGAGCTCAGCCCTGCATTGTCATTTGCACGGTACTTGTTTGAGTTATCTGGAGCTGAATTATGAGAGCAACTCCATAATTTAAGTGTTATTGCTCTTTCTTTCTGGCTCTTCACTTCTCTTCCCAGCCTCAGCTAAGGTACTTCAGTGGCTATAATGAAGCGAATCCAAATTACCAGTTTGAGACTAGCAAGAGACCTGACATGCACACAAAATATTCTTTTAACATTTCACTGGACTAATCATCCTAAAAGATTTACTCTGTCTCTCATAAGCTCTTACGAGGCTTTGATTTCTTTTTCTCTTAATATATCTTGTGATTTAGCTAAAGGAAGCATTAAAATGTCAATCTGTATCTTCAATAAAGTTATCAAAAAATAGTTTGTATATTTAGTTGATGATGTCAAACTTATAGAAAATATATTTGTAACGCTGTCCAGTCAAGCTTGAACAGTTCCATATGTTTATATATGCACACTTAAAACATATGTAGCATATTTTCTGGAACTAATTATTCAATCTGACTAATATGTATAAAAAGAATAATAATGCATTGTTTCAATTTACTCTCCTATGGTAAAGACCATTACCTTAATTCACATGAAATTTTTCATAAGATATTAGAAAATAGAAATTTATATATTTTTAAGAGCTTTAAGGATTACATAGAATCAACTACAGCAGAGTGTTAGCATTTTATTGGATCAAATATATATTACTGCCATCCTTATTTCCTCAACTGTTGTGAATCCTTTGCAGATTGACATGATTGATAGTCAGGTGAAAGTCAACACATTGTATTTTTAATGATGAAGTCTAGATCATGACTTGTTGTGATAAGAAAGTACATAAAATTGTAACCATAATGGAATGTTTCCTCCAGGGTATGGAAACTCCTGGAAAATGATTGGCTTCCCTTAGGAACACTGCTTCTATAAAAATTATCACACTAAACAGTATAGAATGGGTGTCTCTACAACACAGGCATATATCAAAGACAAGCATGTCAGCTAAACAAGTTTCATTCTTTCTTTCAAAGAAAGATTTATCTAAATCAATCTTTCTGTCTTAAAAGGAAAGGAGAGAGGAAAAAACATCAGTGTTATCATTAGTACTTAAATGGTGGTCTCTCCACCAGAAAATATGAGGAAAAGCAAATAATTGTATTAAGTACTGAATGTAAGTAAGGATATATAGAACAGATTCTTTGTTTCTCTTAATCATCAAGATAGTGTTCTTCGATTTAAATAAATAGTATTTATGACATAGACTTCATTCAAGTTTGACTCTTGATGAAAAAATGACTCAACTGGTAGAAGGACATGAAGAGTCCTTGTCAAATACAGCAGTCTGGTAAGAATGGCAAGTTCCAAGCTCCTTTTTGGTCAACATTCAATTCTTTCTGTGTTAAAAATGTCCACTCTTTCATTATCAATGATGTTAGATTGCCATACTTACATCCATCCAGACCCAGAGAAGTGTTTCACAAAACAAAATACAGCATACAAAGTTGTTGTTGAATCCACCTTAATTTGGCCACAAATGTTAATGATCTACAATCTTTGAAGCAAAATTTACCCTTTACACAAATTGCAGAAAACTATGGGCTAAAAGCAGTGTCCACATGAATCATCTCCCAAACGCATGCTTCCTGTCGTGATTACATTAACAAATATATTCAAACCAAAATGACAGAATGGGTCATTGCATTCATCACTTTTTTTTCACATTGTAGTCACGTAGAAGCCTTATGAATTTTTATAGATAATTGTCCTCTAGTATCAGAGCAGCCACTTCAGAGTAGAAAAATGAAATTAGATAAAATTGTAAGTGTTTTACATGTGCCAATATACAAAAGTGGTTCACTATTAGTACTGTGATTTCTTTGGAGTTCACAACTATATATCTCAAAACCTATATTGGTTAATTTTATGTGCAAACTCAAATGATCTAAGTGATGTCCTGATCCCTGCAAAGCATGAGTAAGCATGTGATGATTGGTGTCTTAAATGTCCCCTAAATCTCATGTGTTGAAATCTTCCTGGGTCCAGCAGTGTTCAGAAATGGGGACTTTGGAGGTGCATGGATCACAAGGGCTGTAACCTCGTCAATGGATAAATGCATTGATGGATTCATAGCTTAAAGAACTATTGGGAGATAGTGGAAACTAGTAGGAGGGAGTATATCACTGACTTCAAAGGGTTTATTTTGTTCCTGCCCATTTCCTTTCTCTCTCTTTCTGCTTCCCAGTCTCCATGAGGTAAGCAGATTTGATCCACTGTATGCTTCCCACCACTACATTCTATCTCACCACAGTCAGCTCAGAAACAATGGGGCCAAGTGACTATGGACTGAAATCATGAGCCAAAATAAACCTTTCCTCCCTTCAGTGGATTTTCTCAGATATTTTGCCACAGCAGTGGAAAGGTTATTAACACATGGAGTTTTTCCAGAATAAATTAGTATTTGAGTCAGTGGATCAAATAAAGAAAATGACTCTTACCAAAGAGGGTGGGCATCAAACCATTTTTATTTATTTATTTGAACCCAAATAGAACAAAACACCTCAGAAAGGGTAAATTGGCTTTCTCTGCTTGAGCTAGGCTATTCATCTTTTCCTCCTCTGAGACCTCACTCCTTCTAGTTCTTGAGCCTTTAGACTTAGGCTGAAACAACTTTCCTGGCAGCCAGAAAACAGCATGTTCTCTGACTTCTCAGCTCCATAAAAATGTTAAACAATCTCCCATGTTAATTCTCCTTCATATGTCTCTGATATGCCCCATGGGTTCTGTTATTCTGGGAAACTCTTACTAATGCATAACAAACAGGAAATTTGGTCCAAAAGAAGGCTTTTTTTTTACTCAATTATTTTACCAGCAATGATTGGCACACCTTACAACAAGAAAAATAATGACATGAACTTATCATGTATAGTTGCTTTAGTAAGCAGTTACTTCTTTAAATACATTGTGTATTAATTCTTAACTTAAATATATATTCTTTCTACTTTTCCATTTTCTTTACTTTGTATAAAACATCCCCTTACTTTTCCCAGCTCACATCACTCCAACACACACACACACACACACACACACACTTCACTGAAAAGGAAGGCAATAAATGTCTTCCTCTAAAATTTTAACTAAGCCCTAGAAAGTGACAATCAAATGTGTGTACATAAGAGGTAGGTAGCAAGTAAGAGGTACATGACTCAAAATACACTGAGTGATTTTTAGTTTGCTGTACATTTCCAGTAAAATCTAATACCACTATACCACTATATGTTACGATATCACAATAGGAAACAAAAACCAAGATCATAAAAAGATAATGACCCAGATTTCAGTATCACTACTGTTTTTCACTGAAGTCCTGAAGATGGTAAAGTCTCACCAAGGTGGGGTTATAACTCACCACCAATCCTTCATAAATGTGAGTAGGATGGAGAGGAACATCCTTTATGTTAGGTAGGAAAATCACACAATTTGAAGGGGAGAGCTTCAGGTGAAAAGTGAAAAACAAACAAAAACTAAAAAACTCACTGCAAGATACTCCCCACACCAATTGGAGGAGGGGGAGAGCAGAGCCGCCGCCCGCGCCTGCAAGGTAGGCAGACCGCCGCCCGACCCTGCAAGGGAGACTTTGCAACTATACAANAAACAAAAAAAAAAAAAAAAGAGAATGTACTGTGTCATCCAGGCTCAGAAATGATGGAATCAGATAACCAAGGAATGAGTCTTAATAAATATTTCTTCCTTTAAGTTGTTTTTCTTAGGGATTTTGTCCTAAATGGAAAGCTGACTAACAGTCTTCCAACTACAGCTATTTTGAGTACTCATATCTCAGGATTTGGAAAATGTTGGTGAATCAAATTTTAAAAACCTATCAATGCCTATACAAAGCCTATACAGAAAGAATTAAACAAAAGAAACAAGAAAAATCTATTGATCACTGTGTAAAATTTCTTTGAACCTGAAGCAGAATCATGTCATCAGAAGTCAACAATTCCCTAGGCCCTCTGAAATGAAATAATGACTTTTAAAAAGAGTGAAAACATTATTTCCAGAGAAGAGCCTTCCCTGGGAAACATGAACCAAAGGGAAAGGGTCTCATGGATAGTGTTGTCACTGTTCCCTATTTCCACAATAGTCCTGGCTGTTACCAGTTTTCCAATTCCAATAGCAGCAGTGCCATATATATTCTCACTAGTCTTGGTTCCCATGAAAAAATATATGGACACTCTAATATAACTCTGTAACTGCTATGTCAGCTAAAACATCTCAATATCCAGGACAATATTTAGGTTCAATGACTTGACTGGGGATTTGGCCACAGCTTCAAATAAAGGTGGGGCCTCCTTTGGCTGAAAAGACAACCAAATTCTAATAAAGTCAGCAGTCTGTTTCTTCCAACATGTGCATCTGCCTGAAGCCCAGCACTGGTGCTTGACTTTGCCCTGTAGAACAGGAAAACTGTTTTCCTCAAGATACATATGAGCTTTGATAGGCATAAAAGTTCTGGATTAGAATGTTATTTTGGCAGTAATGAGTAGGTCACAATGACTCAATCATAAGAAGAAGGAGATCTTAAATTTAAAATAGTTTCTGATGGTCAGGTTCTGCAAAATAGAACATTCTCATTTGAGAATAATAGGGCCCAAGTTAAAGTTGGAACCGTACTTATTCTTTTACTTATTTAATTTTTCATGGAACAGATTTAGGTGAAGCATTAGCTCATACGGGGCTATACTTGCCCTCAGATATGTAGCAGAGCAAGCAAAAAGCTTATGACCTTATCATGATTCTGATTCCAGTCTGGGAAATTGTAAGATTTTTGTTGTGGACCAGGAGTTCAAAGAGTTATGCAGTTTGCAATTTAAACAATAAATATTATGGTCTGGTTTCTCAAATTTTTGAGGTCTGGGTTATACAAAGTCTATATATTCAGATAGAGTAGGACTAAGGTGGGGGAAGCATTAGATGGATTTTGCTTAAGTGTTTCTGGTGAAATTGCAAAGCAGGTAAGATATATTTTGTTACCATATCAAGTACTGATTTCTTGAAAATTCAAAATGTAAAGGGTCACCAGACTTCTGCTTCTTATTATTCATCTTGTAAATATTACTTCAATTTCGTTACTGATGAAACAGAATCGACCTTTATACTGGAGAACATTTTATTAGAAAATGCTTTGAATGTGCACTTGGTGAATGGTTTATACAAAGACAATAAACAAAACCTGGCATTCACAGAAGCAGGTGGGATTCTGAAAACCTCTCTTCTGAGCATATCTTCCTAATAGTGCCCATTATCTACAGGATGTTTGACTTCACACCCATCAGCATGTTCACTTACAGCCCCCTTTGTAAACACACAAGCTCCACTCTGCAAACTTTCAACTCACATATTTATTTGTGCATCAAAAACATCAGAGAACAAAAGTTCTGTGGGAAAATTATGTAGCACCTTTCAACTCCTTTTGTCAGAGCAAAGAGCCTGAAGAAATCTCCTCAGTCTTTTATCCAAACTTTGCTGCTAAAATGGGAACAATTCCACCTGGTCCTCATTTTCTGTTATTGCTTAATTTGTGGTTCGTATCATGATTTGCTCTTTTCTAAATTCTAGAACATAAGGAAATTGCAAAAAGAAATGGATATCTGTTAAAAATTGAGAAAATACTATCATGACACAACATACATAATAAAAAAAGTAATAATGAAAAATATTTTTATTGCTGCTTTCTGATTTATATGGTTCACCAGTCAACACAACTAAAACCTCCTAAAGTGCAGTCAATCTATTCACACATGAAATAAGGACCAAATTTGGCTAGAAAATAAAGTAATATGAAAAAAAAAATATAAGCTTAAAGCAATCAGTACTGATGGAGAGGACTAATGGGAAAATTGATCTGTTTTCATGGTAGAGAAAGTGAAAATAATTTCTTTCACATTACACAAATCAAGCCTTCATAATTAGATTTGACACAAATATAGGTATAACATCATTGCATGGGACATTAGGTTGTACTACAAAGTAATTTAAGTTGAAAATGTAAGTTCAGTTAAGAAATAAATTCATTAACCTAATAAGACTGGGAACGTTTTCATGATAAAAAAGAGAAAATCAATACCACACTTTCTAATTTAAATATACAGTGAATCCTGGGTGAACAAAATGGAGAAAATAACCCCAAAATTTAATTGTATTGCTCAAATTGTGTGAAATGTGAATAGTAAACAAGAAAAATACAGAATAAAAATTAAGTAATATTTTAAAACATATTCTTCAAATCAGTTGTGTTATTATGTACTTACCAAATATTACTTTACTCTAGACAATGTAAAGTGTGAATACCAATATTAGAAATGCAACTACTTGTGTATCTATTACCTTGCAGTTTTATTTGCCATTTTAAAAATGAGTAATTCAAAGCCATACTTGGAAAAAGTTAATTTAAAAGGTGTTCAGTGAGGTCTTAACCTGGACCTAAGAGAAATTGCAATTCATTCTATTTTGTATTTATTTGGAAGGAATAGACATTTCATGGTATGATTTAGTTTGATTTACATCATGGCAATTAAAAAGGCCAAAAGAGGAGTTTATTTAGAGGTCCCATAGATTTTTTTCCTATCTGTTCCAGCCAGTTATCAATTCATTGCTTTTCAGAATCCAATTGCTTTACAGAATCTCAATTCAGTATTTGAATTGAGATCATCAGTTGGATTCTTGAAGCATTTTCTCATATGATTTTAAACTTTGTCAGTAGAGGGTGCTGGAGAGGCACTGCAGGACTTTGGGGAGTTCATTTTCCTGCATACAAAGTGCTACTTTTGTTCTGCTTTATTTCTGCTGCACAGAATGTCAGTAATTTGTGTGGTGGGGTCATTTTTCTCAACTGCTGGTCCAAGATGGCAGCCCCTCAGTGACCTTGTATTCATAGCTCTGTCCTTGATACCACCTTGCCAAAGACTTCCTATGGTGAACACTTCTGGGTCCTGGACTCTTGTCTGCACCACACAGACTCCATCTGTCTGGCCACACGCCAGCCACCTTTTAACTAAAAGCCTCAGAGGGTTTATTTCCTTCTGTTTTCCCAATGCAGAAGGAGAGCTCCAAACTTCCTATGAGTAGGGGCTCACTTAGTCTTTAAGTGTGTCTGCTGTCAACTTTGTCTTGTCTGTGCCCTGGAAGATTGTTTCCTGCTTCTTCAGTGACTTTGTAACAGATTTAGTTTGTACTACCTAGAAAATACTCCTAGCCACCACTGTATCTTCTTCAAGTGAGGTTGGGATTGACCATGATGATGGGGCCTTCTGTCCATGTTTGTTCTTTCTGAGATACTTTCTCTCCAAACCAGAGTATTCTCAGAGTTCTCTACATTTTTATGGTAGTCTAGTATGTCAGGGGTCTCCAAGATCATCCCCAGTTTTCTTGATTCATTAGAAGTCCTCACAGGACTCAGCATATGGTCATACTTATGAGTATATTTTGTTATAAGAAAAGGATACAAACAAAAAAAGAGCAAAAGAAAAGGTGGAATGAACTAGCTTCAAAGCAACAAGAGTCCTCTCTGAGTTCTACAGAACTCAGGCTTTCAGCATCAAATAACAACAACATGTGTGAAGAATATTGGGGAAGGCATTTGAAACCCAGTGGTTAGGGCTTTTATTAGAGTTTGGTCACAGAGGCACCCTCTGCCTGTCATGTATCAAAATTCCAGACTCCCAGAAGAAAGGCAGGTGTTCTGCATTAAGCATATTATTTGCATAAACAGTTTAGTCACAGTGAGCCATTCTTATCAGGGAATGATGAAAAAAACTTCTGAAATCTAAATTCCCAGAAGCCAGCCAAGTACCAGCCTTGAAAACAGACCTTTCCAAGGAAAGCAGTCTCAAGGCTGCCATGTGAAATCCTGTGCATACCTAGCATAGTTTAATAATTCTTTATATTAAACTTTCTGTGTTAAAATCATTGTGTTCTTTCTCTCCCTTAATTGTACTTAGACCAGTATGATATGTTAATTACTATTTGGGACATATTAGACATTTTCAATGGTACACTAACTTCTCATCTCTTGAGAAAATATATAGAAAACTATTGCTGTAAAATATTAAATATTAACAGAAGTTAGCCTCATGACACCAAATAACAATTCAATTTAGACAATTTAGGAAAAGAAATCTGGACAGCTGGTAGTTAGGTTTATGTCTATCCCAAAAGTCATTTTAGACTAGAGCAAGTAAAAAAAGGAACAAGTGTGAAGTCTGCAAAACATGTTCTTGTTTTTTATGTGAAAAACTTTTCTTTTAACTATTTTGCTATATTTTGAATATTCAAATTATTTTAAAATATTCATTAAGGAAAAGGATTGGCTACTTTAAAATTCTATGAGCTTAAAAATGGGAAATGGGAAAATGCTAAAACTGGAGATAGCAGAAGCAAAATATATTTTACACATGTCCTAAGAAGCAGGTGGGGAATTGAAAACTCAAAGCGATCATGCACGAAACTCATTCTGGGTGCTTTCTGATAAGGCAAAACTGCCATCAGCCAGGGGAGGACTCAGGCTGCTGTGCTAGCCTTTGAGTTTCATTTATTTGGCTCCAGCAAATGCTAAAAGCAAAACTGAGTTGAAAAGGGCCATTTTTGTCTGCGGATTTCAGATTCCTTGAATTCTTGGAAAGCAAAACAGAAGAATCCCTGACTAAAGGCTTTCTGGTGAGTACCTCTGAAAAGCTATGATTCCCATACATAACAGGATGGAGAGGGACTAGCATAAGCTTCTCTGGTGTTGCAGAGCAGATAAAAGGTGGAGGCCATCTGTTCATCAAAACTCCCCTGAGAAAGTGGGTTCTGTTTTGACTTTGCAGGTGAGGAATCAAATAATTTCAAAGGGTAAGTACATTAAAAAGCCATCCAGCCTACACCTATAATTTTACAGATAGGAAATTAAAGACAAGAGAAATTAAGTTAAAACCCCAGGAAGCACAGCTAGTGAGAGATATTTGTTAGAAGTAGGCTGTAGAAACAGAGTTACTAGCTATAGTACACATGTGTTCCATGCTGTATTCACAGGCCACTTGATCACACCAGAGAGAACACACATTGGAGATGCATGACTTATAGTGTATAAAAGCTGAATTAAAAATAAAATGCGTAGGCACCATGACAGGCTGTGTGAAAACCACAGACTACCTGGAGTATCAAGGAAGGTTCGTTTGGATGTTAGACCTTAAACCCTTTCTTTACCTGCTATGTATTTTATATAAGTTTTTAGAGATCATTTAAATTATTATTCTTCATGGCGATTCACAGATTCTACCTTTTGTGAGAAAACAATACCAAAGGCTGAAGAGGTTTTTTTTCTTGACTATTTAAACTTGCTCCATAACTTGTAATGTACTAAAAGCTAAGCATCAGGGCTTCAGACCAAAGTTCCACAAGAGTTGGCAATCTTTATTTACTCTACTTCATTTTACACTCTCTACAATCTCTATTAGCCTTGTTACTTTATACCTAAAGGCTTAAAGGTTTAATTTGTCTGCCAAAATAATGACTTAATTTATATGATCTTGAGGTATTAGGGTTTTATCTTTCTGGGTTGCTTTTGTACCTTTATTTAGTAATTAGTGACACATTTCATCCAAGGAAGGGTGTCTTCTCCAACATCCTTGCTTACCTGAACATCATCATAAATGGGAATTGACATGTGTTTCTTATTGTTAGCCTATTCTGTATGTGAGAGTGCTTACTCTTATCATTAGACACCTATATTTTCATGCAACTGTCTCACATTTTGTGTAGCATTTACACATGGATTCAGAACAAAACAACCAACAAGGAAATGCTTTAAAATGATCCTAAAAATATATTATTGTATTGACAGGTAATATGATGATTATAAAGCTTATCTTCACTGGACAAAATTTTCTCATTTCATGAACCTTTCTTGCTATAGAATGATTTGCACAATGTCCTCCTTCTGGAATTTCTGTTTAGAGTAGTCTCATACATTTTCAGTATTTACCCAATATGAAAACCCAAAATCTAAGCTCACTGCATCTTATCAATATAGAATACAGCAGTTTGTTCCTTACTCTCTGAATATAGTACTATTAATGAAATAATAAATTACTTTAGTGTTTTAATCAGTTTTCACAATTATTGAAACTCCTGTAGAATATTTCACACAAATAGCTATAGGAGGAGAACTCTCTCTTACTATTCTTGTGCAGTTAGTATTTTTAGCATTTATGCATGTCTTAATTTTCTTTCAATACATTGTATAAGTGTTGATGCATTTAAAATTTCAAGTTTTATACATTAACTCTTTTGATCTATTTTTTTATATTTATATATTTAATAACAAAACTCTCTGTGTTCAAAAATATTAAAGGTTAAAGAGTCCATGCCCTTTGAAATGAAAGGACACCACTCACCTTTTGGATAACATATCCATTTTTGTGATAAATAGGCAGTTAGGGAATGAGCCTAAAAAATAGACTGCCATTACACACACACATACAAATAATTCCACCAATTTTCTGAATTGGCTTGTTTGTTTAACGAACTACAAACTCTTCATTAAATTTAGCATGCATTTGGGTTTTATACAGAAACATTTTGGAAAACTTTGAAAGACCCTAGATAAAGAAACTAAAACTCTAGGTGTGGTTTACATAGTTGTTATTTTACATAAATCTCTTAAAAAAAGGAAACGAAGTTAGTTCAGAATATTTTTATAAAGATCCAGTATAGGTCTTATATAACCTTCCCAAGGAATGCATCAGACAAATTAGAACACCTAGTGTATCTCATTGGAATTCCACATTAGAAATACTAGGGGGATATCACATGGGGATGATGGGATTTATTTGAATTTTATAGCTGATGTACATTACTGAAAATAAAAGTACAGCTTCAAACAATTCAGAATTATTCAATCGGGGATGAGATTTGGATATTATTCTAAGAAATCCTGAGACAAGGAGATAGTTTATTCACAAAACCCCAGCAACTAGGATGAAATATTTCCTATGGTGGCAGAGAAGCACGTTTTATTTTCCGTAACAGCAAAAAGCAATGACAACATAGTTAATTAGGAGTGGCAGAGTAAGAGTGGACTGTGGATCCTATTGTTGAGCTAGGAGGCCTCAGTCCTAGTGGAGGACTCTGGACTTTGGGCCCCAGAATCTCTGCTCTTACTCATTTTGCCTCACTGCTGTCCTGTAGCTGGTATTTCCATGTGAAAACAGGAGGTGGTGATCTGTTTGGAAGACAGATGTGTGAGGAAATCAGGGATTAGGGATAGTAAAAGTACATTTAAATAATGGTTTATGTCATTACATAATTAAGACTCATTATCAATCATTATCATGTAATTATTATTAAATATTTATTATTACTACCAAGACTAGTAAAAATAGATTCTACCAACTATTTCTGAAAAGGCAACAAGGGAACCCAATAACTGGTGAGAAAAAGTCATCATTGATGCTGTATATACCATATAAATTTTCATATATGTGGCTCTATTTTGTATATTATGAATGCATTGAGAACTGAGATTATGCCTATTAAGGATTTATATTCCTAGGAGTCTTTTTTTGACAACTTGATTGGATAATGCAAAAACCAATAGCAGAGAATATTAGGTCCTAGATATCTGGGTGTTTCAAATAATTTGGTAGATTTTGACAGTCCTTTTGCATTTAACTATTAAATAAATGTACATATTGTCTTTCTTAGCACTACCTTAGTTGTTCTCAAGTAATCCATTTATTTGTGCAGCAAGCATCAAGCTAATCTATCACAATTCTCTTAAGCATAACCATAAGTGCTAGGAGAAACCATTCAACATGATAACAACCTGGAGAAATATTAATTGGAAAATGATAAAAACTGGATTATTAAAATTGAATAAACACTGGATGCAGTGGCACATGCTTATAATCCCAACAACTTGGGAGGCTGAGGCAAGAAGATCTGGAGTTCCAATTTAGCCTAAGCAAAAGTGAGGTGCTAAGCAACTCAATTAGAACCTGTTTTTAAATAAAATGCCAAATAAGACTGGGGATGTGGCTCAGTGGTCAAGTGTTCCTGACTTCAATCCCTGGTACTCAAAAAAAAAAAAATGAATAAACATTGAAAATGTGTCAGGGCTATACTAAACTCATACATGTGTTGTCTCATTTCATCCTCAGAAACAACTCTGTGAGGTTAGAACAGTTACTACATACACAATTTTAGGAAGAGACACCAAAATACAGATTCATTAAGTAATTTGGTTGGGTTTGTATAGTTAGTATTTAACTAACTTAAACATTCTACTTCATGTTTCTCACTTTCCACCAGTCTGTTATTCCTTCATCTCCCCACTCCTTCATATGCATGCACAAGTTTAAAAATATCATAGAATTTGCCTGCAGCAGGTTTCTTAATACAAGTCAAATAAAGATTTGCAATATGAATGGCAAATGACAATTATATACATTTAAGGTATACAGCATGATATTTTGATGTATATATATATACTGTGAAAGGGTTACCACGGTCAAGCTAATCAATACATTCATCATCTCATAGTTACCATATTTTATGTGTGTGCGTGTGTGTGCCTGTGTGTATGTGTATGTGTGTGTGTGTGTGTGTGTGTGTGGTGAGAACACCAGAAGTCTATTTCCTTAACAAATTTCAAATATTCAATGCATTATTATGAACTGTGGTCACTATGCTTTACGTTAAGTTTCCAGAACTTATCCATCTTACAAATGAGTTTGTAACTCTGACCAATATTTCCCCATTTCCCCTATTTCCAAGCTCCTGGTAACCCCATAATAATACTCACCACAATGGAACAAAAAAATGAGCATATTAGTACTATTCTTTGTTGAGGAAGATGCTAGGCATTGAACATAGCACTTGAGAATGCTCAGCATGCATTCTGCTACTGAGCTATACCCCCAGCTTCTAATATTTCTATTTTTTATGTAGACTAATTTGATCATCTAACCCTGGAATTTAAGATTTATTTTCCCTAATCAAAACTGATATTTTAAAGGAATATATTATGCAGAACTTCAATATATAAATAAGAAAGAGTCAGGCTGACCTAATCATTGTGACAAGGGAAGAGAATTACAGAGTTTAGAGCATAAGTGAAGAACAAATCTGACATCTCCTCTCCCATTTGAACCTACCCCAAGAAAACTCTGAGGAACCCATAAGACACTGAGGACCATCATTTGAAAGAAATTGATAAATAGTATTTCAGTGCTCCTTGCAAACTTCTTGATATTCTAAAGTTTTATAAAATTAATTTGATCATAGATTTATTAAAAATATTAATCAAGAGATTATTATTATGCTGTTTGCAATGGTACTAAGAATAGCAAACATAAATCTTGCTCTCTGGTATGTAACTTATGATTTAGTCAAACAATTAAAAAAATCTAACATTGCCAATTCCATGTGTTGAATGCTATAAATATGTACTGAGTGCAGGGTTGGAGGGGCAAAAGAAGGAGACTGAATGCTTCACAGAAGACAGAATGTACAGGTTGCTTCTTGAAAGAGCAGCATGAATCAGGAGGACATGGTGTAGAGGTGGGGGAGGACATTCTAAAAATACAAGTTCTGGTACCCTTAGGAGTAATTATTTGAAGATATGAAACTATTTACATCCTAGCAGGGCCAGATGAAATTTTGTCTTTTCTTATTCGTTGAACTTAATTCTTTTTCATAATAATTTCTTCACTTTCCAATGAAATGATAAATATGTCTGAAAAAAGAATAAGAAACCAAATAGAATCTGAATGCTTTTGCCTACTCCATTATTTAGATTCTTTAAGATGCATTTTTCAAATTTGAAAAAAAGATCAAGTTTTTGTCCCTGATTCTCAATAGATGGAGCCATTCAGAAGACAGAGACATATTACACTGTGAATATCATGAAATTTTATGTGACATTAAATATCTTTGACTATTGGGGGCTAAAAATACCCCATAATCATAAGAATAATTGATATGTATGGGAATTTATAGTTTTTTAATGAATTTCACATTTTTATATAATCATTCTGAAGTTACAATGGGCCAGCTGGGTGTGATGGGACATGTCCCTTATCTTAGTGACCCAGGAGGCTGAGGCAGGATTATCACAAGTTTAAGATCATCCTCAGCAATTTAGCTATAGCCTAAGTAACTTGGCAAGACCCTGTATAAATATAAAAAAGAACTGGGGATATAGCTTAGTGGCAAAATCCCCTTCAATTTTATAACTACTACTAAAAAGAAGTTATAATGGGCCAATATTTATTAATGGCCAAATAATTATTGCCTGTATTCTAGGAAATCTTCTGAAAAAACATGCAAGCCTAATTATTAAAGAAATCTTAGAGTTTTAGAGATTTTTTATTGCCAATTACAAGAAGCAGACAATCTCAGAAAGAATAAAGACAAAGAAAAATAAAAGAGATAATCTTATCAAACAAAGACTAATTTCTAAGTTATTTATTGTTTTATTTCTTAAATATTTGAACTTGATGAAAGAGTGATGAATCATAAGAAAGGAGGATTGAAAAAACACATAAAGAGCAAATGAGCATTAAGACAGTGAATAGTTTTTAAATAAGAAAATATCAAGAACCAAGTATAGCTAGTTCAAAAACCAAAAGGATTCACATTAATGCAATGAAAGACTTTTTGTAACAATGTTTAGATTCACATTCTAAAAAAAAAAAAACCTTTAAAACAAATGTCATAAGAAAAAAATATATGTACATTTATAAATAGAGAAGTTGAGAATTGCATACTCAGAGAAAAGAGTATATAAACATTGATAAGTATTTTGGTAGTAAATTATCTCTTTTAAAAATCAACATCTGCTGAAATTCCCATATGATAACCATAGTTATCGTAGTCTTTTCTCAAATACTGTTGTACTAATGTTGACTTATTGTCTATAAATTTTCCTCCAAGTTGACACAAATATATGGATTATAGGCTGTAGGGAACTCAGGGAGTGTTATTTCTTGATGTTCATTGGTGTCTAGCTGATTTATTTTTGAACACACTGCTCTGTCTACCCTGATGGCATGTGCTGTAATGATCAATGTGAATGAGATGTATTTCCTGACCAAGCCAATATAAAAAGCATGAAA
The DNA here is from genome assembly GCF_001458135.2 of Marmota marmota marmota. Lineage (NCBI taxonomy): Eukaryota > Metazoa > Chordata > Mammalia > Rodentia > Sciuridae > Marmota > Marmota marmota. The sequence goes on along the minus strand of NW_025999842.1, from coordinate 14,819,097 downwards.
GTGAAACATTGCAGAAGGGTAAAGTCATTTTTACTTCTGTTTGGAAAAAAACAGAGTTTTCTGCCTTTGACCTTTTAGTGTTTTCTTGTGGTTAGCCATCACATCATCCAATTCTATAAAAAACAATCACTTCCAAAGTGGCATAAAATAAACCAAGATATCGAGTACAGGATGAAAGTATTCAGCAACACCCAGTGTATACCAGAAAGGGAAAAATTGAAGACCATTGACGACAATATATTTTTGGTTAAAGTTTTCATTATGTCAAGATTTCAAGATTTTAAATAGGGTTTAAAGTGCTTTCCTATAATTCTTATCCTAATGTCTAATGTTCTATTATTGTCATGTATCCTTTTAAATTTTCTTTCAGGACCAAATATCTAGCTAAATAAAAGTAATGAAATACAGCATGAGTTCACTTTAATTTAGACAATTATGAAATTGTGGAATTTAAAACACACCAATGTTCATTTGGTTCCTAATTATTTTTCATGGTTTTAGCTGTGTTATCGGATGTAGGTCTCACATGACACTGTTTCACAAAGGGGGAGATCATGATGTTTGCTCAAGGTCAAACACTAATAATGAATGGCTTACTAAGGTCGTTCTGTTTTCTGAATTAGTCACTGTCTTGAAGCTCTGTGATCTTAAGTGATACATTACTCCATCCTGCTGCATCTCTTCTTTGGGGAATAACATTTTAGGTAGAAGAAATCTTGATATTATGCTTATTCCCATATTAAAGAAACAACTTGGGGGTAGTTAAATGACTTTTTCTAGTCACAAAACTAGTAAGTGACAGACCTGATATCCCACTCCAGATTCACATTTTTTTTTTTGTTTTTGTTTTCCTCAAGCTACATTATCTCTCAGTCATAGCAATTTGGCTTTTCTCTAATTAGGATAATAAATGTCAGAAGTGTATTATTCAAAATTCTCTAAGTGGCAGAAACAATGTTGGTTTTATATCACAAAAAGAGTTGATTGAAATGCTTATAGAATTGTTAGGCAGCTCAAGGCTCAAATTCCAGGGACAGGGGCCCCAATTACTCTAGGAACTTGCCTGTGGAAAGGCCAGCTAGTGTTGCTGTTGCCTCTATTTAGCTGCCAAGAACTCTGTTTGAATGCAGCCCAAACTGCCAGTGCTGCCATCAGTTCTAAGACCAGAAGTCACTGCAATCACTTCCACTCCAGGAAACCAAGTGTGAATTTGATCACCTTGTCATTGCAATGAAGCTTACACAGTGCCCTCACCTGAATAGATTGCTGATAAAAAAAAAAAAAAAAAAAAAAAAAAAAACCTTCACTGGGGCAAGTGCAATTGTGGAAACCCTGAAACCTGGTACTGTGACACAGCTGTAAAACTGAGTGAAAACAGCCTTTCTGGCTTCTTCAGAGGTTCAGAGGCCAGGATTGTTCCTAAAGCAAGCAATTGTCAGAATATGGCAAGTTTATGCCAAAGGTTCTGGGAAGCCAGAAAAAAAGCAGAATCAGAAAGTGATTAGGCACAGATGACTTTCATACAGAGAGACATTGGAAATCCAAGCTCTTGGATTGTTCATTGGATCCAGGATACACAATTAGAAGGATTCCTCAAAGATAAAATTTAACTGTACAATCAAAAAAAAAAAGTTGAAGTTTTATTTTCCAATTGTGTGCCTTGCACTAAAATACTCGATAGGTATTTACGGTACAATGTAAAAATTGTAGAATCTTAAAGAAAGATCTGGATTTCAAAACTACTTCCATTTACTACTAGCAAATTAGTCTTAGGTAGGCTATTGTTTCTGAGATGGGGTAATGTTATGTTGCCTATGCTGGCCTCAAACTCACTATCCTCCTGCTTTTTCTTCTCAAATAGCTGTGACTACAAATGCATACAAATGCCAACTTTTGTTACCATTTTCCAAACCTTGATTTTATCAGGAAAGTTGAAATAACACTTGCTTCATAAGGTTTTATGAGGATTAAATCAGATAGTACAAGTAAAATGCCTGACACCAAAATATTATTCTACTTTCTCTAAGCCTCTTGGTGAATTTTGCACAATATGAAACATTTTAAAACTAGTACTATCAATAAACAAGTATATAGAATTGACACAATTTATTACCTTCCAAGGTGATTTGACTACTAACCCCTTAAGACCTACAATGCTAAAGAAAAGACCATTCTCTATAACTCCTGTAGCTTTCATTGCCTTTCTTTTTTATTCTTCTGTTAATCTTTTTTTCAATATCAGAATATCCTTGCAGGCAGTGAGAGATTAAGACCAAGAAGGCTGCCTGCCTACAATCATAAAACAAGCATTTTTTTTCTTCCCTATTTGTTAATAGAACCCTTATTTTATTCATTGAGACAATGAACTCCACCTGAAATCTATAAAGTGCATACTCTTTAATAGCTAGTATGACCATGTGATTAAGTTCTGAAAAGTGTTATATGGCATTTTGAAAACGTGTATTAAAAGGATAGGGTGCCTTCTAAGTTTTCTTTCTACCTCTGTTATCTTGCTCTGTGAAGCTCCATCACCTTGTTCATATTAATCCATGAAATGAGAAGAAAAACTACATGGGACAAAGAAGACAAAAAGTAATATCCAGGATATAAGATGACTATGTGTAGTTGCAGGGTTTGCACTAGAATATAATATGTTCTTTGCACATCGTATATATGAAAGCATAGACACTTGTGCATGTTAAATACTATGTCTCATACCTATATTAATAGCCATACTAAATATATAACTGTTCCATATTGTCTGTTATTTATTTTGTGTTTTCAGTACCCGTCATAGTCCTGATTGTAGTAAATATTTGTAAAGGTTGAATTAACTAATTCACTCATGTGTGCTTTAAGATAATGTAAGTGACTTTTGATTTCTCTACTATTTTGTACTTTTGAAAAAACTCTCTCCAGGTGTGGTGGCATACAACTGTTATCCCAGAGGCTTATAAGGCAGGAGGATCATGAGTTCAGAGCCAATCTCAGCAACTTAGCAAGGCCCTAAGCAATTCGGTGAGACCCTATCTGTAAATTATTTTATTAAAAAAGTGCTGGAAATGTGGCACAGTGACTAAACACCCCTGAGTTCAATCCCTTGCACAAAAAAAGAAAGAAGGAAAGAAAGAGAGGAAAAGAAAAGAAAAAAGAAACTATCTTGCATCATTCAATTGTTTTTTAGAATCTTGTTTTATAGCAGGTTGTATTATAGAGAATTCCTAAGGTTAGGAATTAGATGTATAAAAATTTGAGGGATTCTTTGAATAGTTGCAATAATAGAACTTTTCCTATTAAAAGAAAGAAAAATAGAAAAGTTACCTGAAGATGAGACAACTATGAGGGTTTTTTTAACATTTTCTAAACAGAATATTATTCAAAAGTTAAGGTAAATGAATTAAAACAGATTTGTTTATATCTGCTTACTTTTGTAGAGCTCTTCTTGAAAGCACATGCAATGCTATTTTAAGATAACTCTTCTGCTAATGGGCAATAGACTAGAAACAATTTCAGAAAAGAAACTCAATATCATACATTCACCCTTTTGGATGGAGAATTTTGTTTCAATTGAGCATTGTTTTAGAAAAAAGTAACTAAAAGGAATATGAACAATGATTATAGAATATGAATACATGCACTCTAATTATCTTTCCCATTCTTTAAAACAAAGGAAACCTGACTTTGTCTTTTAAAGAATTCCCTTATGTTATTGAAAAAAAGTGTGGGAAGGAAATAGCATACAATGTGAAGTTGTTGAATTGGGTATAGATAAAATATGAGGCAAAGGAGGGCAGAGTTTGACTCTCAGTGGAGAAGGGTAAGAGACTTCTGATCTGTCATCTGTTTTCCATGAGAACATAGGTATCACCCTACCAATGTGTGGTTTTGCATTTTTCAAATCTTAAATCTTTCTTGAAACTTTTCTTCACCTTCTGTATTACTGATAGAAGTTTACTAAAATCTTCTATGGTGCATTTATAAATTTTCTTCATAGCCTGTCAATCCTTGAGTTATATATTTTGAAGCTATTTTCTAGACAATAGATCAATTTTAGCACTATGAATTAGATAGTTAATCATGTATTTTATACAGCCAACTCATTTTTAGATACAAATTATTTTTGTGTTTCTTACACTTTCACCATGAGACCATTTCCTTATAATGGACATAATCTACTTGCTTTCTCATATTTGCTTGGTTTACTTGTTTAGGGAGCTTTTTTTTTTTTTTTTTGCTTTTTGTTAAATTGAAAGAACACACACCCACTCCCATCTCTTCAGAATTCCATTGCAATCTTCTTGTGCTGTTGCTCCAGCAGCAGTACAGTTGCTTGATCAACACAATTCGGCAAGCCAGGAACAGTGGTGCACGCCTGTAATCCCAGTGGCTCAGGAGGCTGAGGCAGGAAGATTGCAAGTTCAAAGCTAGCCTTAGCAATTTAGCAAGGCCCTGAGAAACTCAGTGAGACCCTGTCTCTAGATAAAATACAAAAAGGACTCAGTGGTTAAGCACCCCTGCATTCAATTCCTGATATGTAAAGAAAAAAAAAAAAACGCTTCAGTGGGACATGTGAGTCCAGGTTTGACTTGACATGACCCACAGAGGCTGACTAGTTCCTCCTTTCTGTCATAACTTGTGCTGTTTTTATGCTTGGCTTACAAAACTTTTTAAATTTTTTTCTGTATGTATCTCTCTATTTTTCTCTTTTTTGCTCTCTCTCTATATATATGTATAATATACATATTTATGTGTATGTATATACATGTACATACATATTTTATTACTGCATATTTATATAAACATACATATTCATCTATATCTCAATGTATTTTTATATTAGCAAATGTGGATGATATGGCTTTCAAGACAAATTATCTTATGCTATTTTATTTTCATATTTGTACTTTGAGTATAGATTACTCAGTAATTAAAACTAACAAAAACATTTCCCAAGTGATAATTAAAATAAGGGATTATATAATCATATTCAAATTATCACCTTATCCCTTATATACTTTGAATTTTAAAAATTCATATTTGGTTCTAGATAATAATGTTATTTCGTACAGTAAAAAACAAAGGTTTTTGGTGTTGAAACATTGAACTGTGAACCCTTTGTGTATGTTATATTTTATCTTTAAAATAACTAATTTGAAAATAAAATGTTTTTGAAATCAAATGTATAGTTAACTAGACCTTTTTTAAATATTGTTATGTCCTTTAATTTTATTGTTTCTTTACATATAAGTACATTGTAAGTTATCCATATTTCATGTTTTAATAAACTAATTTGAGAACATTCTAATAATTATTCAAATAAGTAATAAATATGATTTAGTATAGGCAAATGAGGTCAGAGATTATGAAGATAAATTAATAACTTATATGCAGATGATACTTCATAATATAACTTATCTGGGGAATGTTTTAGATTAGAAGTTTTCATTGCTCTGGAGGTCTGAAACAGCATTAAAATACATTTCTTGATTATAAAGTAATTACATTTTTTCAGCACCATGGAAACACTTTCCTGAAAATGTAGAAATGAGAGGGAATTGAAATGCTTGTAACACGTGCCCAAGCACTTCTGAATTATCTAAAGGCAATCACTGATTCCAAATAATCAACTGAAAAAAAGTATGAATAATAAAATAAGCAAATATAATTATTGAGATGATGGCTTTTATAAAAATAATTGTGTGAGAATACATATTTTATAAAAAGGTAATATGAATTAAAATATTTCAAAGGCATATTTCACTAATAAATTGAAGAGGTCTAGAGAGGAAACCGGGTGTCCATATGCCCAAAGCACTTGATGATTACAGGTGACGCAGAGATGAGATTCACAAGTGTAAAGTCGTAGATGGCTTTGAGTTTAGCTTTCATATTTTTATCAATGGGTTTCCATAGACAGGTTTAAAACACAAAACGGATGCCTGCTTTAAAATGACCAAAGGTTGAATATTTTCCCTGATGAGCAGATGCTAACACAAAACAAGGGGAGGGGAGGGAAGGGGGAAACTAGAAGTTCATTGGATTAGACAAAGGGTTGAATTAAGGTACGGGAGAGGAAATGGGAATAGGAAAGACAGTAGAATGAATCAGAAATAACTTTTCTATGTTCATATATGAATACATCACCAGTGAAACTCCACATCATGTATAATAACAAAAATTGTACCCTAATTAGAATAAGGTATACTTCATGTATGTACGTGTCAAAATACACTCTACTGTCAGGTATAACTAAAAAGAACAAATAAAAAAATAAAAAGAATATGACCTTTTTTTTCTATAGCATAGAAGCAAGGATACAGAATACATGGAGAAGAGTGGGTATAGGAATGAAAACTAAAAAGATATTGCTGTAAGTTCTGAAGAGTTAGTTAATGTATAGCATGATGACTCTGGTTATAAATACTGTATTATATTCAAATTTTGCAAAATGATTAATCTTATGTGTTAATTTGCTTGATAATGGTGATCATTTCAGAGTTATGTATGTGTGTTGTGTGCGTGTGTGTAAATGTCAAAAACTTAGATTAATATATATGTATGTCATATCATCATGCTGTATACCATAAGTATGCACAGCTTTTTGGTCAGTCATACTACAATAAAACTAGTGAGTGGGAACCTACTGCAAACTTCACCATTAAAGAATGCCAAGTAGTTTTTGTGGATTTTCTGGCCTCAAAGAAGTAGAGCATAACTCCCCATCCTTTAAATTTGATCTGTGCAGGGAGGGAGTTGTGGCCCAGTGGTAGAACGCTTGCCTCACAAGTGTGAGGCACTGTGTTTGATTCTCAGACCACATATAAATAAATGAATAAAATAAAGATCCATCAACAATTAAAAAAAAACATTCAAAAAAGAATTTTGAGCTGCACAAAGTCAACCTTTGAAGTAGTATATGAAAAGAGAAGGAAAATTAATAAATTTGTAGTGAAGAATCTAGATAAGCATTACCTAAGTCAGATGACCTAGGTTAACATCAGTACAACATTTTGATTCAGTGCTCCCTGGCATGTGTGATGAAAACAGCATGTAACTTCCATCATCTTCCTCTCAGAAAGTTGAGTCATTAGAAACACATCACATGAATCCAAACGTGCACAATACCTAACCTGTAATCCTTAAAACTGTCAAACTTGTTAAAAACAAGAAAATGTCTGAAAGAACCTCAGAGTCAATGATTACAATGAGTAATAGAGGTTTTGAAGAGTTGAGAAAGGAGTGGAGAGAGAAATGCTATGGGAGGCAAAGGAAAGTCTGGGTATTAGATGGAAACCATCAATCTCAGTTAAAGCCCACTTGTACTATGTCTAATTTTATCAGAATTTTTAATCATGTGAGAAGCCAGAAACAGTTCTGTATATTCAGATTAAAGAAATGGGACAATTCATTTAAAAATAAATAACCATTTACCAAGTGTTCATAATAAATGCATAAATTGACAATGTAAATGTGGGATGAACATTAAGGTGAAGAGTGGGAGTATGAAGGAGTCAATTAATGGATCAAGCCAGATAATAAACCAGGATTAAAAATATATAAAGAATTTGTCATGGTAAGACAGACTGGGAAAGGGGAAAGATCACCAAAATGGTGAAAGTAGTTAAAATTACATAGAAATTGATAAAGAGAGAAGGCTTGACTGAAACAATTTTATGTTCTAACAAGCAAGTACTCTGGTAAATAATAACAACAAATTGATAGTGATTCCCCCTTTTAGGGAAAGAAATTTAGATTTAGTGATATAACTAGGATGTAATATGCCTGTCTCTGGATAAACAGTGTCTGATTTAGGACTTGGGATCGGCCTATCCCCAAATCCAGCACCTCATTTAGAAACCTAATCTTGGGGCTGGGTACTTAGCTCAGTTGGTAGAGTGTTTGCCTTGCATGCACTAGGCCCTGGGTTGAATCCCTAGCACTACCCACCCCCCTCCACACACACACAAATCTAATCTCAAGGATATCTTATATCCTAGTGATATTCATCTGAACTCTCCAATCTATCCTGAGATCTCTGGTTTGAATCCCTTTTCTCCAGAGAAGAATTTTTCTTGGAATCCTGATCTTGTTTACGTCTTGGACTTTTTCTTCTAATGTTTTATCAACAGAATTCTGGTTATATCTAATTACCTTCAATGACGTTTTCTTAACTGAATGTACAATTTCTCTCTTCTCTTTGGTTGTACTCTTAACCTTTTGTTATGGCTGCAAAGATGCCTGGTATCTGAGTACGTGGGTAGAGCAATTCTGTTTCTTTCTAGGAAAGGGTGGTTCTGTGTTTCATTCAAACTAAAGCAACTCTTAACATTGCCACACATTCGTTCAAGTACAGTCATTGATTCTGAACCATAGACAAACATTAAAGAAGACCTGGGAAACTTTCCAAAATTCATGAAGATAACCAGGCAGTATCTCCTCTCCATGGATTCTAATTTGATTTGTGGTAGGGACAGACATTGTTTTTTGTTGTTGTTTTCGTTTTTGTATTTTTTTAATTTAAAGATCACCCAAGAGTTTATAATATACAGCTAAATTATAAAACATGGGTTTATAGTTTGTAGTGGAGAAATAGAAGCATTAAGCCTCTGAAGTATTGTTTAATCTCCATCGTTTCTCTCCCTTTATGTCTTTCTTTAACCCAGCTGCTTCCAGCCCTGAACTGCATTAACATTGCAGCAGCATTTCTACTTAAGATTCAAGAGTTCATATTCTATAGTAGGTCTGTACTCTCATACTTCCCTTTATACTGAGAGAAAATAGGATAAATCTGGTGTTTACTGGATTCAATGTGGTCTTTTTAGGACCAGGACAACACTGGGAAGCTTGACAAATATGTTGAAGATATCAAAATGTTTTCCACATCTCTCTCTTTCCTTATGGAGGAAAGATCACACTGCTTTGTGAATTTATACAACAATTTCAGGATGGTGTTTCTTAATTTTTTTTTCAGTCTATTGAACTTACCTAATTTGGTATACACAAAAATCCCCATTATAAACATGCCAGTTAGAATAGTGAATCTGCTGAGTTTGATCTCAAGAGCCATTGACATAATTTACCACTGACTTTTAAGTTGTATTCTAAGGATATTGAAGGCTCCTGTCAGGCCATTCTCCGATTGGTAGCATCATAAGTCTAACAAGTTAGCTATCATGGTAACTTGTGTTGCTGTCTTGACTAGAAGATAATTTAATCAGATGGGCCTCTTGGATATTGCTTCTGAGATTCAAAATGCCTCACAATAGATACCCAAATATAACAGGAATATTACTGGGTCTTTCTGGGTCAGTTGTGCTTTTACCCAGTCCTTGCCTAGAGAATAGTTTCTATCATGACATGAAGAAGAAGAAAACACAAATGAGACTAAATGTAAAAAAAAAAAAAAAAATTGAGAAACAATGTGGAAAACATCTAGGTTCTTCTTTTTAATTTATTATTTGTTCTTTTAGATACATATGAAAATAGAGTCTATTTTTACATATCATACAGTCATGGAGTATAACTTGTTATAATTAGGAGCTCATTCTCATGGTTGTACATGACGTGTAGTTTCACTGGTAGTGTATTCATATATGAATATAGGAAAGTTATGTCCAATTTATTCTACGGTCTTTCCTAATTAAACAGGAATGAGGGACCTTGAGTGTGAGAAGTGACATTCCATTATGTATCTCATATTTGAACTTCCCATATTGACCTGTAAAAATCCTGCAGTGATATTTTTCCTAGAGATATCCCAAGTCACAGGAAAATGTCCAACTGGTTATTGTCATTGTCACCTTCCTAGAATGTAACAGTCACACCCATCAGTTTCCCAGTTTTCCACCATTTGGTTAGCATTCTTTGGGAAGTGAATTGTTCACAGGTGCTGGTAGAGTGAGGGGAGAAGACAGAGGGATTTCAAAGTTCTGGATACCCAGGAGGATATCTCATGGGGTATTTTCTGCTTCTCCAATTGACTAAAATTGATAAAAGTGATCAGTTCATGGGGAAAATTAGAAGATTTTCCTCAGGATAGACCTTTCTCCAAAGGATGAAGATAAATAATTGTTAAGTATTTTTAGCATAATATTTGTCCCCATCATCATTAGCCATGCTATTCAAAACTTTTAAGGTTTATTAAATTGACAAATGACATGCTGAAAATGATGTTTGAGGAAGACAGTATCTTCACAGCAAACATTTATGTCATTGATTGATTGCATCTCCAAGGAGGACACACTGCAGTTTAAGTACAAGAAGTTTAAATGAAATTATTATGCTAGGGTTTGAGTATATGTGAGAAAGAACTTGACTTTGAGAACTAGTTCATAGTGAGAAATTCATTAAAAACACAAATAAAAGAGATTCCAGATTTAAAATGATATCTGTATGGAGACAAAAGAGAAAGTAATCAAAATAAATGTAATGTTTCTTGCCTATGTGAGTGATTGGTGGTGAATTTAATTAGCTCAAGCAGTCCTTCTCGATTTCTTTGAGTAGCTTTGAGAACTGTCTCTAGGTGGGTGCTGAGCTTCAGGGACAATATCACCTACCCTCTCCATGTAAATATTCCATGTGGTACTCCAAAACCACATGTCACATAAACCTATATACTTCAAATGAATGAAACATCTAACCAAGAATGTGGTAAGATTTTTTTATTTTTTTTCCTTACTTTTAAGCTTAATTAAGAAGGGACTTATTTTTGTACTCTCTTCTCAATCATAGCCTTTTATCTTCCCAAGTTCATTATTGTATTTTTCCCCTTCATACAAAGGTGGTGGTACAGAATACTGATGAGAATAATGCTTATTTTAAAATTGCTTATTTTTCTGAGCATAGAAAACCTGATGTGCATTTTTATAGAAGTTCCATTTGTTTGACATCCACCATGCAAGGTTTATATGTAACACTACAGCAAAAGGTAAAACAGATATTTCATACTCCAGGTTCTTCCAGATAGTTAGAGGAAGAGTTTGAAAACAGATTACCGTACACTAAAAATCAATTGCTAGAGGCTATTAGATATTTTTTTCCCAATTGAGTTTTTCTATAGAATATTAGATTCAATTTTTAAGACAATTGTTCAATTAATACCTTTTTGAGGAGTACAAAGGGGATTTTGCTTTTTAGTAACGTACAGATGACAAGTAGGATAGTACCAGTGTAAAAATGCCAGTGACTTTACCTGGTATGAGAAACTCTGTAGCTTTTTCAAAATTGAAATTTTAAGCACCATTGAAATTCTTTCTTTAATGGACCTCTATTATTTTTCAGAATCAGAATCAAAGGAGAGTTTTCAGAATCAGAAGCATAAAGACAGTTTTATAACACTTTCCATCAGAAACTCCAAAATGTGTATAGATCATTTCACTGGTTTGATATGATTTAAAAATACCTACCTCTTTTGTTTTAGTTAAAATAAATTTACAGTTGAAAAGAGAAAAGATAATTCTTAAAAGGAATTGGCATTTACCTAGCCATTACAATTCAGATATTTGGATAGTAATGACCACTTAACTATCTGAAATCTTTCTATTGTTGCAAGAACTACAGAAAAAGCATAACTTGTAAGATTGTGTTGATTCTTCTCTGAGGAATACAGTAATTGAAATGCATGAAGTAAGGCAGTTTTCTTTAATGAAGGAGAAACTAGATAATAAATTTAGGTCCGGGTACAGGTAAAAGCTGACTAGACAAAAACAGATGGGGAGCGAATTAGTATCAGTGACTAATGTATCCCTGTGTTTACTGTTGTAGAGACTCTCCTATTAAAATATAAGATATAGAACTAAGAGACAGTGAGTTGCTACATTTTGAAATCATTTTGATAGTTAATACAGTATTCTGTACGTATAATGCTCAGATATAAGTAATTCATGAATAACATGTACCAATATATTCCTGGTAAGATATATTAGATACATGCACATCCACCTATCATTCTCACCATGCAAACACACACATTTGGGTAAAGGTAAAACTGAATGAGGGAAGAGACATGACAGAGCATACAGGTCTTGGTATCTGGGAATGCAGCCAAAGGATTCAGGACCAAAGAAGCTCCAGTGATACTAATTGCAGATTTGTCCTACTTTAAAACTGTTCCAAGTAATTTCTTCTTTTTAAATTTATATATGGAATATCATAATAATAGAATTTGCCTATATTTTTCCATGTGATAGTGAGAAGAAATACAACACACTCACAAACACACACACACGCACATACAATTTGTGTAAACTTTCTAAGTACCCAGTTTTTCAACAGGTCTTATATTCATGTTATCTATGAGGCACTGAAGAAACAAATGAATAAGATGTCTTCCCTCATGTCAAACTGTTTTAATTCTGCAGAAGAAGTAAACAGGAATTTGCAATGCAGACTTAAACCAGTCTTGAAGGATTAATTTATTTTCAAATGTGTCTACATATAGTCTTATAATTTTTTCTAATGTGCTTCTAATCACTTTTAATTGAGCATTGAGCTTGCAGGTGTCAATTTAAATGATAAGTATTGCTATAGTGAAGAGTACCTGTAAAGGGGGAAATAACCCTGAAAGGTTCTGTCATGTTTTTATGAACATTTTATGGTAACTCTGGTGTCCCATGTTCCCTGATAATAATTCATCAACATAATACAACAATAAGCCTTCATACCAAAAAGGATATTAAGAAATTAATTAATATAATGTATTATCTCACAGAAGAGGAAATTTAGATTCAAAGCATAATACTTGCTGGCCAAGATCACAGAATCTGTTACTACCATAGTTAAAATGTATTACCATTTTTTACCCACAAAGAAATAGATATAAATAGATAGCTATACCCAGATTAAACTGAGATAAAAATGAACAAATTTACACAACTGAGTAAAAATCATCACATCATTGTCCTCTTACAAAAGGAGATTACACTTATATTGAATATCTATGCATCAATACTGTTCTTTTCTTGAGTCTGTATACTAATCAAACCAGAAACACTTAACTGAACTTAAAATATTTTATGAAAGATTAATTATGTGCATGTTGATTTGTTATTTTTTTCTTATAAAATTCCATTTCCACTTCTGGCAATATGAGTTTGGAATGGAACAAAGACATAAAGATCACTAATGGAAATTCAATGACCCATAGGTAAATTAACACATAATATAGATAATACATTACTTGGAGAAATTGCTTGAAAATTAATATGAATCTATTTTATTTACTTAGCAATATGTAGTATTTATAATGTGTTAGACACTAAGAGCAATTTAAAATATACTATCACATTAAAAACACAAAAAATTGAATCCCCAATTAGATATTAAAAATCGAGATTTTTACAAATAATTGATTTGTATCATAAAAGAACAATATTACTCTGACTAAAAACATAAGTGAGAAGAAAAAGGATAGATGTGGGGAAAATAAAGCTATTAAAGTTAAAAAAAAAAAGTTGTCCTCTCTTTTTTCCATGCACTAACATAATATTTTGATGTTCATACAAAAGTACTGAGACTTACTGAATACAAAAGCAGGTCATGGAACAGCAGAAGTGTTTTTGTCTGGTGCATGAGTATGATTCTACAGGTTGGATAGATAAGTAGATTTTATAGCTAGATGATAGATAAAAAAGAAAGGAATGAACACACTTATACAGTGCATTGTAATTCAGCTACTGAATGCCTTTAATGCATTAAGACTGTGATGATTTGGATAAAAGATACACCCCAAATCTCCAAATAATTCAGGTATATTTATTGGTAAAACAATTAGATTGTGACAACTATAACCTAATCAGTCCAATCTAGCTGAATAAATTAAGTAGATGGCAACTTGAAGATGGGAGCATAGCTGTAGGAGTTAGATCACTAAGGACATGACATGGAAGGCTTAATCTTCCCTGTGGTCCCTTTTTACTTCCCTCTTTCTCTGCTTCCTTTATGCCATCAAGGGAGCAGCTTTCCTAACCCATCCTCTTCTCCTATACTGTTCTGCCTCATTTTGGGACCAAGACAATGGAATCAACCATCCATGGACTAAGACTTCTGAAATAATGAGCACCAAAGAAACTCTTCCTCTCCTAAGTTGTTCTAGTCAGATATTTTGACCAAAGTGACACAAAAACTGATTAAAATAAAAATTTGTATCAGATGTGGTATGGGAGTGGTTGCTGTACCCAACTGACCATGTAGTTCAGGAGCCTTTCTGGAGGAATTTTGAAAAATTTAGAGATACAAAATGAAATAAAACTTTGGAAAGCAGACTATGCTCATGATCTTTCAGAGGAAAATAAGGATGGTATTGTATTGAGACTTTATATTAAACTGAATTTGAATGTGATAGAATCATCAGTCTGGTAGAGAAAATTTCAAATGAAGTACATCTTTCAGTCAAGGGAATGAATAATGGTGGTAGATTTTAGCCAGTAAATCTGACTATAAGATTTGGAGCAAAAAAATAGTACTAAATAATTTTTTAAAACTTGAAGTTTGACTAGAAACGTGCATCTAAATTGGGGTTTGAAGAAGTTCTACTTATTGAAGAGAACATAGCCCCTAAGGAGGTGCTAAGGACTTTACAAGGAAACAATAGGAAATGCCTCAAGGGCATTTCATGAATTTGCAAGATCACATCCACTAACAATTCTAGAGTACAGAAGAGAAATTACTTTGAGAAGAGATCAAGGGAAAGCCATGCTTACAGGGAGTCTAAAGAATTGTTCCATCATGCTTAGCTGCACAAGTATACAGAGGCCAAAGCAGTCATGATTCTAGTGGACCCAAGCATTATGTGAACTTGTAACAGACTTTTGCACTACTCATGTAGTACTGGCTCTGCAGAAATGAAGAATGTTAAAGCTAACGTGTTATGGAATCTTCCACCAAGATTTCAAAGGAAGACCAGGGGAGATAGGCTAAGTGGAATAGGGTGGGAGACCCTAATTGCTTCCCCTGAACAGGCAGTATGTGAAGTTTGAAGATGAAGATGAAACTGAAACCCTGGAAATTAAGAGATGCCAGTAACATGGACTGTCTTCTAAGAAAATATGCTGGCTATAAAGAGAGACAAGCTAAAAGAGAATTCAGATGGGCTGTAACTGGCAAGGCCTTTGTAAATAATATCTCAGAGCCAAGTGTCCTAGATGAATTACATGCAGAATTATAAAACTCGCTTTGCCTGATTGTGTTTGGGTATTGATTTGGTCTCATCCTTTCTCTCTATGCCTCTATTTCTCCCTTTTAGAATGAGAATGTTTAATATGTCCACTGTATTGAACATATGTAGCTTGGTTTTTATAGGGCTTACAACCAGGAGTTTCACTGAGTGTCAAAGTAGACTTTAGATTTGGATTTATAGCAATCTGATACTTTTAAGACTACGGGAATCTTGTAGAGGAACTAAATGCATTTTGCATTATGAGATGGACATTAGCTTTTGTGGGCCAGGAGTGAAATGTTATGGCTTGGAAAATCTCATTAATGCAAAGATATTCAGAAGTAAAACAATTAGATATTGAGAGCTCTAACCTAATCATTCCACCCTAATTTTAATGGACTAACTGGTTGGTAACTGTAGTCAAGTGGGTGGAAGACTGAAGAAAATGTATCATCAGGAGCGTGCCCTGGAAGAGTGCCTCTTCCCTCTGGCCCTTGCTCACTTGTCTCTTTCTTTCTCTGCTTTTTTTGTTACCAGAGGGGAGCAGCTTCATTTCACCCCACCATTCTCTTATGATATGCTTATTCACCGTGAGACTAAAGAAATGGAGTATATCATCCATGGACCTAAACCTCTGAAACTATGAGCCCCAAATAAACTTTCTTTCTTCTAATTTTTTTTTGCCAGTATTTTGTTCATAGTGACACAAAATTTGACTGAAAGAAAGATGGTTAAATTAATTTTCCTAAGTTCTGAATCTGAACTCACAAAGCAAGTACCTCAGAGAGAATGATATGTCCAAAATATTCTTAAAGAATTTATATATAAAATTCTATGCAAATAAATAAGTTGATAATTTACTTATATAGTAATAATTTTATTCTATCATTCTTTGATTTATTAAAAAAAGTATTTTTGACTATAGACTCTCTAGGGACTCGGTCTGATATCAGTGACAGAGAAATGAATATCTATGGCCTCTGAAAAACAAAGCAGACTTGCATGTTAGGAAAGGCAAGCGTGATGTCAAACAACAAACAAACAAAAAAATTAACAAAAGTTGATTATTACAAGGGAATTCTATACACAGTGCAGCCTGACACACAGGAAGAACTCCAAAATCAGATAATCATTTGCAGGCAAACTAGTATTTCAGTTGAGCCTGGAAGGATTTAACATAGTTTGTCAGCACACTAAGGAGAGGGTATTCCAGTTAGAGAAGAATTTGTGTGAAGGAATGAATGCCTGAGTTAGCACAAACTACAAATATTTAAGTTTTTCCAGAGGATCACTTATGATTTGATAAGCATGTTAGGTCCTGAGTTATGTATTTTATTTGTCCATAGGAACCAAATCACTTTTCTGGACCTAAAAGCAATAATTCAGCTCCTAAACCATCATGGCCACCAACAGAACTATATTCTGTGAGACTTTGATTTGGCATCAGCTGGTGCCTGTAGATAAATCTAGGCTAGGTTTCTTGCCAGCTGCTGCAAATATCCACGTGTTTAAATTGCTTATATAGAAATAGGAAAGAAATAGGTACATGTTCATAAAAGAATTACACTCTTCTGTATTAATACACTGACCAAAATAATCAAGGCTATTTTTTTTTATCTTTGAATATTTTAGTCAAGGAAGATAGTGATGATATACTAGATTTTTGTTCAGACTATTTAAGTGTGCTGGCTCTCACCCCCCCCCCTCATACACACACACACACACACACACACACACACTTTACAGGTTATTCATTAACTTCCAGGGCATATCAAGGTAACTGTGTTGCTTATTTATTAAAAACAAAACAGAAGTGACTAGGCAATACTATGTGGTAGTGGTAGTGAAGGAGGCAGCACAAAAATAAATGCTGGCTGAATTTTAAGATATTTGATTGGAATAAATGTATTTGTTGTTTCATTTTCTACTCCAGTGAAGCTCACATGAGGCCAGGTAGTAGACTCTATGAATCATGTTTAGACACTCCTTTTTTTCCTAATTTTCTTTTCCTTTTATTATTTTTTTTTGCAATAACCCATGAAGTACTGTTGTAATAATTTAAAAATACAAACCTAAAGCAAACTTTGCTGGCAGACAATAAATACCACAATAACAATTTAATGCAAATTAAATCATTATATGAGTAGAAAGAAAATGACTTTCAAACTTGACATGATCAGCTATTTCCATTTCCTGCATGCTCATTCATTTTGTCATCTGCTCTTACTTTTTAGCAGGTGCCAAAGATTTAAGAAAAGATACTGTGATACAAACTTACAATGGAGAAAACTCTGCTCATTCTTTTTAACCAAACACCAGTGTTTTAGCTTCCAAAATTTAGGACTTTGTCACTTTATAAATATATTATACTAAAAATGCATTTTAATATTTCAATTAAAATTTTGAATAATATTAATCACAATTCCTGGTATATTTTATTCACCCAGAATCTTCAGTGAATATTCAGTGAATAATATTCAAGAATTCTTATATTTTTACTTCTGGAGTAGGTTGAAGACATTATTCTCTGGCTCCTTAGTGTACCTGAAACCATGAAATACTATTCTGTCATTCTGCTATGGGTAATACTTACCTAGCAAAGTTCTTTCATATAATTCAGAAAACAATTTTTTAATCACCAATCAGGCTCCACCCAAACTTATATGCACATATACACTCACACATATATATAATATGTAATATAAAGTAATATTAATGTATATGTGTGTAGATGTGTGATTGATTTTAACATGGTCATGGAAAATATAAATGGCCTCCCACATATACAGATGAAATAAAATTTTATTATCTGATAAAAATTTCTTGTTATTCCTCTCAAAGGAAACAATTTGAAATGGAGAATGGAGAATTCTTTCCAAATGAACAAGATTAAAATATTCTTTTGAGTTCACCACATTATTAATTCCTTCATCCACAATTTATTAGTTTCAGGAATCTACCAGGAGAGACAGAATATTTGCTTTCAGCAGACTTAAAAACTGGGAGATAAAATGGACCTTACATAACTAAGAGTAAAGAAAAGAATACACAGAGAGATTAAAACAATTCAAAAATGGGTTTAGGGATTATACTCAAAGGAATCGTAATGAGAGTTACCAGGAAAATAAGAAATATATTCCATACATTTATGCATGCCTTTCTTTTGTACATCTTAACTAAGTATCCCTTTGTGTTTGGCAAAATAAGAATTAACCAATTTCATATTCATTGGAAGAATTGAGAAGCAGGGGAGTTCATATATATTGCTGACCAAAGATCAACTGGATCATCTATTAACACATATGTTATTATTATACAGCAAGTCTTCAAATTTCCAAGAGGATTGGCTATGAGAAATTGGTTTAAATCAGTTTGTTTTATGGGAATTTCTTCCTGATAAAAATTGTACTTTAAATGATTTTCCCCTAGATCCACCTTTAAAAAAAAGACTAGTGAAAGCCTAATGTGTTTGAATAATAATAATAGCAATATAATTGCTAATAGTATTGATCAATTTTATTGCTATGGTAGATGTTTTTAAACATTATTATTTTCTATTGACTACTCTATGGAGGACATTATTATTGTTCCTATTTTGCACACATAAAAAAATGCAATTTGGATCATTTCAATGATTGACTAAGTCATGCAATCAGAAAGATTCAGAAGTGGCAACTCATGCCTATCATTTAAATTCTAGTTAACATTCTTAAAAATTTTAGTAAGATATACTGTACCACACATTGTATCAAAAGTATCAAAAAAAGTTATATATACTTAATTCAACAACAGGAAAGCCAGTGCTACTGATAAAAGGGTAGGGACATAATTTGCATTAAGTTATGCAAGTTATGTTTCATAAAAGGCACTAAAAAGCAGGAATGAGGGAATGAGATATATGAGATATTCTTGATGAGAACACTGAGAAAAGAACAAAGAAAACTAATTATTTAAGATTGACAAAGTACAATACCTCAATTAAGTAGAACAGAGGTTTGAAGAGAGGTTCCCTGTTGGGGAGGGGCAACCATAAAAAGTGTGTTTTCACAGTGTTGGTTTTAGAAGAGAAAATTCATAAATTCACAGGAATGTTGTGTCAATGAAATGAGAACAGCAACTGGCATAGACAATGTGGAGTTTGGGAGTTTTCTTGTTTGTTTTTTTAGCTCTTCTTTTGCTTTTAGTCTTCTAGAAATATGTGTAGACTCATAAACATATTCAATGGATGGAGGACGTGGAGGGAAAAATAGGTCACGAAAAGTGTTCAGAAAGTCTATCATTTTTTAAAAAGTACATGCTCATCTCTCCAGATATCCACAGTACTACTTTAGAAAATTAATATAATTTATTATTCTTTTCTTTTTAATATTTTTGTTTTAATTAGTTGTACATGACAGTATGATACATTTATGCACTTTGATATATCATACATAGATGGGATATAATTTCTCAGTTTTCTGAGTGTACATGTTGCAGAATCCTATTGGTCATGTAGTAACATATATACATACAGTATTAATGTCTGTTTCATTCTACTATCTTTCCTATCCCCACATCCCCTCCCATTCCCTACCATCACTTTCCTCTATCTAATCTAAGGTTACACTATTCTTCCCTAGTGCCCCCTGCTTTACTGGGAATTAGCATCTGCATATTAGAGAAAACATTCATTCTTTGATTTTGTGGGATTGGTTTATTTAACTTAGCATGATATTCTCCAACTCCAACCACTTACTGGCAAATGCCATAATTTCACTCTTCTTTAAAGCTGAGAAATATTCCATTGAGTATATATAAAATATTTTCTTTATCCATTCATCTATTCAGGGACACCTAGGTTGTTTCCATAGTCTAGTTATTGGGAATTGAGCTGCTGTAAACATTGATGTAGCTGTGTGTTTATAGTATGCTTATTTTAAGTCGTTTGGGTATAAACCAAGAAGTGGGATAACTGGGACAAATGGTGGTCCCATTCCAAGTTTTCTGAGGAATCTCCATACAGCTTTCCACAGTGGTTGCACCAATTTACAGTCCCACCAGCCATGTATGAGTGTTCCTTTTTCACCACATCCTCACCAACATTTATTGTTGTCTGTATTCTTGATGATTACAATTCTGACAGGAGTGAGATGAAATCTCAGTGTAGTTTTGACTTGCATTTCTCTAATTGCTAGAGATATAAAATACTTTTTCATATATTTGTGGATCAATTGTATTGCTTATTCTGTGAAGTGTCTTTTTAGTTCCTCAGCCCATTTATTGTTTGGGTTATTTGATTTTTTGTTTGTTTGCTTGTTTGTTTTGGTGTTAAGTTTTTTGAGTTCTTTTTATATTCTAGAGATTAATGCTTTATTGGAGGTACATCTGATAAAGATTTTCCCCCAATATGTAGGCTCTCTATTCTTGAGCTAAATGAAATGCTAGATTTCATTGCTATACTTCTGAATTTCATTAAATACTTTGGTCATTTCAGGCGAGCGCGCTACCGCTTGAGCCACATCCGCAGCCCCTTGGTCATTTCATAGGATGAATTTAAAGGAATATTGCCTGATCTTTATGTTATGAACATGAAACATGACATGGCAATCTAGATCTAGGTTACATATTGTATTATCCATAAGTTCAGAATATTTTCCTTTTTCTCATTTTTCTATCATAGGTGAGAGAAAAATTAAACAAGTTTAAATTTGCCTAAGACTGGGGTGGAAAATGGATAAATGGATATTGATAACTGTAAAAAACGTTTTCTGTTTGAGTTGATGGAGACCTTAAATGTAGCTGATTGTACAGTTTAAAAGATAATACCTATAACAATCTGCAGGAGAAAATCAGGTATGAAATAATGTCCATAAGAGGAACTCATATTATCCTGAAGAAGGGAACTTCTGTGAGACTTTTCACATACCAGATTCTGAAATCCAGGGAGAAAAAGATATTTATTCCTAACTCTGAAACCTGCAAGAATTTATGGTTAAGAATCCAATGAGAACCATGGCCAAGGTGACCTAATTATCAAGGCAGTGGGGACTTGATAGTCTGATGTCATCCAGCTGTCAGTTTAAAGTTAAGTGGTAGGCCTTGGTGGAACTCTGGAAACTTCTCTGGGATACCCAACAAAAGTGGAGTGCAAGAAAAGCACACTGTCTCTCTCCTCTCTGAGAACCCATTATCTTCTATGAGAGTGTCCCCTTTCCCTGTTTATTCTTTTTTTATTTTATTCCAGACCACTCACATATAATTGATCAAGCCTTTATTGAAGCACACCAGTGGCGAATGACCAGTACATAAAGCTTTTCCCCTGATCAGCTCCGAAAAATTGCAAGGGTGCTCCTTATAAGCCTGAAAACCGCAAAAGGGATGTTCGGGGTCTAGCCAATGCAAACAAGCCAGTTTACAAAAGTGGGAGAGTGCAGTCAAGAGGTGGGAAGAAAAAAAAAAAGATAATACCATTGTGTTAGGTAGCTTTGTGTCACTGTGTTCAAAATACTTGATAGAAATAATTTAAAGAAGGAAAGATTTGTTTTATTTCATGGTTTCAGAGGATTCAGTACATGTTTGTCTGTCTCCACTGCTATGGGCATGATGGGAGGCAGAAAACAAGCAGAGAGTGAGAAACAGACCAGGGAAAATCTATAGTCCCTAAAGGCACACTCCCTCCCAGTGATCAAATTCCTTCAACTATGCCCTACCTCTCTAAAGTTTCTCTCTTCTCAGTAGTCCATTCAAATTATCAATCCATCACATGGATTAATCTACTGATGTGATTAGAGTTCTCATGATCCAATCATCTCCCCAAAACGCCATCTCAGGATACAGTGGATTGGGAACCAATTCTTAAACATATGATTTTTGCGGGTAACATTCCAGATACAAACTATAACAATCATTAAATTATAAATGTTAACTGGGTAAACTTCCTGGCATAAGAAATGTATCTCAGTAAAGCTATAACAAAAGAACAGAAAAAGAAACAACTCTAAAGATTTTAAGTCAAATGGTATTGGATTGAAACCTTAAAACAATCACCTGCTGGTGAGTGAATTTGCCTTTTTCACAAAGCTGCCTAAACTCATGACTCCAGGGAGAACATAATTAATATTAATGGAGAAGCCTTCTAGAAAATGCAATTGTAATTTTCCAAAAAGCTCTTCACTACTTCTTCTTTGCTATCAAATGGTTTTGAAATAATTGTCTCAAAGCATAACTATAATCTACCCTCATGTAATTTTCTTATAGCATAATAGAAAACTGAAGACTAAATTCTCATAAGGAAACTTTCCAGTATAATTACAGTTACTATGGATTTGGGTTTTCTGATTGACTTTTCACCTCCAGTTAATTGTTTTCATAAATTTTCCATCAGGGAATTTTATTTCTTCATTCAACATATGCCAGGCTGTCTACCCTATATATAAAGAGGCCTAATCCCTTTCATCATGGAGTTTATAAAATAGCAAAAGGAGGTAAAAAGTAAATATTTAAGAAAATAGAGGAGTCAACATAGTATTTGGTATCTAAATCTGATCCTAAAACACATGCAATTTTACCTCATTGTTCACCCATTTATTCTAAATATTAACTTTTAACACACATACACACATGTAATTTACAAATATTTATGGATAGAACTAGTAACATGTATCTTAATTTTAAACTGTTTTATATGTTTTTGTAGAGTTAAACTCAACTGAGTTAATTCATTCATTCTACTTGAAGGGAGCGAAAACCATGCTACCTGTCAATCCTCCTTATAATAAATAATAGTTGGTTTTATTTGTAAGAGAACAGAGAATATATCTGATAGGAAAATAAAGATTTTTTTTTCTGACAATGTTAAGCTTGTCTGTGTTTAAGCAAGAATTCACAACACTCAGACTTTGGAGAAATAAATTTTTGACTTAAATTCAAGCATTCCACATCTTTGATGCATAGACACAGCTATTACCTGGTCTCAGTTTCTTAATGTGCGCAATGTGAATAATAATTTTCCAAAAATTTTTATTGAGATGAGTAAAGGAAATATTATATGTATCCTATTATAGTACATAAACTCTTTTCTATTACCTATATATAAATATATAATTTATTTATAAATTAAATTTATCAAGGTGTGTTTATGACATTAAAAAATATGATTAAGACAAACTGTTTCAGAAAATCCAGAAATAAGCTCTTGTTCTTTTTTTTTTTCAGATATTCCATGGGATAAAATTTCCCTCTCAGAACAATACTATTAAGGCAGAGTTCAATGCAAAATAAACTGATTTTATGTGAAATAACCCTTTATATTACTCCCTAAAGTATTCTAGTACTTAAAGTCTTGCATTTGCAAAAAAAAAAAAAAAAAAAAGTCTTGCATTTGCTTGATGGGTTTCATACCAACTAGCTGAATAAAGATAACCAAAACAGACCCCTAAGAAGTGGAGTCTTATTCTTCATCCAAACTAATCTGGACTTATTTTGTAACTTCTGAGACAAATATGGTCAAAGTAATTTGTACCAGTTTGGGGCCTAAACATTCAGAAAACTGGCAGTTCCTACATCCTGTAGGAATTCAGTAATTTAGGTGCCATTCTGTGAGGAACCCAAACAGTCAAACAGAAAGGCCCATGTGGCACCCTCAAGTCCCCAAATGACCATCCTACCTAAACTGTTTTCCAAAGGCATAATTTGTGTGAAAAAACCATGAATAAGCCATCTTCAAATCAATCCTTGAGCTCCAGTTTCAAAGGATACCTGTGGAACAAGGAATAGGTGTTACTTTAAGTGCTGGTAAAAGTGCAAAATCCTGAACAAAGAAAATGACTGTTATTTTAAGTTGGTTCATATGGGGTAGTTTATTGTGTAGCAATAGATAACCAGAACTTAAATCAACAAAATAATACCTTCAGGGTTTAAACACATGATAGAGAAACTCTCCTTCATACTCCATTAAGAACCTATAAATACTTTTGTCAAAACATTTGCTAAGTTTTATCATAGCTACTCGCCTATATCTCTTCTTTCCTTAATTAACCTAAGTCCTTCTTAAGATCTTCTAAAAAGGCTATTTTCCCCCAGATCCTAAAATATGTCTGATACATAGTAAATATATAATGAAAACACATTGAATTAATTAATAAGTGTTTCATAAGTATTATTGTCTTCCCTATTACTTTAAAAAAGAAAAAAAAAACTGTTAACCCTGTTTCCTGCAGCTTAAAAATGTAAACCAATAAATGAAAATAAGCGCATTCACTAAGAAAATAAAATGATCATATGATGAGAGTAGGGAATAAGGACCTTAATTTCTGTGGTGCAGATGTTAGAAGAAACCAACTAAACATAAAGGAACAATAGATCTCTGAGAAAAATAGAAGCTAACTATAGCTCTCTATTCCTAGTGACATCCTACAAAATATTTATATTAAGAGATAAGCATAAAATTCTTTAGGATTCCCATGAAGTTAAACAATAACAACAACTAGCATCTTATAATTAGCATCAAGGAGTCTGTGAACTGAGTTATTATAATGTACAGTCATTCCATTAGGTGCGTACAACCGTGTGGTGTGAGGCGGGGATAATTAGACACCAGATGGTGATATCAACTCCAATAGAGAATGCCTATGCATTATGCATGAAAAGTGACTTTATTGTTGTTTTTATCCATTTGGTACCATTATGCTGCTCTTGGACCTCAATTCATGTCTCAAAGACAAAAATAATTCTTTGGATCTGACGTTTTTCTGTTCTGAACAATTTGTAACATCACTTTGTCATATTCTGATCAGTTATCTCTGTACTCAACTTGCAGAATTTCTAAGAACACATTATTTTCTGGCAGCACCATAGAACTAAGCTTTCCCATTATCCAGAGCATCTGAGCTTCCTGGATATAATTTTATGTTTCTTCCAATAGCATAAAAGTTTAAGATTAGTATCTTTTAAAATTGAATCTGATTTTTAATGATTGTAGTGTCACATTTCTGGGCCAAGGTACTTTTAAAATGTCATTAGTGGACATGTGATTAATCATTTTATGTCTTTTGGCCACTAAAAATATCTTTTATTTTCATTATAGATGTAATGAATTTGAAAGTAGAAAAGAGTTAGAATATGTAGTGATTTCATAGTAGATTTCTTTAACATTATTATTTCTTTAATGGTGAGCTCAGAACAATGGTTGTTTATTTTGATCTGTTTGTAAAATGGCAGCTTTTAAGGGGATCTCAGATGCTATATCAGAATTCAAGGACATGTTTCCTTCCATCCCTCAGTATTTTCGTGATTGATCTGTTACCTTTAACCCTTGAAATAAGGCAGTTATCACTCAATCTAGCTTTTTGTTTGTTTATTTATTTAATAAGTGGCTTTACTAGATTACATAGTTGTAGTGGCAAGATTTTATCACTGAAACACAATAATAAAAGGAGATACAATACATGGGATTTATTTATAGAGATTTTCCCATAATAGTTTGGGAACTAAATACCACATACTACTGCCTGTGGTAGAGGACTTGAGGTCAGTAGGAGACAGTGTGTAGGCAAAAGGACGTGAGGTCAGGAGAGTAAGGGATAATTGGAATCCCTGAAAAGCGGTTGGGTTATGGATTGGTTGATCACCACCTCTACAACTCCAGCTTCAGTAATGCCAGTGACTTGCAGCAGATGATGCCCTTCATCATGGAGCTGAGTACATATGTGGCTCAGGAACTGATAAAATGAAGGAAGTTTGGCAGAATTTTCTGCAGGGTGTGCATGTTTCCACACAGACAAGATGAGCTAACAGATCAATGATGCAGTGTGTGGCTAAAACAGTGCCTGCTGCTCTGTGTCCACTGTCAAGAACTTAAAAACAATACACTTTAAAACTGTAGAATGTTATTTATATTGAAAGAAATATGAATTATGAGGGCTGGTGTTGTCGCTCAGGGGTAGAGCAATCACCTTGCATGTGCAAGACCTTGGGTTCAATCCTTAGCACCACATAAAAATAAACAAGTGAAATAAAGGTATTGTGTCCAACTACAAATAAAAAATAAATATTAAAAAAAGAAATATAAATTATGAGTTCCTAGAGAACATACATCCAGTTTCCCCTATGGTTAACATTACACATTACTATGGTACATTTGTCACAATTTGTGAACTAACATTAAATACGCATTTTTTTTTTTACTAAAGGCTGTATTACATATTTTCTTACTTGTCTAATGTCTTCTTTGTTTCAAGAAACCACATTACATTTAGTCATCATGTCTAAACCTAAGCCTTTTGTAAACACTTTTATAGACTTGTCTTGTTTTTGATGACCTTGACAGTATTAGAAAGTATTGGCCAGATATTTTGTAAAATGTCACTTGCCTGGGATTTTTCATAGTTAGATTAGAATAGGCTACACATCTTAAAAATCACCCCTAATCCCACTGAGACTTTGTCCTTGTTAATATTTAGCAGAGTTCTTTTCTTAAATATCGATACGTTTTTAAAAATCAACACAATGTATATTATTTCTACAACTTAGCTTTATTAATTTCTTATGTGACATTAGAAGATTTTTAGTTGCTGTATAATATTCTGTTATACAAGATTTCAGGTACTCAGGATGTAGTTTTAGCTATTCTAACTAAAGAAGTCAAATAAAACTAATTCAAATAGGATATACCTTTATTTATCTTTAAAAAAAAAACCATGCAGGTGGGGCAGGGTTCAGTAAGTGCTCCAGATTACTCTGCATCACAATTATAATATTCATTATAATTGCATGTGGTACTTTATTTATAGTATTATTAATAAAATCAAAAAGTGAAAGCTGTATATTAGTACAGAAATAAGTGAATATTAGAATTATATATAGTATTAATAAAAACAAACTGATGAGAAGTTTTATGTTAGTAGTACAAAATGGGTACATTTTATAATTTTAAAATTAGAATTGGTCCTATAGCCATGAAAAAAAATGTTTCAAAAGAAAATAGAAGAAATTCAAAAATCACTCTATTTTGTATATAAAGTCAGGTGGTATTTAAAGCACCTTTTGTACTTTTTAAATCATGGAATTTAGTGATGTTAATGTTGAATAATTAAAATAATCTTATTAATAACATTAATTTATATCTCTGAATTTCTTTTTAAGTGATATAAATGTCAAATCTAGAAAAAAAATAGAAAGGTTAAGTGTGTGATGACAAAGAGACTATGAATTCATATTCTTCAAAAACATTTTCCACAGACAAATTTACTGCCCCCTAAATATGCAGACTAAACAAATCCTTAATGATTTAATATTTTATATTCATTATTTATTTGATTTCAATTCTTTTCCAAATTTTGTAATCATTTGCCTAGATTAAAATTATTGCAAAATGTGTGTGTGTGTGTGTGTGTGTACAGGTGTGTGAATCAGATATATGAACATAAGGAAAAATATTTTTCTTAGTGATAAGACAGTCAACTGCCCCTATGAAACATTAAATTGCTTTACACAATCTATGAGCCATATCTAGAAACATAAATCATGTTATTGAACATAAACATTTAAAAGAAGTAAATTACCATCTCTAGATCACCTTACATAATTTCAGAGTCCATTATGATTACCAAACTGAAATAATGCTAAACTGAAATGGAAGTTATTAACACTAGATATAATTATAAAATATTTTAAATTATAGTACTCCATTTTACACTTCACACTTTAGTCTATTAAAACTCAACCTGAATTCAGTATGATTTTTATTTGGAAAGAGAGAAAAAAAGAGAGGAAGGGAGGGAAGGAGGAGGAGAGGAAACTGCCTTCATAGTTGAACACAGAATGCAGATTTTAAATTAAAATAATTAATCAGATTTTTTTTCAGAATATTCACTTGTCAAATTAAAGAACTTTTACAGTAGTAATTTCAGGGAGGAAAAAATATCCCCAGAAAATAAAACCACAAAGTGTATTCATAGGTAGAAGATCATCCATTGTCCATTTATTCATGCACTTGTGAGCTTATATTTTTCATGGAGAAATATTTTTCAGTATAATTGTTATTTACTTAAAAACGAGATAGTGGCTATATAACATCCTGGACCACGAAATATCCTCAGCAACATGATTTAGAATTATAGCACCTTTGACAAGTTTTCTGAACAGCTCTTTGATTTATCTATCACTTATCACAACATATTTTTTTTCTGTCTAGTATTTAACCTTTTTCATCTTTATCCTCCTACCTTTATAATTCAATGCCCTGTAGACACACACACAGACACATGCACACACACACACACACACACAAGATTTGGTTATGTTTCTCCTATGCCAACTTAATGCAAACCTGAAAATTTTTATAGTTTCAAATAAATACCACCTGCATTTTTATTATTACTTGAAATGTTTTAAAAATTTGTATTTATTCAGAAAATTTCTACACAATCTAAAAAAATGACCAAATAAGTTTCCTCAACTAGTATTTTAAATGAAATGAGATTTTTATTATTATAGTGATCTGATTGCATCTGAACCCCACTTATTGTGCCAGCTTCTTGTACTCTGAATGTGCTTTGACCATTTGTCTTCCTCTTCAAATTAAAATTTAAAAATGGTGATAAGACCTAACACAATTGAAAGTAACATAAATTTTCAAGTGGCTCCTTTAATCTTGTAGGCTATTAAAAGAGAACACAAAACGAAGATTACTTTTTTCTGAGAGGTCCTACATCTCTTAGACCCTTATCACTCTGCAAAATGATATACAGTAAGAATGGTGGTTGTAAATCCATAGTAGTAAACGGAAACTGTGTAGTGATTCATGGGGTCCACTTGACTTTCAAGAATCCCAAGGATATTCCTTTAACTGGATTTTGAAATTAAGAGCTTTAAATACAATAGTAACCAGAAGAAATTACAATCTAGTCATTCTTAAGATTTTCCCTGTTATACATGTTGAATGGATTTCATTGAGAATAAATGGTGAGGCAATAGTAAAGACTTGATTTTGAATAGTTAAAACAAGTTACTTTGGATGTCTTTCTTTTGATTGTTATAGAGTTGAGTGCCTGTTTGAATTTTAATTCTATTTCTTCCTAATAATTTTTCTTTGCCTGGTACATGAAGCTTAACTTTCCTCATGCCAGAGAGCTACAGAGTTTTATAAAATGCATCACAATCATAGGAACTTTGGTTCATAGAGAGTTAACATATTTTGTGTGAACACTTCTAACAAGTGAATATTTACTAACCTCGATTGAGCCCCATTATTCTTTAAATTCCTATGATTTAAGTTATTAAAATTTAAATGATGTGTAAATAATTGGACTGATGATCAGACAAAACCAAGGCTTGCTGAACAAACATATATTCTGGAGTATGGAAATAGAGGTGGATTAAAACAGAAAGAGCGCATAACAAATTGACATTATTCATCCTAGTCAGTTGATTTGAAAAGGATTTGATGGATAATGTATTTCAAGTCAAAGAGTTGTATAAGGCAATCTAAATCAGAGTTTCAGGGTATGAGTGAATGCAGACCTAAATAAGAGCAATTTATTTTGCTGAAACACACACACAGTAAACTGTATTCTTAAAGATCCATGTTACTTTAGAAATATGCACTTTAATATATGATGAAGTCACACAAATTTTGTTTTATTCTACCACTGATAGACATATATTTTTTAAGGATGATTTTTTTTACCCTTTATCTGGACCTTAATTTTTTTTTTACACAACTCAAGATCTTTGCCTTTAAAAAAAAAGTTTCTCCCACCCTCTATAATTTTTGAGACAATGATTGCAAACTCAAGAATTACTACTACCTGATGCAAATTATTAAAAAATCTGAACAGGACACTTATCCAATTTAATGATGATTTTTGATACGTCACACTGTAGATATATAAAATTGATTTTACTTGGAGATAGAAAGATTGTTGAAAAATTCTGCAACAAATAAATGAAGTATCTACATATTTGATTCCTGGGTAGTATGAATTCATATGAATATTGATAAATATTTTATGTATCATTCTGAGTAGACACTATTCTTTTTTTTTTTTTTTTTGCTTGCTTACTTGCATTTGTTGTCCATATAGTACTTTCCAATATGCTGAAACATATTATTTTTGGTCTCTTTCTCTTGATTATTACCGTATTCAACCTTAGGACAAACAAGTTTGTATTAAATAACTGAATTGTGATGCATTTGTAATACCAAATAATGATGCTTAGCATTTTTATATTAATTAAAACTTTCTGTACATATTGCATAATTTTTCACAAAACTAAAGAAAAGTAGAGAATATCCTTCCTAGATATTGTTATTATCCAAAATGATATGCCAAAATTGGTTTACTGATAATGGCCTTAATAAAAATGGTAGGAGATTACACAATTTACAGCAGTTTATCACATAGTCTAAAGGTGTCCTCATTTTGTAGTGAGTTTCAGAGGGTTTGATTGCTGAGGAATGAGACTTCTCTGTATAAATTTGATATCACTATTGCCGCAGGATATTCTCAGAAATTCAAGAGATTCAACTCTTTCTTGTCTATATGAGGAAAGGGGCAATGTGATAATACATTTTAAATAATAGAATGCACTGAAAATTTACACAAAATTTAAAACTGAAAGTTTTTTTTTTCTTTTTTAAACAATTATAGCCCAGAACCTTGGCCCACACCTATAATCCCTGCAACTTAGGAGGCTGAGGTAGGAAGATTGTGAATTCAAAGCCATTCTCAGCAAATACAAGGCACTAAGCAATTCATTGAGATCCTGTCTCTAAATAACATATAAAATAGGGCTGAGGATGTGGCTCAGTGGTTGAGTGCCCCTGAGTTCAATTTTTGGTATTCTTCTTCCTCTGAAAAAAAAAAAAAAAAAGCACATGAAACCAGAACATTATCATGAGTCCAAATAAGATTTCAAAGGAAAAGTATTTGCTTGCTATGGATGTAAGTTCATATATTGAAGGCCAAATGGTCTTCGGAGAAAGGGTTTTGAAAAGGTAGTCAATGTTAATTGACATTATCAGGTCAGATCCAATGCCAATAGGAGTTTTGGTTTTATAAGAAGGGGAAGACAGAGGGTTCTTCCACACTCTCACCCTCCACCTGCATGCATCAAGGAAAGGCCATTAAAATTCAGCAAGACAGCCATCACCAACAAGTCTCTTCCTGATATTTCGTCTTGTACTTCCAGTCTTAAGATCTGTGATAAAAGCATTTCTCTTTTTTAAGCTACCCGATATGTGGAATTTTGTTATGGCAACTCAAGTTGACTAAAACATTGATTGTTAGGAAATAAAAATATTTTTAAAAATGACATTTCAAAAACATCTTTGCAATCATGGGGAATGAAGTAGAAATCAAAGGAATCACTTTCTACATAGTTGTTCTATTTATTTAATTACATCATGCCAAATATAAATTTTATCTTTTCTCAAAATTATTACTTAGTAACTAAAATTTTTAGAAGTTAATTTTGCTATTCTTGGATTCTTCAAATCTTTTGCCTTAAATCATTATTAAAAATTGACTTTATTTGCACAGTTGAAACATTAATAAGTTCCTTACTTATATATAGGATAAAATTCAGGTTATTTGATGATTCAAACTTTACCAAAGACCCTTTCTGCTAACCTCTCTAATCTTCTTTTACACTGTGCCAAATTAATCCTCAGCAGAATTCAACAACTTTTATAATTTACAAATAAAGAAGACAGCATCTAGAGAGTGAGTTGTGAAATGAAACACTTAATTAATAGAAAAGTCCAAAGTAGAACTTAAATATTTTGGAGAAAGTTCTAACCCTATAGCAATACCATATCCTGACTAATCTAAGTAACAAAGAAATAGTGATGAGACCATGAAACTCTAAATCTTAAATATCAGAAAATTTTAATTGAACTAATCTAATGCATTCTGATTGACCATTGTCTTTCCAAAGGTGATAATGTCTATGAAGTGTGACTTTTTTATGATTATAATCTACACTCTAGTGGAAACATGGTTTACATAATGAAAGTTCATCAATATAATAAACGCCTATCTGTGAATCATGTTCCTATAACTATCATTAATACAGTTTATTCCAATTATTTTATTCTTACATTTTTTTCTGGTTTACTATAAATTAGTCCTTTCTGACTAACTGCCCTTTCCCTCTAAAAATGATCAAACTAGGGAAAATATCAATGGATTCCAGACTTGCTACAACTTTGCAATGTGTTAGGTCTATAAACATCTACTTTGAACTGTTTTTATAAACAATTTGCTGAAAAAACAGCTTTTATTTTATTTTGTTCTGAGAGCTTGTTGCTGCATCATCATCATCATCATCATTATCATCATCAGCATTTGCATTTTTAACTTCTTGGTAATTTTTTTGCCAAGACTGAATAATAAATTGATGAAATACAATTATAAGTTTACCATGTTAGGAAGCAAAACGAACTATGTTGATTGATGTCATTTAGCATTAAATGACAATAAATTCCAGTATGATGTTCACAGAGAGCTGAATATGACAATTCTGCTTGTTATACAGATTCTAAACTCCATCGTGTGCATTATAATTTTGAAGATACCATCTGACTTACACAGAATGCCTACTGTTTGAGATATGATGCAAGGGATAGAAAGCTAAAATTGGTTTCTTATTCCTGTTCTTTGATGCTTAACATCCTTGACTCCTAAATTCACTCATGGCAAAACTTTCTTAGCAATTTAGACATTAGAACTCCACTTGAGTAGAAAAAATTCTAAGTGTTTCTACAAGTAACTTGAATATTTTAAGATGTTTAGCAATCTTTCATTGGCAAACAGTATTTTGGTTTGTAGCCCAACTTCACTTGACTACACCACCAAGGAATATGTAGTATTTTTTTTTTTTTTTACACACACACTGTAGTGTACTTCACACACATGGATCACATCCTAACTCCACATGGGTCTTAGAAACACTGTACCATGGTGTAAATTCCCAAACAATGTGAGAAAGAACATCTGTTGAGGGGTTATGTAATTTTCCAGTCAATTTATCCTGTCAAGAAGATTAAGCATTTCCTCTCTTTGAAAAAAAGAGTAGCATTGGGTGGAGTGAGGGTGGAGCTTAAATTATTATTTTATATTATACAATATAGTATCTCTATATTTAAAAGAATTTGTCTATCACATTAAGGAACAATGCTACTTTTTATGATTATTATAAAATTTTCTTTTTTCATCTTTTGAGAATTTTGATGAAAAAATATTATATATAATTTCCAATAATACCTACCATTTTAGGACACTTATAAATTGTTTTGTTGTAAAATTGTCAGCTGAGTTAATGCAAAGACATTAAAGTAGATGATATCTATCTTGTTCATCAGACCTACAACATAATTTTCCATTTTTGAGTATGCCTAGAAATATTTATTTCAGTTTGAATATTTTTTTCTTTACTAAAACAAGTACTATTAAGATAACTATTAAATTAAGAGGAAAAAATATATGGAGTTTTATTTTAATATTTTTGTCATCAAAATCAACATAAGGATATTTTATAATTATTATTAAGAGTATTAAGAAATGGAACCTTATAAACTATAATATTTCTTCTCTGCTGTTTTTAACATATAAGTCACTCCTATGTGGAAGAGAACAGCAAAATACAGAATGACCACTATAAGAATATATTTTTCTTTTTATTGACATAAAGACTTTATGTAAAAATTTAAAAGAACAATGTTTGTTTGTGGGAAAACTTTACTGCAACCAAAACTTTACATAATAAATTTTATTAAGGAAATGTAGAAGAATATGGCATGATTTATTTTATTGTAACCATCATAGACATACAATTTATGAGATAGTTTTTATGTTTTTAAAAAATTCATCTTTATTCTGAGAACTTATGAAACATAGTTTAGAGTTATCTTGAAATTCTAATGGATGCCTTTTAAACAGATATCCCTATTACATAAAAACAAATGAAATTTAAAGTTGCAATAAACACCAGGATCATTAGAGACATTTAATGGTATATGCAAACCCATCCCAGAAAAATGAACATTTCTCATTTTCAAACATGCCACATTACTATTAGTTACTTTCAATCTTCAAGACTTTAAGACATACATAAAAGAGTTCCCTATTCCAAATAACGTATTTTTAGTATTGTCAAGTATAATAAAGCTATTGTTTAATACCTGATTTGATACATTTATTTATTATTTTTGGTACCAGGGATTGAACTCAGGGGCACTCAACCATTGAGCCATATCCCAAGCTCTATTTTGTGTTTTATTTAGAGATAGGGTCTCACGGAGTTGCTTAGCACCTTGCTTTTGCTGAGACTGGCTTTGAACTCAGGATCCTCCTGCCTCAGCCTCCTGAGCTTCTGGGATTACAGGCATGCTACTGCCCCTGGCTTAATACCTCAATTGGATTCTTTGATATGGAAGATGTCTAATTTTGCCTATGTGAGTTTAGCACTATCATGACAGATATTTTGTTTGTGAAGAGATGAAACTTTTGTGACAACTAGAAATTGAGGCTGGAACATAGGTCCATTATGGCATGGGACTGCTGTCATTAGTGCGTGATCACAGACGTGCCATGGGCATGTGAGCCCTCTTCATTGACTGACACAAACAGTAGTGTAAACCACTGGCACTCTTGGAGATCATCTGGAGTAGATCACCCATCAAAAACTGGCCTTCGTAGCAACACATTCACAATACCACAATTACATGTTCAATGCAAGAACTGATAGTTTCAGTAAATTATGAAAGAAAGGTTGTTGTAAATAGAACAATGCTATTTCACACCTCTATATATTATTCAGGGCAGAATTTCATTCATGCCTTTCCTGTTCTCCATCCTCTACAAATTCAACATCTAAATGCAATGCCTTCCAACCTTTAGAAATATATGTTCTATGTCACATCTAAGCATTACATATAGTTGTAAAGCAAGTAATGTTTTTATAATATATATTTTTATTTTATTTTTAGTGGTGCTGAGGATCAAACACAGTGCCTCACATGTGCGAGGCAGGCATTTTACCACTGAGTTACATATAGCCCCAGCCCACAAGTAATGTTTTTATTTAAATAAATGATGGACTAAATCTTATGCTCTTATTGTAGATAATCTTTATCCTATTTAATTCATGATTTTTTTTCTATCATAGATAAGCCGTCACTGAAATATCATTGAGTAAGTGGGACTTCAGAAATACACAATTTGAG
This sequence comes from Marmota marmota marmota, assembly GCF_001458135.2. Taxonomy (NCBI): domain Eukaryota; kingdom Metazoa; phylum Chordata; class Mammalia; order Rodentia; family Sciuridae; genus Marmota; species Marmota marmota. The sequence continues at coordinate 14,783,737 of NW_025999842.1, read as the reverse complement.
CAGAGCTCACTGTGTTTTGCCCATACTATATTTCCATCAGGTTCCATGAGCAAGATCAGATCCCTGGAGAATGTAGAAAAGAAGTAGAAAAGACACATATTGGATAAAGAATTTAAACATAGCTCAGAAAAAAGTAACATCATGGTATCTGCCTTTACTTGTTTTCTAATGACATTTGTCATTATGAAGTAATTCATTTTATAAAGCATAAAAATAGAAATAAGCAATCATCATAACAGTCCTTGCTAACAATTATTAAACTTCATTCTATTTATTATATTCAACACTTTACAAAATTCAATTTCAGAAAAGGTCCATGTATTAGGTCCAAAAATTAAATCAATTTGACAAATGAAGAAACTAAAGCACAGAGCCATATTATATCCAAAGTTAAAATATGAAATGAGTCCTCAACTTTAACTATCAATAATACATAATTCATAAATAAGAAATGAGCACTGCCAATACCCAAATTTTAGACCTTTTGTTTTTAGTATATATATATATATATATATATATATATATATATATATATATATATATATCACATAAAATTCAGATCATATTACAAATTATTTTACAAATTATTTTAAATATTTAACTAGTTTAATCATAAACATTGTCACAATTGATTATTTATTTATTTTATGAACCAATAGTTTTCCCTAAGTACTTATAACTTAAAAGAGTCTTTATGGGGCTTTTAAAGTTTCAGGGGTTTGGGGGGTTTTTGTTTGTTTGTTTGTTTTTTACAACACAGGCTTGTTTCTTAAGAAAGTGAAATAAACATCCCATTAAGAATTTAGGGTGTAATGACTGAACAATAAAAGACATAAATAGAATATTTATAAATTTATAGATAAATTTCACTTCTAAATACACACAATTACTTACAATGGAATTTCTGCATCTGTTAGGCACTGCCTATTCTCAAACCTTGGAATCATAGTGGGTACCATGCATTAATTTTCTGTTCCATATAGATTTTAGTACTGCACTTGATTTTATTCTTGGAATTACCCACAAAACAGTTTTTTTGATTATATGATATCACTGAAAATATTATATACCATTCTAGTTTTGAAATTGACCATGAAACCAGTGCATGATACAATGACAAGTGTTAGTATTTGTGATTCTTTTTAAAACTTAAAAATTTCCATTAAATTTTTGAGTTTCATAATACCATCTCAGGGTATCTTACTACACACTTTGAAAAGCACACGTTTATATTAAAGCAACCATCACTTATTTGCTCATGGATTTGAGTTTGTGATTTAGACAGCATTAAATGGCTCATCCTTGCTCTATGTGACCTATGTTAAGATGACTTAACTGAAACTAAAGGATAAACTTGAAGATGGCTCATTCTTATGTCTAGAAAGGTCATTCTGGCTTTAGCTGGGGACTTAGGAGGAGTGCTTAGGAGGGAACATCAATTGACTGTCTATCTTCATGTGTTTGCCTGACAGCATGACAACGGTATTCCTAAGGAATGGAAGGAGAAACTGCTTAGGGAGCAAGCATGGAACTGGGACCTTATTGCTTCCATCTTTACTATCATTAATAGCAGAAACAGATGAAATCCAGATTCAAAGTGAAGGAGAACTAGACTGTACTGCTCAGGAAAGAGTGAAAAATTTACATCATATTTTAATAAACTACAGTTGGGATAAAATTTGTCAAGCAAATAATCCTGGAAATAATTTATAGAGTAATATAAAAGTTTACTTCATTTAAAATCCACTATGTTATAAGCAAAAGTGCAAATGAATAATATGATTCTGAGGAGAAAATACTATAATTTATGGAGTGTCTAAAAGGCAGTGTTTAATTCTGGATTTCCTGAATTTGTGCTAAATAATATAAAATTTTAACATTATACCTATTTTTGAACAGTTGCCTAAATGACAGATAGATAGATGGACACAGAGAGATTTATTATAAGGAAATGACTTACATGATTTATGGAGACTAGAAGTTTCAAGATCTGCAGTTAACAAGCCAGAAACTCTGAAAAACTAATATAGTTTCAGAAGAATCTGAAGACCTGAGAACAAGAAGGACCAATGAATTCAATTCCAATTCAGTCAGAGTTCAAGGCCAAAGATGGAATATAATGTCCTAGTCCGGGGAGTCCAAGTAGAGGGTGGGGAATAACTCTCCTATATTCAGCCATTTCATTCTTTTCAGACCTGCAACAGATTAGAAGAGGCCATCTACATTGGAGAGGACAGTCTGCACACCCTGGAAAATATTTAACCAAATATCTGGGGATCTTATCACCCAGTCAAGTTGACATACAAAATTAACCATCACATTTATTTGTTTCATAATTGAAAATTACATAATATATAAATATATGTTCCTGTTCCTGGCTTCATTATTTCTTTTTTTCTTTTTGGTGGTGCTGGGATTGAACCTAGGGCCTTGTGCATGTGAGGCAAGTACTCTACCAAATAAGTTATATCCCTAGCCCATGGTTTCATTATTTCTTAGTATCAATTCCAGAATTAAAATTGCTTTACCAAAGATATGAGAATCTAATTTTTTTTTCACATATATATTGTCAAATTCTGCACGTGACTCTTTTCCTTTTACTTTCTAATCTCCATTCCTCTTGTCCAATAGTCTATAAGCAATGATACTTGAGATGAAAAACTTGAAATATTTAAGAAAAAATAGACTTTCTAGAAAGGAAATAAACTAGGCTCTACAGTGAGAGGTACACATATAGAGTACCTTTGCATATTTATAGCAAGAAACACAGATATTATCAATTTTCAGTTGCTAAACTAATATCTTTGCGGTCTAATTTGCTTACTGCCTAAATTTTGTATTGTCCTCTAGTGTTTGGTTTACAAAATTCCTTGCTGCAGTATTCCAGTGCTTTATCCTGTGATATTGGCTGTTTTGTCCCAGAGCTTCTACTCATATATTCTTAGTTTAGGAGTTAAGTTTGGGTGAGACTGCTAACACCTTCTTCTACAAAAGCTGGAATTGTTTGGGCTCTGCGAAGATTTTTCTGGTTTGTTTAGCTTTGCAAATAACATCTCTCCTTTCTAACTGAATGTTCCTCAGGAATCCTTGTTCTGTTTTACAATCTACATTATCTCTTATAAGGCTGTGGCAGATTGTCTGATCCCTTTGTTGGGAAAAGCAATTGATCATCCCATGTTCAAGAAAAAACTGTCCCTCCACTGGGAAGTAACTTAGCACTTCTGCTAAAACACAGAGTTGAAATTCAATTATTTCCAGATTTCACTTATCCTGATTGGTACTATTAGACACTTTATATACATATTAATAAACATAATATCAAATCCATTTAAGAATTACAAGTTATACCACTATTTCAACAACTAATATCTAACTTGGTTCTCTTTGACTTAAATTTTTCCTGTGGTCTGTGGGTTTTGAGAAGAGTAAACCTTACTTAACCCAGGTTATGAATTTGTAAAACAATGCTTTAAATCTTTTTTACAAAAATATATATAATAAGTGCCTTCATTTGGCATAAAAAGAAACAAATGTTCTCTTAGGAAATGCAGGTGCTTCCTAGTTCAACAAAAGTCTTAATTATAAAACAAGGAAGATGACAAGACATATTGTCTTCAATGCCACTCATATCTTCAGCTTCTTATAATTGCCTAACATGATGCTTAGATTCTTTATATTTTCATTTTTTGGTCTTTTACAGATGGGTAAAATTATTCTAATAGACTTGTACATAGAGGAAAACATTATTTTTTGTAGATATGGCATTTTCTTTTATTTTTGGTTGGTAATTCTCCTACCTGAAAACCTTTAAATCTGTTAAGCTAAAATAAGCAAATAAGCAAACAAGTTAATCAAATTCGATACGTACCAAAGAAGATGGAAATCTAATAAAGAGGCACCATTTCTAGGTATATATTCCAAAATGGTCATTCAATAAATCTCCATTCATTCCCAGGTCAAATTAAGATAAGAAATACAGATAATATTTGAATTTTGTGTTCTATAAAGAGATGCTTTAAGGTTTTTTTTTTTATTGGTTGTTCAAAACATTACAAAGCTCTTCGTCCTAATATAAATGCATCATGTGCAAGTAATTACTTTTGGTATTTTTATTTATGCAAAAAATTAAGCAAATTCTTTACAAAATAAAAAAAAATAAAACATTTTGAATGAATATGCCCAATTTTCATGTGTATGTAACTTCTACCCAAGGAATTGAATAGGAAAGAAAAGACTGAATAACTATCATTCTTAAAAAATATGCATGTTTTTAATGGTTAGTAAATGGATACTTTACACTCAATTCATCCTCCTCTGTTCAGCTTAATAACCATATCAAATTAACTTTATTTGCTATTCTCAAAAGGTCACATCACTTTGTAATCAAATATCCTATTCATTCAAAACCATTGTATCTGTTCCTGGAAATGTAACTAAGTTTCTTTTTTTTTTTCTGGAATTTAAAATGTACTATATTGGAAAACTTCCCTAAGAAACAAGAAATGAAGTTCTAGAAAAATATTAACAAATGATTAAAAATGTTTAACTATGAGGAAAAATTTGTTGCATGAGAATTCATTGCAATTATTTATTTAAAACTGAGAACATTGCATTGTTCATTTTTAATCACTGAAAGGAGTTGCAAATAAATATAAAGAATAAAAACATAAAGTGACTACTATTTAAATAAAAATTTTAAATAATATTTTTTAAATTTAACAGCAAAACTTAGGGAAATTATTACATTTTTACTATGAACTTAAATTTGTTGAATTGTCTTTTATGCATGCTGGTATCCATGCATTAGTACAGGTGTTGATTTTTCAAAAAAAGTTATTGAAGCTCTACCAAAGCAGTGTGTCACACATATACTAGGACATATGTTTGAAAACAGTTAAAATAAAGTCAGAATCACAGAATGAAAATTACATGAACATTATAACAGAGACTTTGTCTTCACATCTATCTTCATTGTTAATTAGTTCTCTGGCCTTTGTCTTTCATGTAACCTTCCTGAAACTATGCTTGTTCACTAGTAAAATGAATATCATAGATGTAATATTGAAGCATTCATCAGAGTATAAACACATGGAAAGCACAAAAATGCTTACCACCATGCTTAGCTCACATTTGTGTATGTGATACAAATAATAGTTATTATTAATACTCATGGATAAAAGTTATATGTGTATATGTACATATATGTATATGTGTATATATGTATATGTGTATATATGTATATGTGTATGTGTGTGTATAACCAAAAAATAAAGATTGAGAAGGCAGATATTTACCATCATTAGGTCTACTCTTAATCAAATAGTTTTAAAGAAAAATGAAAAGTGAATCACAATGAAAACAGGAATAAAGGATAAGAGTTAATCACATCACTAGAATTCATATTACTGTCTCCTACCTGAAGAAATAGACAAACATCAGTTATATAAAGTTTATAAAAATATCATCCAAAATGATAGTGGAAGATGAAGAGCACAGTCAATTCTACCTTCAGTGCCAGAATTGGGTTGGATTAGGTAGATACAGTGCCATTGAGAATGGACGCAATTGGCCACAGAAAACCTTGACTCCAAGGTAAACAATCTTGAGATCCTTTCCTGTTGTCCTCCTTAGTACTTATCCAGGAATATCAGTGGAAAACTGTACAGATTATGTATTTAATCTTATCTTGAAGGAGAGGATACGGATACGGACTGTCCAACACTCAAGCTAAGAGAACAAAAATCTCTTATAAACTTAAGATTATATTGTTCCTATAATTTTCCCAATAAGTCATGAGGGAAGTACTCTCCCAGAGCTGCTGAGGAGTGGTAGTTTTGTGGAAGTATTATAATGCTGTAGACCTGCTTATTTGGATTTCAAATATATCATCAGCTCCAAGTAAATCCTTTAGCAAAAATTCTAAATTGAGGTTCAATAAATAGTAAACAGAGGTTCTTATGATAAGAGTGACTAAAGGAGCTGAGCATGGAAACAAGAATTTTCTTATAAAGATTAAATTATGTCCATTGCATTTTGCAGTACAGATAGTTGGTAACGTTGGAGTTATTCAGTTTGAGGAAATGAAATCACACAGGACAGACAGTACTGAAATAGAGAAAGGCTGATCGGGAAGTTAAGAGTCCAACTAATAGTTGGCGAATGGTGGGGTGTGGAATAATGAGATACTTCTGAAAAAAATTTTTAAAAGGAAAAATCCCACTTAACAGTAAATGAAAATTATCTATTTGAAAAGAAGTTTTAAAACACTCCAGAAGGAAAAGGTTCTATTTAGGGGAAGAGAGAAGTTCTCTATTTTGTCATGAAAGAGAAACAGAATGTACTCAGATAATGGTAAGTTCACAGGTTGGTGGATCTGACGGCTTCTATTCTTATTGTATTATTAAAGGCAAGATAATAGGAAAGTCAGGGAGGATTCAGATGTTTCATTCAATTAGAAATAGTTTGAAATGGTTAGTGTTTGTGGTAAAGATATAAATTATGATGAGAATTACAGAGAGATTACAAGGTTTGGATTGAGGTTAATATTTGAGACTTGGTAGGGTTACAGTATCTTCTTTTTATGTAGCCTTTTGTAGTGGTTTTTGCCTCTGATGCAGGCGAAAATAAAAACAAAAACTAAAAGGAAATTGCATTCATACAGGGTTAGACTTTTGACTGTTGAGGCAACAAAAGCAGAGGGATATTGATGTTTGTGTATTTCAAGAAAGTTGCAATAATTGATCTAGGAATTTAAGATTTAGGAGGGAATGACAAAACAACAACAAGTTGGTAAATAGAGGAGACTTATTTAAAAAAATAAACAAAGGGCGACTCTGGATCCTAATACAGCTGGATGACAATTGCACTAGTAATATCCCAAAAGCCAACGTAAATGAAAGAATATGGACAAATACTGCACTGCAAATTTAAAAGACATAAAACCATTCTATGAAGTCTGTCCATGGAATGGGCTTGGGGAAAATTGAAAGCCTACTCTAACCCTCACCTTATATTTCACAACCTGCAAATTCTACTTCATTCAACAAGTTGAATATTAAGAGGAAATGAAGAGTATATGATTATAGTTGAGCATAAACATGACTAGAAATTGTGGGGATGGGAGTTTTCATCTTTTTAATGAATTAAGGGGAAAAGAGTGGAGAGATTCTAGTCTAATTTGGCTTAAATCCAAAGAATAAAATGTGAAACAAGTAAGCATAAAATAAAATTTAAAATGAGATACACTAATTATATTTCAGTAAACATTATTCTAGTTATGGCAATAAAGAGACAAATTAGATAAAATATCCTAGAATAAATTAAAAATGGGAAAGTGAAAATGCTTAAAAATCATATTCAAAAATAGTTCAGTTTTACAGATATTCAAATTAAATCAATAAAATGTAATTTTATGATCCTTGAGTTGTTAAAAGAATGAAACATAATACTCAGTGTTGACAGACAAGGGCTTTAGTTGAACACTATCATATTTCCAGTAGAAGCAACTTGACATGTTTTAAAAGAACAATTTTTAATATGTATAAGAAGTTGTACATAAACAATCTTTGACCTAATCAATGAATACCAAAAAGTATAAGATAAGAATATTTACAAGACTTTATTAGTAAAGATAGAAAACAAATTTTACTTTTCAAATTCAAATTTGCCCACTTGTTATAGAATGCTATTTTATAAAGTGTGAAATTATTAAGAATGTATTGCCACAAGTTGTGTAGAAAACACTAACAATGGTCATTATTATCTTATATAAACATGGACATATAATTTTACCTTCCGCATTTCAATATTTTTCAATATATTTTATAGTTGGATATAACAGTTTCATAATGAGAAATCAGTACCTTAACCTGAAATCCATTTCTCCAGAAAACAAGAAATAAAACAAAATTCTCGAGGACAGTATTTATTTGGGAATGTGAGTTCATTGAACAACTGTGAGGGACTGAAAGAAAGAGGGGAGATAATGCTCAGATGGGTTACTGAGTTTCATTCTCTACTTGAAGAGTTAATCCATCCTGCCAGAATCTTCTGAAGAGCTTTATGAAATGTACCTCAAAAGTCTTCACTTTGAAGATAAAAGAGAAAAACCATTTATATCCATAGTGTCCCCACACACTCATTTAGTGTTGGCTCCAGAGATTTTATACCCCGTTTTTCCAAAACATACATGTGAGTACATTGTGGGTGCCACAGATGTCTCAAACAGGGGATGAGACATGCAGCATTTTCAAGTAAGGTATTATGATGGCAAAACCAGTTCAAGTCCACAAGGAACTGTATTATACCTGGAACTAAGTTATAGAGAACATGAGCCAGAGCAGAGGTCTGATTAAATAACACAGTAGATTAAGTTCAGATTTGTATATCTAAGACTTAATGGTTGTGTACAATTGACATGCTATTAATATGTGTGCTATGTTTGAATACTTAAACACATATTTTGACATTTCTACTTATCTGGGACAGTTTAAAATTAAAAAAAAAAACTGATGGTGTCTAAAGATAAGGAAACTAGTGATATTGGATTCCTCCTTAAAATATACAATCCACACTCAAAAGTCACACACACATGTGTACAAGAAAAAAACATGCTCAATCACCCACACAATTTCAATTGCAGTGCCCAAATGTGAGCTGGATCCACAATTTATCATTTTGTCTTCTTCTGATCTTTTCCTCTTACCTAAGGGATTTATCTCAGATTAATGATCCAAAGACTCATTTGGGTTATGTACTTCCCCTCATCTTTTCTTGTAGTATATCAATTAACATGTCTTTCAAAGGATTGACTCTTTTTATCACATGAAGAGACAACTGGCAAAATATGCACACTCTATATGTGAAGTTCCCACTTCCCTGAGACTTCTCAGTGCAGCTGGTTACCAGTATTTAAAAACAAAACAAAACAAAAAAAAACAAATAAAACATGATTATGAGTGTGGAGAAGAGGGTGGTCAACCAAGCAGGCGACTGAGCAAGTGGAAAGTTTTCTTTTTCTGCAATTATCTTAGGGGTCTTCCTAGCTAACCCAAGTAGATCTCCATGAAGATATCAAGAAATTACCCTTGTCAAAACACTTCATGTAGCCTCTAGGAAAACCTTCCATTCCAATTCATTTTTGTACCCTCAGGAGAGATTACTCTAATGTACTGACCTGCTCCACTTCCATATATCAAAGGACCCTGTGCTCCCTGTTCCACAGCATCCCCTCTTCCACATAGATCAAATATTGAAAGGTGAGGACTTCTAATTCATTAGCTTTGGCTAACAGAGAAAGAAATTCCTATTAAACAAACCATATTCCAGTCCTCTAATGACTAAGAGATACGTATATTATAATGTAAGTGGATCTTGAAAGAATACATAAAAGCTCTCAGAACACAAAACCAAAGTTTTCAGACCACTTAATGAAGCTCAGCAACTTGAAGATAGAAACAAAACAGAGAAAATGAAAAGGGGCCTTGTGTAGAAGCAAATTTAGTGTGAGAAACAGAAGCACATTTAAATGTATTTAAGAAAAATGTAAATATATTTAAGAAATTTAAGAAAATATTACAAAGAAATAGAAAAATGATTTTGGAAGTTAAGAAATCATAACTCTTGGGCTGGGGTGGTGGCTCAGTGGCAGAGCACTTGCCTAGCATGTGTGAGGCACTGAGTTCTATCCTCAGCACCACATATCAATATATAAAATAAAGGCCCATTGGCAAATAAAAAAAATTAAAAAAAGAAATCATAACTCTTGAATAAATATGACAATTCAAATAGCACAATGTAATGGTCCATTTGAATTGTCAACTTGATTGGATAAAGAGAAAGATTAAGAGGTTTCTGAGTTTTTCAATGAGGGTGTGTCTAGAAATGATTGGCATGTGGGATACTGAACTGAAGTGGAGACCCTCCCTACAAGTGGACCCAACTGTCCAATAGTTGGAGGCTTAGATGAAATATAATTGGAAGAACAAGGAAGCAGCAGCAGATGCAAGCTGGATTCTAGAACAACTTCTTGATTGCTGCTGTGATTGCCTAAGGACATCAGACTCAAGTGGACTCTGCCAATGATCCTCCAAGGAGTTCCCAGTAGTCTTCAGTCTCTGACTGAGGTAGCATCATTGATCCCTTTTGTTCTAAGGCTTCAGCATCTTGGACTCTACAGCTCTCCTGCCTGCAGATGATTATTGTGGACTATCCAGCTTAGCTTCTGATGGTGTAAGCCAATTAAATAAATCCCTTTTTTTTTTACCTTTTTATTTTATTTTATTTTATTTTTTTTTATTGGTTGTTCAAAACATTATAAAGCTCTTGACATATCATATTTCATACATTAGATTCAAGTTGGTTATGAACTCCCGATTTTACCCCAAATACAGATTGCAGAATCACATCGGTTACACATCCACATTTTTACATAATGCCCTATTAGTAACTGTTGTATTCTGCTACCTTTCCTATCCTCTACCATCCCCCCTCCCTCCCCTCCCATCTTCTCTCTCTACCCCATCCACTGTAATTCATATTTCTCCTTGTTTATTTTCCCATTCCCCTCACAACCTCTTATATGTAAGACCCTCATTGTTATAAATCCCCTTTTTATAATCTTACTTCCTGTTGGTTCTTTTCCTATAGAGAACTTTGACTAATACAACAACCAAAATAATTTTAGCAATAGAGCAGAATAGAGAAAATATGTCATAATATAGATTATTAATGAGAGAAAAAATATTGAAAAAAATATAACAGAGATAGGAATCAGATCGATAATACCTAATTTTTAGATTATAGTAGTTAAAATAGGATAATGCAGATGAATGAAAATCAATAAAATAAGAGTAGAATGGTTTGACTAATCATATCAAAATTATTCATTAAGTGCTAAGACACAGATTTTTAAAATCCTAAAGGAATCTTCTTGTCATATGTGTTACTCTTGTCATGGTGCCATAACAAAATATGATAGACTGGGTGACTTAAACGATAGAATTTGCTTCTCATAGTTTTGAAGGCTAAAAAATACAAAGTAAAGATACTGGCAAGCTAGCACACATTGCAAGACATCTTCTTTTGGTGTATCTGTAGCTGCCATCTTTATTAAGTTTAAATGGCTTCCTAATACAGGCATAGTGTGTGTGTGTGTGCAGTCAGGTCAGGTGAAGAGACCTCTTCACTGCTTCTTTTTATAAGGGCATGGATTGTGCTGGATCAAAGCACCATTTTTACAAGCTCATTGAAATTTTCTTTATTTGTTTTAATTAGTTATACATGAACCTCATTTAAATTTAATTATTTCTTTAAAAGTCCAAATTATTAATGTTGATTCACTAAGGGTTATATCCTCAACCCAAAGAGTTTCTGAAGAAATAAACATCCAGGATATGAAACCACAGTAAAGAATCTTATAAATTCCACATAAGACATTATATTATGTATAAAAAGAAGACTAAGACCTATATTTCTATCTGCAACACTGGAAGATTTAAGATTCTGGAATATTTTATAATAGTAATCACAAGTTAACTTTTTCTTACTTCACCAGTTTATTTTTTAAATGATTAACAAATATTACTTCATTTAATTCCTGCACTTTACAGAAAAGTAAATTGGGACACTGATCCATTATACAGCTGAGAAAAGGTGCTGCTGGGTTTAAAGTGAGGTATGTTAGCCCTTGAATGTAATTACACATTATCCATTGAATGGCTCCGAAAACATATAGCCCATCCATTCTTCCAAAGAAAATGTTTCAACCAAATTAAAATTTAATAGAAATCATATCTAAATGTAGCAAAGCAAACTACAAAAATTGTGAATAGCAAAATTAGTGAATTACATAGTTAATTAAAAGTGAATAGTGATAGCATTATAAGAAATAATATATTCATCATTACAATTGAAAAACTAAAAAATTTAACGGCATGAAACTAAATATAAAATTTACGTTAACAACCTAATGGAGTTGGCTGAGAATAGGAAAAGAGAAGTGAAATTAAAGTGATCTAGACTCATGAGGAAGAGCTCAATAAATATTTGTTTAATATGTATAGAAAATTTTAAAAAATATGCCTACCTATTACACGATAAAGAAAAAGCATAGTTAAAATTTTTGAAAAAGAACAAACAACTTTCACATAATTTGAAAGATGAAATAGACCAAACTGAAGTGAATAAACAGTATTATCTTTGGTTCGTTGAATTAACTATTTATGTAACTAAATATATAAAATATATTTATTATTATCTAAAATTATTTAATAAATTAATAGTAGGCACTGTGTATATCTGTTATGCGTTAGTACTATTCTACATAAGATACATACATAAACTCACTTAATTTTCTTCTCCCCAATGGTAATATAGACTTATACCCCTATAAATTCATATTACATAGGTTTATTTATATACTGAATATTACAAGTATTTTTCCCAAAGATAGTATATAAGGGCCACTTTAACTATCTAAGCAGTATGTGTGGAGCGGGAACAAAACTGAGAAGTATGTCTATTTATAAGAACAACTTTCCACTTTTTAATCCTTTGATGATAAACTCAATTTTCATACTTAACAGCATATAAATTGATATGATCTCACTTTTACAGAAGAAAATAATGTTTAAGTATATATTTGCTCAAAATCTGCTCTAGTTGTTATATTGTTTGATTGTTATCCATGTATGCATGTGTTGGGATCTTGGTGTCTAATGTGGGTGTGTGGTGGATCATTAAGAAGTAGACCTTAGGGCTGGAGTTGTGGCTCAGAGGTAGAGTGTTTGCCTAGCATGCATGAGGTACTGGGTTCAATCCTCAGTACCATGTAAAAATAAAATAAAGGTATTGTGTCCATCCACAACTACAAAATAAATGTTTTAAAAAATAATAAGAAGTAGAGCTTAACAGGATATCCCTAGGTTTGGGGGATGTGTCTTTGGTGTAGATTATGGAACCTAACATTTCTGTTTTCCTGTTGTGAGATGTCATTCTTCCTTGACATACCTACAACCATTATAATGTGATGCACTCAAAAGGACCATCAGTCCATTTGATGCCCTTGAACCTCTAGAACTGTAAGCTAAATAATCCTCTTACATTTATAAAGTTATTCTGACTCATAAAATCCTCCAATGCAAAAAAAAAATGGATCAAAGGAGTAGTTTTTATAACTACACCTGAAAATGTGAAAAATGTCTTTGTAACTGGTTAACTGGAAAAATATAGAAGATTTTGAGAAGAGGAGACAATTGGAATATTTTAAGCATAGCAATATGAATAATTCTGGTGAGGTCTCAAAAATCAAGGAGAGACTATGGAAGACTTAGAACATCTTAGAGATCACTTAAATGATCATGGTCATAATCTGAATGCTGATAGAAAATGTGGGCAATGTCTCAGATAGAAAAGAGGATCCCATTGGAAACTGGACTGAAGTTCATCCTTACACCAAAACAAAAACTTCACTACATTTTGCTCTGTTTTACAATGTTGTGGAAGTTTGAATTTGAGAATGGTGGACCCACTGGGCATAATGCTCAATGTCTGTAATCCCAGTTCCAGGAGCTAAAGCAGGAGGACCTTAAAGTCTATAAAGTATAGGGTAGCCTGCACATTTTGACAAGAACCTATCTTTTTTTTTTTTTTTTTTGTACCAGGGATTGAACTCAGGAGCACTCGACCACTGAGCCACATCCCCAACTCTATTTAGTATTTTATTTAGAGATGGGGTTTCACTGAGTTGCTTAGCTCCTCGCTTTTGCTGAGGCTGGCTATGAACTCACTATCTGCCTCCCTCACACTCCTGAGCTGCTGGGATTACGGGCATGCACCACCATGCAGGGCTGGCAAGAAACTGTCTTGGACTGCAAACTGGTTCAGCCAATTTGGAAAGCAGTATGGAGATTCCTTGGAAAGCTGGGAATGGAACCACCATTTTACCCAGCTATCCCCCTTCTTGGACTATACCCAAAAGACCTAAAAAAAGCATACTACAGGGACACAGCTACATCAATGTTCACAGCAGCACATTTCACAGTAGCTAGACTGTGGAACCAACCTAGATGCCCTTCAATAGAAGAATGGATAAAAAAATGTGGCATTTACACACAAAGGAATATTACTCAGCACTAAAAAATAACAAAATCATGGCATTTGCAGGAAAATGGATGGCATTAAAGCAGATTATGCTAAGTGAAGTTAGCAAATCCCTAAAACACAAATGCCAAATGTCTTCTTTGATATAAGGGGGGGTGACTCAAAACAGAATAGGGAGGAAGAGCATGAGAAGAAGATTACCACTAAACAGGGAGGAGAGGTGGGAGGGAATGGGAGGGAGAAGGGGAATTGCACAAAAGAGGGAAGGAGGCCCTCATTGTTATACAAAATTACATATATGATGGTGTGAGGGGGAAGAGATAAAAAAAAAGAAACTACAAAAGGGTTGGGGATGTAGCTCAGTGAAAGAGTGCCCCTGAGGTCAATCCCCAGTACTACAATAAAAAATTTAAAAAAAATTACTTGTTTATTTGGTGAAGGAAATTTTGAAACAGGAAAGATTTGAGTCTGCAGCAGGAGTATTATTTGCCACTTTTAATCAGATTTAAAGTGAAACTGAGGAGCAAACGATAACAGGGAAGATTTGGAAAATTCACAGTTTGCACAAAACCATATTTAATTTTGGAAAGTGTGGTTTAGTGAACACTTATTAAAGAGGTTAGGGTGAATAAAAACTATCCAAATGCTTTGCATGAGAGCATTTGGAAAAAGGCCTCAGAAGTTTCTCAGATATATATTTTCCTTTGTTCAAATATCAGTGAATTCTTTTTGAAAAAGAAAATTTAATGACCAAGTTTTCTGAGTATGATTGTTGAAAAAAATCCATCTTTTTCCAATTAGTTCTTATTACCTCTGTCATAGATCAGTTTCCACATGTGAGGGATCCATTTCTAACTCTTTACATTGTCCAGTTTTTCTGTTTTTCTTAATCATGCTTTCTGAAAATAATAATTGGTTTGCTTTTTACTTCCTATACTTATCATTCAATCCTATTAAATCTTGAGTATTTAACATTACAGAGTATAAATGTAGATACATTTGAATGGATATTCATGTATAGTACCTAGCACTTTGTAATCTGATTAACAAATTATTTTTTTTTCTTTTGCTAACAGAGATTGAACCTAGGGTGCTTATCCACCAAACCACATTCCCCGATCTTATTTAAGGGTTTTTATTTGAGACTGGGTCTTGCCAAGTTGCTTAGGGCCTCACTAAGCTGATGCTGCTTTGGATTTGTCATCCTCCTGTTTTAGCCTCCCAAGACACTGGGTCAAATTAATATGTGGAATGAGTGATTTACTTAATATTTATACTTAATATTTTTACGAATTTAGAGACCTTAAATCTGTAGGTAGGTATTCACAGGAAGTTTTTATTTTAGATATAAAAGAAGATAAAACACAGCATAGCATAATGAAAGATCATTTTGCCCACAGCAGATAGCAAGGGCAGTTTTCTATCTGAAAGTCACCTAAAAAAAATTTGGGCATTTAAATGTGCAATACTGCCCATGGTTATAAATTATTTCTACTTTAAATGAATTCTAAAATTAGGAGAGAAGGCAGTATCCAATGGGAATGTGGTATCTGTGATGGTAATCTTCTGAAATCAATATATGAGAAAGGTTTTCACACCAGTCAGTAAATGCATTATTGATAATAAAATGCCTTAAATGGTTTTCTGAGTTGATCAACTGGTAACATATACATATAATATACAGACAAGGACCACTGTTATCAGGTTCATGCCTTTATAATTTACAGAGAAATCAGGATCAATGTTTTTGCACAATATTTGTTTATAAACATGCAGTGTATCAAACTCCATCTTGTTAACCATATAGCCACTCATGACTTAAAGAAATTAAAGCACCTAGGTGATGCCAGAAAATGTGTTGGAATTCAAGGACCTAGTGGGAAAGAGAGTCAGAGGTTGAGTGGTTCAGGGGCATACAGTTTAAATGGAAATCTAGAAAATGAAGGGGTATTTAAAGAGAGGGATTTTAGAGTCACAGAATATGATCATGGAGGCAAAGATTAGATTAATGTAGCTACAAACTAAGTTCCAAGGATTTCTGGCAACCACTGGAAGTCAGGGGAGAGGCATGGAACACTCCATCCCTCAAAGCACTGAGAGGGAACACATCATGCTGTCAACAGTTTGTTTTCCCTTTCACACTCTTGAATGTTAGAGAATTAATGTTTGTGGCTCCATGCCATCTAGTTTGTAGTCCTATGCTAAGAGAGCTAATATAGGCAGGTACTTCTATTCTTCCATTTAAAGATGAAGAAAATCAAGTGCAAGGTAGCTAAATGACTATCAAATTACAAAACTAGAAAGTGGTGATGTTGGACATTTAATTTAAAGCAGTTTGGCTCAAGAACACGGACTTGGCCACTATGTATTCTTCATATCCTGATACACACAGTTCTAATTTCTAGTTTGAGGTCAGAATTAACTGAAATGCCACTACATGCCCAGTGCCATTCAAATCACTGGAAATACAACAGGAAACAAAACTAAGAAAAAAACCTTTACAGGTTAGTCTAATGAGGAGACATAAAATAATTAATAAAAAAATGATGTATTGTTTTAGATATTAAAATTAAAGAGAAAATAAAATGGGTAAGGAAATAAGAAATTCTAGGTAAAGATCAGGGAACATGGAATTTTAAATTTGGGTGTTCAGGGGAGATCTCATGCTAAGCATGATACTGGACTCAGTATGGTAAGGGAAACAGGAACTAGCAAGTTTACATCCGGGGTCAAAACCCCAGTTAGAGATGAAAACAAGTACTTAAAGTCCAAGTATGTCAGGGTATATGAAAAACTGTAAAAAATATTTTGTGAGTGGAGTGGGATATAAAGATTAGTAGGAGTTGGGGTTATGGAGGATTTAAAGATAAAGGTTTAACCTGGATATGTGTATGTACACACACACACACACACACACACAAGATAAATCTTTATGTAAGTCTATGAAGATTGACAAAATACAGAAGAAATCCACATGCTAAATTCTGAACTCTTCAAACTTTTAAAAATCCAAGCGATGAGGAAGAATTAACAAGTGTGTCTCAAAAGCAGCTGTCATTCAGTAGTTAGAATATATAAGGGTATATTTATCTAGAAAAAACACTTTATTTTTCAACAGTAGAGTCTTATATTTTAAGGGAAATGACAACTCAAGAGATGTATTTAGATTTTTAGTTAGACTTTGTATTTATATTCTATACATATAAAATTTATTCAGAATTTGCAAGGAAGAAAAGGCTGGTTCTCGTAAGAATTTTCAAAAATGCATGGGTTATAAAATTTTTGTAGCATCATAAAGAATTAAAGACAAAACTATAACAAACCTTTCTAAAGATCATTTTCTATGGATAATGGGAATCATAAGTCTGCTGATATGAATGAATGGTTGTACCACCTTTTTCTTTTAACTATTCACCCCATGATTCTTATTTCAGTTCTCTTACTTAATTTGGGTGGCCGTAATTAGCCTGAATTCATGGCCTTGGTTGTCTACATTTTGCCTTTATATTTAGACAGTATCAAGATACTGGTAGGTGTATCAACTTCCTATAATAAGCTATATCCTTTAAATAACACTATGATGTTTAATGTTCTTTGACATGCAATTTATTTTTCAAACATTGAACTTCTGAGCAAAGGTCAGAAATATGGCCTGTGATTATGGAGTATAGAGAAGCCAATGGGTTGATGTAAGAGTAGAGTTATAACCTTGGCATTCTTCACCTAATTGCCTACTGCACAGACATGTTTTCAATTAACATTGTCCTGTTAATAACTACCGTGAAGAAGTAGTAAGAACTCTTTCATAGGCTCTAAATTGAGTACAGTCTAATACATTTTTTCAGTGACCTAGAAGAATAAATGTATGGGTTGGCTAGCCCTTTAGAGGAGAAGATTATGATTCAAATTGACCTTGACAAGTTGGAAGAGTAGACGGAAATAATGAAAATCCTGAGGTCAGGTATAAAGCAGCAACTAGTGTGAGGAAAAACATGATACATACAAGACAGAGAATGACTAATTAGGCATGAATATGGCAGGAAAGAACCTAGAGATCACAGGGGACATGAATTGAACATAACTCAGCTCAGCAGCAGCGTTTTAGAGTTTGAACACATAATGCTGAAATACACTAAAAAAATCAGAGCAATTCTGAATGAAACTTTTAAGAATACTTAGCTGTATTTTACATTTGACAGTTTAATTCTAAGATAATATGTCAAACTTTGGACAACTGGTGTTTGGGGATTATATAGAAACCACACAAAAAAGAAAATATTCAGTAGTTAGAAAATTGGAATTTTGAAGAAGCAGCAACATAACTTCAATTGTTTGATTGCAAAGAAGAGATGTGAGAAGTTGTTTAACAACTACCTTCAAGTATACAAATGGGAAAATTATTAATTATTAGCCCAATGATCTAACTTTCACTGAAGTCAGAATTCTTGTCAGCATTTCAGCAAGAAAGATATAAATTGGTGGTGAAAAAAGTCACATCTTGAAGAAGAATATAATGTGGCATGGACTATCAAGTTTTACTTTTAATATTTCATTTTCCGAGAATCATATGTTGTGAATTCAGACTTACAGATCATCATCTCTTAGCAGTACCTACTACCAATCCCATGTCTTTCCTCAAATCAACCCTGTTCATATGTAATTTAGAATCCTTTATAACAGTATATATTTTATTAGGGACCAAATCATTTTTATGTTTTTTTAAATTATAATTTTACAATAGTTGTTGTTATGAATAAACCACATATTTAGGACATTCATATGAATTTAAAAACTACATAAAAATAAGTTGAAGTTGGTCTTACAAATGCAATCATTTTTTGGTAAGAAATATCTAATTAATATTTTTCATGTTCACCCCCACTGCTTAATTTGACTTCATAAGAACTGATTTTGTGAGGAATCAAAATAAATCATGCCACTGATATAAGTAATATAAAAACATGCTTAAAATAAGTCCTCTATATTTTTCTGCAGATATGCCCTTATGTTGAATTTCCTCATCATTAAAACCATACCTCCAAATACTTACTGAGGTGAAAAGTGTTATGTATTTTGCTAGCCATGAATTTGTATACAGAATTCTTTTCCTGATTAATTTGATACATTCAATTTTTTTCCACAGAAACCACCAGTCACAGAATTTTAAAAGCATGGCTTGGTAGAGAGATGATATCTATTAGATAAGAGACACAATAATTATGTCTGCCTATAGAACATTGGATCAAGTACAATTAAGGGCATGGAGTCCAGGAAGCCTAGGGACATAGCAAGGCAATAGGTGTGAAGCTGCCCAAGGAGCAATAAAAAGCCTTTCAAACGTGAATGACAGGAGTCTTGTGCTGTTACCCATTTCAATATTTTTTAGCAGTTAGCCATACTTAGAGCATGCCATAGACATGATAGTAGTTATAAATGCAATATTTTATTTTCTTAAAAGATGCTAATATTACATTTTTAAGTATTTTGGTGAATTAATGCTTGTGATTACCTGGTGAGGTCTATGGGAAGAGTGGAAAACAAGATGAAAAGAATGTTCTTGAATATGCTACCATTTTAAAAACTAGACTGGTAGAAACATATAGATGGCTTCCTTAGTACATATATCAGTGTTATATCAGTGTTGATAACTAAATATTTTCTGGTCTTCTACTTTACCCCAAAGCAATTATATTCCCTTGCTTGAAAATAGTTTTAAAGGTGATTCAATAAAAAGTAATGAAAATTTTGTCAGAATTATATAAAGTATTTCCTAATAATTTTAAAGTCTTCTAAGAAATCCTCAGTAACAAAGCATCTTAATCACTGAATAAGTCAAGAAATAAATACCCAATTTCTCTTCACTGATTTTGAACCTTCTTATTACTGGATAATTTACCAATAAATCCTTCATTCTTCAGAACTTCAAAATCCATAAAGAATGAGTTGTGAGGATATCTATTTCAATATGAAGACCAGTGGAATTCAATATATGTATGTATATATACGTGTATGTGTATGTATACACATCTATAATTTATAGTCCACATTTTTCCTGCCTTCAGGCTATTTTATGTTTGTGGGAAAAGCAGATCCATGGAACAAAATATATTCTAGAGGATAGGAGAAGATGTTTTTGTTTTTGCTACACAAGAATAATGACATGAGATCAGACCAAGTAATCATGGGAAACTTCACAGAGGGATTGTTTTACATGATAGCAACTATGAAGCAGCACACACCTTCACATTTGTTCCTCTTGTGCCTTTATTCCTGCTGTCCCCTTTTGTCTGGAAAGGTTTCTTTTCTTTTTATTATTGGTTGCTCAAAACATTACAATGCTCTTGACATATCATATTTCATACATTTGGTTCAAGTGGGTTATGAACTCCTATTTTTACCACATGTACAGATTGCAGGATCACATTGGTTACACATCCACCATCCACGTTTATACCTACTGCCACACTAGTGTCTGTTGTATTCTGCTGTCTTTCTTTTCTTTACATTGTTGCCCAAATAACTTTCCCATTTCCACTTAGACTGAGATTAAATGACTCTTCTATCATGTTTCAAGACCTTAAATATGTGCAATTCTTCATTGCAAATCTACATTAGTTTTTTTAATATTTTTTACTTGTAGTTGGACACAATACCTTTAATTAATTAAATAATTAATTTATTGATTTATATATACTGCTGAGGATCGAACCCATTGCCTTGCACATGGTAGGCAAGAGCTCTACCTCTGAGCCACAACCCGGGCCCCTCTACATTAGTTTTTAATTACCTGTTTATATTTCTGCCTCCCAGACTAGACCTTTTCATAAGGTCAGATCTGTTTTGTTCATTTTTTATGTTCATACAGAAAATTATAAATAGCCTTCAACTAAGAAAGGAATGAATATGAGAATATTTGAAATGATGAGAATTGCAGAAAACCCAATTCAAGCAATTTGCTTGAAAAAAAAAAAACATTGAGAATTCAATGGTTTTTGAAACTGATGAAGACACTCTGATTTCTTTTTTAATTCAGAAGTACAATGTCACCCATATCCACTCATTCTTTATGTTTTATCTCTATCTTTGTGCATGTTAACTTCATTCTCACACAAATCTTTCTTTTATATCTCCATCTCTTTAAAAATTCTATGTGTTTCAGAGCTTCTGGATGGATTATTATGATTCCAAATAGTGGTAGGGTGAAAAGTGTTCTAATATAAATTCTGTCACATTCCCTTAGAACTACAGACTTTGTTAGCTCCATCCAAGAGTGGAAAACTGCAAAACTTTGGAAACTTTTTTTCCAGAAGTAAACAGTGATTCTGTAATGCTGCTGTCACCACAATTAGTTTAACATACTCTGGTTGCCAGAAAGTAATTGTTGAAAAAATTACATTCCTCTCTTCTTTTCCATTTCATGTTCCATTCCATTTATTACACCACAAAACAAGTAATTATAGCTATTGAGACCAATCACCATGTTCTGAGGCAAACAAACAAATAAATATTAATCTTGAAGCAAAATTGAGCATTTTTTTTAAAAAAAGAACATTTTTTTAAAAATAATTTGAAACAAACGTTCTTTTGTTAACAAAAGCCCAAGAGACTTCCTGATGTTCTTTCATCAAATTATCATTCACCCTCTTGTGTCCCACTTCCCTGAGGTGACCTCTTTAAGGAATCTAATATTTTTTTTCTTCTAGTGAGTACCTCCATGTTTCAAATGTGATTATTTCTCTGTGTTTTATTTTCCTACTCAAGAAAACAGCTACTGATTTCCTAATATGAAAGAAGGTTTTTTTTTTTATTTTTTATTGTTGGTTGTTCAAAACATTACAATTTTCTTGATATATCATATTTCACACTTTGATTCAAGTGGGTTATGAACTCCCATTTTTACCCCATATACAGATTGCAGAATTACATCAGTTACACATCCATTGAAAGAAGGTTTTTATGTGGGTGGGTGATACTGAAGATTGAATCCAGGCACACATTACCACTAAGCCTCACATCCCCAGTTCACATCCCAACCTGAGCCATTGAACAAATTGTAGTATATGTGTAGGAATAGAATAAAAGAAATAAAAATTTTAAAAGCACCAGAATGATATACATTGAGATAATATGAAAATGATATGATTTATGAGATTTTTATCATCTTCTATTTATTTTATATAATGCAACATGTCTAAAATAATTAGAAATGTCTTTAATTGATAAAAATGTTATTATTGCAAGTTAATTATGTCTAATCTCAAATGTGATAAAGGACTTGCTTCCTTATATTATCCAGTTGTCCCACAATTATTTGTATACAAGGTTTCCTTAATATGAGGCACTAGATGATTAGATCTCATGATATTATGACTACATTTTGAGTAACTTAATCATATATATTATTGTCCAATCCAAGACAGTCTAACCAGAAAAAGAAGTTTTGTTAAGAACTACAAATGAACAAATATCCTAAACTGAGAGTTATGAAATAGACAACCATATTCCTAATAGTTTTCATCTTGTTTCTTTGTGTGTATGTAAGATGGGAAATGACATATATTTGATCTTAATAGATTGCCAATTAGGTCCAATAAATTTATTTCTAATACTCTTTATTTTTGAAAAAAGAAACAAAACTTTTTATTATACTTCTTTAAATGTAAAATGTGTAGATTATTATAAGTAATATAATCAGGTAGTTTGAACTAGGAAACAGATAGGAGTTCAAATATTCAACCTTACATTTTATACTTGGAGAACCTGAGGCCAGGAATTGAATAAGGACAGAAAGCATGTTTGTAATCCCATATTAATCAAAGCTCAGTTTGTAATCTCACATATTTCTTCACTTCTTACCGTTTCCAATTCTCCTCACTAAAAATAGTGTTTGTCTGAATAAAGTATAGACATTATATACAATAAAGTATAGACATTAATCAATAATATTGCTAAAAATTGCTAACTTGATTGTAACAAAAAGCACCATACTAATGTAATATAAGATATATGAGAAACTAATTGTGTGGTATATGATAACTCTCCATACTATCCATGAAAATCTTTGTAAATCTTGAACTGTTTCCAGAAAAAATGATTTTTAAATGGCCATTTTTATTCACATTAATATTGATGAAACAGATCACTAACAAGGTCCATGAATACTGTCCTCATCAAAGAGAAGAAACTAAAAATTAAAATAATCCAGTGTAATCCAAATATATTATTTCTAATATAGCAACTGAGATTCCTAAACAATTCTTGTGATCCTTCCAATTGTAACTTATTTTATTTATTCTTCTATACTCACACATTATAATCATGGCATTGGCTTATTCTGCCACAACTAATTAATTAATATATTTACTTACAGAATATTCTTCCTTCAATATTATGAACCAAACAGCTATGAAACAAATAACAACTGATGACTGCTGCTTCTATAATTTTCTTACACTAAAATCCACTTACTTCAAGAATACATTTTAAGAAGTCAGAAGCATATTCTGTGTATTTGGATGACATGTTACTAATCCACATGCACATATGACCCAAGACAAGAAAGTAGCAGTTGTTTCTGCTGTTATCATTTTTAGGCCACCAAAGTAGACAAAATAAGTTTACATTTGTGCATTTTTATTGTATGTCACTGATTGTAATTTCCACTGATATTTTTTAAAACACCATTTTAAAACTTATAATAAAGGAATTGGACCAAGGCAAATTTTCACTAAGGTAATCAGCCTCTCCTTTGCAACTATTTTCATAGGATTTTACTAGGCAAAATGCTGGAATGTTTCTCCATATTTTGTGACTGGGCTCAACCAAATGTTTTTATAACTTTGTATATATGTCAAAGGTCCTCTGCGGGAATTCTGTGGGAAATATGCAGACTGACCTGCACATAAGGAACAAGGAAAACATCACAGCATGGGATGGTATGGAAGTTAAAATGAAATATTTGCAGCTCTGTGCATAGTTCTTTTAAAATCTTCCATAGGAGGTCTGTGTTGTGCTGACAGAGGAGTCACATTTTTATGGTTAGGATACTGTTTAGAATTAGACAGTCTGAGCATGAATCTCTGCACATATTTAGAAGCCATTAAATATTTCATGAAAATAACAGTGGTATTTGAGAATTTGTCACTTAAATCAATTTTATTTTGCTGTAATATACCAAAGTCCGGGTACAGAGGTAAACTCTTGCAATCACTGCTAGCTGATGTTGTAGTAATAAATGGAAGACAACTATGCTTTCAGAGGTCGATGTCAAATCTTCACTGTTAGGTGATTAGCTGCCAACATTATCAGTGATTGTTGCCTTTAACAACAAAAAGAATGTTGATGGGAAGTCATGAGGAATTCTGTCTTCTTAAGTTCTTGATCCATTTAAAAATACCTAACTCTTCAAAAAGAAAAAAAAAATACTATTACATTATTTTTAAAATGTAGTTAATTTTAAATGATGTACCCATAACAGTTACTGATAATTAAGAAGAAAAAGTAAAGATTTCAATGAGAATATCTCTGAAAGATATCATGGGAGATTGATGCATGTGGTGGTGGTTTGTTTTGTCTCATATGACATTTAATAATTTTGATTCCAAGTTTTCAATTTCATTAAGATCTTAAGAATATATTTCAAAAGAGAAATAAATGAACAAAATTGAGGGGCGAACAATCATGCCCACCATTTCCATTCCAGTATTAAATATATAGAGCACAAAACTCGTTCAAAAAGTGAAGACTTACAGACATTGTCAGTTCAGTTTTTCTTATAATTATCACTATTCAAGTACTTATTTATATTAAGTTGCAACTCATATTACAGGTTTAAAAATCTTATTAAAGTTTCAGGTGATGTGCACTAATCATAAATGTGACTCATCTGTCAATGCAACACACAATCTTGCAAATTCACATTCTATGATTTATTATCCATTACTAATGATATCACAGAGAAGTGATACTCTCCTTTGCTAGATCTTTAATTTATTTTAGTGTCTTAAGAAGTATATATTTTGTTTAAATTTATACCTCTCAAAATTAGTTATGATTATGATTTTCCTTATGCAAAGAATCTTGAAAGGAACAATTAATAAATGTAAAATCTATCAATTAATTTTAAATTTAAGACAAATAGTTTTTGGCTGGAGAATTGGTATTATAAACAATTCCTGGCATTTAGAAATACTTCAAAAATATTTTCCATAAGAGGAAATTTTACTAATAAATTGATAAACTCACTAATTATCTGAACATGAGCAAATATCTAACTAGAACAAATGTACTAATGAAACAAAACAATAGAAAAATTTGAGAAAAATACTAACTTTTACAAAGAAGCCTTACATTCTTTTTCCTTAATCCTTTCTGATATTGTGATACTTTGTAGCAAATTTCATCACTTTGTTCTTCTTTCCAACCTTATTTTCTAGTTTTCAGCACATATTTCTACTAATTAAGCAAGTTGTATTCTGTCTTTTTCCAAAATTCATATTTAAGAATAATTTTCTTAGACCTATAAAGATCCAAACTGACTATCTCTGAGAATACTGTAAGTATTCAACAACTGTTGATTAATTGTGGGATTATAGTCTTTAAGACCAACAATAGAAATGTACTTATTCAATATGTGAACTGCCTCAATAGTTTAATGGCAATTGGTAAGCTACAGGCAAAGCTCTTGCAAACTATAGTTATTTTTTCCAAATAAAAATTTATTGAATGCCTTAGTATATTAAATATTAAAGTAAGGTTTAAGGTACAGTTAGAGACTGCTCCTCAAAAGAAATTCATTTGATCTTCAAAGCAAGCAGACATTGAATTTGACTGTGATAAAAGGATTGAAAGAACTATAGAGAATTTAGCTCTAATAAATATTAATCACAACACAAGTCAACATTAAGAAGAGTGAATTAAAATTTAAAATAGATCTTGTATATTAACCAATGTTTAAAGAGGAAACTATAGTAAATTATAACCAATAATAAACTATTGAAAACAATATTTTTAGTAAGAACTTGGTAGGTTATTTTAGAAAGCAATCCTTTGCATGTTATTTGCACCAAAAGATGGAATATTGAAACAAAGAAATGACTTTCTAATTATAATTAATGACTGTCAAGAATATGATTGCAGGGCTAGAGTTGTGGGTCAGTGGTAGAGTGCTTGCCTAGCATGCATGAAGCACTGGGTTCAATCCTCAGCACCACATAAAAATGAAAAATAAAGATATTGTGTTGACCTAAAACTAAAAAAATAAATATTTTAAAAAAGAATCATTGCCATTAAATTAAAATATATTATTTTAGAAGAAGGAGGGTAAATACAATAAAACATCAAGATAGATTAAAATAAGGGGGAAAGTTTTTAAAGAACCAATACTTCTTTAATTTCAGCAATGCAAATTTTAAAACAAACTTTAAAAAAAGTTTAATGTGAACACTTATTAAGAACAATGCAAAAATTTTGAAATGTAATAATAGTAAATCCCAGGGAATTACTTTCGCAAAATTCTCAGCAAATAAATCTTTATTGAATTCTTTTGAGTAATTCTTTTTTAAAGCATATGAATAAGAAAATAAAGATAATAAAGAGGAAAATATTTGTATTTGGGATATTTTATAACTCTTGATTAAGCAATCATTGGCACAATGTTTCTAAGTAAATCTAAAGACCAAGGTATTCTGAGAAATATGAGTATAAAAATTACAAAAAGTTGAATAGAATTTGGAAACTTTAGAAATTTCCATGATGATTGAAGAATTACAGCTTGTCAATATATTTTGTATATGACATATAAGATATGCTCCTGAAAATTTTCTAGACAGATAATTTTCTAAATCTGCACTGTTCCAGGTGCTGCTCATTGGCCACCTCTGCTTATTTACACTTAAATTAACTAAATAAAATTAAAAACTCAGCTTCCCAGCTGAACTAGCCACATATCAAACGTTCAATATCAACATATAGGCAGTGATTATTGCACAGCTCAGATACAGAACATTGCATTATAACAAAATGGTTAATTGCGCAATCTTATTCTAGATAACTAGCTATAACCAATCCAGGTTTAGGGAATATGTGAAATTGTCAGAACAGTAGGCTAGACAAATAGTAAAAGTGTATTTGGGAGACAAAGAATTCTACTGCTTATTTATTTAAAAAAGAATTGTGGCTTACTAAGCTAAGAGATTTCTGAGAAACTGCACATAACTGTGGCTAGAAGGGTCAGTTATGCATCCTTTATTGGATGGAAATTGAACATAAACCTACTGTTTCACCTAAACATATTTTTAAAGTAAAATGATTAATTAGTGGTTCTAAACCAAACCCAAACCAGTATGAGGAAAGAAGTAATAAAGATAATGGCAGAAATAAATGATAGAGACAAAAGAAGGAATATAAACTATCAATGAATCCAAGAATATTTTCTATGAAAAGATAAAAAGAAACCTAAAAAAACTTTAGATAAACTAACCAAAAGAAAGAAACAGTGTATAAAAAGAGACATTACAGCAGATACTATTACAATTCTAAGAATCAGTATAGAATATTTTGGGGGAAAAAAACTATAAGCAAAAACATTGGAAAAATGTAGAAGAAATTGACAAATTTATGGACACATCAAAATTGAACCAAGAGGATATTTTAAAAAACTATATAAATTATTAACAAATAGTAAGATGGAAGCTGTAATAAAGAGTCTTCCAGCAAAGAAGAGCCTAGAAACAGATGGACTTGCTGTTGGATTCTACTGGATTATTAATAAAATACCTATCTGTCCTCTCTGCTTCTCTTACCACCGAATCACTTACTTATATGAACCCTAATGGTTTCCCTTCAACTTTCATTCCTTTTTTTTCATTTTTTTTCATCTAACTTTCACACATGACACTGGTTTATTTCTCTTTACATAATGCTCTTCAGTTCCATTAATTTTCCTGCTAATTGAGTAATTACATTCTTCTTTATGACTAAATAAGCTCCATTTGTGTGTGTGTGTGTGTGTGTGTGTGTTTACATTTTCTGTATCTATTCATCTGTTGATGGACACTTTGGCTGATTTCATTATCTATAAGAATCATACTGTAATACACATGAATTTGCATGTGTCCCTAAAATATGTTGACTTCAATGCTCTTGCTTAAATACCAAGGAGTGATATAGCTGGATCATATAAAATTCAATTTTTAAGCTTTTGAGGAATAATTAATTTTCAGAGAGGTAGTGCTAGATTACATTCTAATCAATAGTGTATCTGAGCTCTTTTTTTTCCCCTTGCAACCAAATCCTCATGTATTATCTGTATTCCTAATGATTGCCACTCTTACTGGAGTGTGGTGGAATTTCAGCATCGTTTTGATTACTTTTTCCTGGTGGTTAAAGATGTTGATCATTTTTTCATATAATTGGTAGCAATTCTTATTTAATATTTTGAGATATGTCTGTTCATTTTATTAGTCCATTATTGATTGGGTTATTTGATTCTATGATATTCAGTTTGTTTCTTTATATGTTTTAGATATTAATCTTCTGTTGGAAAAGTATCTAGCAAAGATTTTCTCCCATTGTTTATGCTGTCTCTTAATGCTATTAACTTTCCTTTGCTGCGCAGAAGCTTTTTAATTTGATGAGATGGCCTTTATATAAGATTTTTATTTTATTTCATGAGCTATAGGGATCTTATATATGAAGTAGTTGCCTGTGGTTTTATGTTGAAATGTTTCACAGGAGTCAGTTCAAAATGCATCAAAGATATATGTATAAAACAGAAACATTGCAAATGTTCAAAGAAAACATTTTAGCAGACTTTAAAAAACATTAACACCAATGTTCCTGAAATTTTTCCACAAAAGAAAAAGTGAAGTGCCCTGCCACACTCATTCTATGAAAAGAGTTTTATCCTACCTACCAAAATCGAGGACACAACAACAGCAATGACAGCATTCCAACAGCAATGACAAACATTGCCAATGAACATAGGTGCAAAATTTCTCTTTAACATAGTGCAAAGTGAAATCAGTAGCACATTGAGATCATAAGCCATAATCAATTTGGTTTTATTCCAGAGATGCAAGGATGTTTTGACATACACAAATCAATAAATTCAGCACATAGATTCCATGATAAAATCACACGACTACAAAAATAGATCCAGAAGAAGCCTTTGATAAAATGCAAACACACTTTATGATAAAATTTTTGAATTACTTAAGTATTAAAGAATGATATTTCAATGTAATCAAACCTATAGTCAACATCATACTGATCAGGAAAAACTGAATTCATTTTCTTTAAGAACAGGAACATGACAAGGTGTCTACTCTCACCAGTAAAATTCAATGTGGTACTAGCTAGAAATTTTAGCCAAAGCAATAAGAGTTGTAAAAAAATAAAAAGTAATGTAAATAGGAAAGGAGGAAGTCCAATTATTCCTGTTTGCTGAATACATTACTATATATAGAAAATTCTGAAACCTTTACTGAAGGACTTTTAGAATTTATAAATAGCTTCATTAAAAGAGCAGAATACAAAATCAATATACAAAACCTTTTTCTATAAACCAAAAATAAACTTACTGAGAATGAAATCAGGAAGAAGTTTTCTTTACAATACCCACAGTCACAAACAAAACAACAAAATCTTGGAATTAACCAAAGGATGTGAACAATATCTATAATGAAATTTATAAAATGCTGAAGAAGAAAACTGAAGGACATTAGAAGGTATACATCCTTTAATGTTCATGGATAGGGAAAAACAATATTATTTAAATGGTTGTAGACTCAAAGCATTCCACAGATTCAATGCAATCAACATAAAAATACCAATGCCATCCTGCCCAAAACTGTGAAAATAACTCTAAAAATTTATATGAAAACAAAAAGACCCCCAAATAGCCAAAGCAGTCTTGAACAAAATAGAGCTAGTTGGATCCTTCACAATACCTGATTTTTAAACATACTTCAGAGTCATATTAACAAGAGCAATATGGTATTGGCATTAAAATAGACATGTAGACCAATGGAGCAGAATAGAGTACCCAGAAATAAATTCATGAATTTTCAACTGACAGATATTCTATAAAAGTACCAAAAATATACCTGGGAGAATGGACAGCATCTTCAACAAATGGTGCTGACAACTACATATTCATACATCAAATATTAAAACAAGACCCCTCTTCCACATATATAGCAATCCATTCAAAATGGATCAAAGATCTTAAAATTTGAAAGTACAAGTTCAAGATATTGACACAGCAACAGTTTTCTGCATAGGACTGCAATGGCTCAGCATATAAAAATAAGAATCAAAAAATGAGATCATATCAAATTAAACAGCCTCTGCAAGTATCAAATAGGAAAGGAGGAAGTCCAATTATTCCTGTTTACTGAATATATGACTATATATAGAAAATTATGAAACCTTTACTGAAGGACTTTTAGAATTTATAAATAGCTTAATTAAAAGAGCAGAATACAAAATTGGGTAAATAACCTCAGTAGACATGTCTCCAAAGAAGAAGTACAAATGACCAATGAATATATAAAAATAATGTTCAACACCTTTAACCACTAGAAAAACGAAAATCAGAGTATATCTATGTTACCTAAATTAGAAGGCTATTATCAACAAAGCAAAACAACAAACAAACAAACAAAAAATCCTGGCAAGGATATGCGGGACTGGAACCGTGTACACTTTTGGTGGGAATAGAAATTAGTGCAGTCACTATGGATAAAAATGTTAACAGTAATTCAAAAGCATAAAAATATAACTGTCATGATCCAGCTATACCATTCCCATTCCTGGGTACATAGCAAAAGGAAATAAAATCTATACACAAAAGAGGTACCTTCATAATTGTGTATATTGAGGTTCTGTTAATATATAAGATATGAGATCAGCCTAGGGTCCCATGAACAGATATATGTATGAAGAAAGAGTGTTATATATACACAATGAATATTGTTCAGTCATAAAAAAGAGTGAAATCTTGTCATTTGCAGGTAAATGGATGAAATTAGAGACCATAATATTAAATGAAATAAGTCAGACAGAAAAAAATAATATCACATACTAAAAAAGAAAAAATAAAACAGTGACCTGAAAGTAGAAGACAGACTATTAGGGATTGTGACAGGCCTTGGAGGTATGGGGAGAAAGGGGAAGGCAAGAAAATGTAGAGGGGAGAAAGAACATGATCAATGTACATTATACGCCTTTGTGGAATATTAGAGTAAAACCCATTATTTATACAATTAGTACATTAATGAAAATAAAAATAAATAAATGGAGAATAGTGATGTAGTTAAGTTGTAGAGCACTTGCCTAGCACATGGGAGGCCTTGGGTTCAATACCTAGTTCTGAAAAATAATTGAATAAATTTGAAAAAAAATAAATGAATGGTTCTATCCAGGAGGAAATACAATACTGATCTTAGAAACTAAAGGAATATAGAAATAAATACACAGGTATGAGCATACTAAGAGTAATTGATAAGCCCTAAAGTTGCCTTTAATAAACCAAACACAATTGTTCAAAGTTCATTTGTACAAAGTGACTAATATGGTTTAGATATGAAGTGTTCCCCAAAAGCTCATGTGTAAGACAAGGCAAGAAGGTTCAGAGGAGAAACGCTCAGGTTATGAGACCTTAACCAAATCAGTAAACTAATCCCCTGACAGGATTAATTGAGTGGTAATTGAAGGCAGATAGAGTGTGGCTGGAGGAAGTGGGAATTGTGGGAGCACCTTTGGCTATATATTTTGCATCTAGCCAGTGAATTCTCTCTCTACCTTCTGATCATCATGTGAACCACTTCCCTCCATCGCACTCTTCTAACTTTATATTCTACCCCACCTTCAGCCCTGAGGAATGGAGCCTGCTATCTGTGGATTGAGACTTCTGAAACTATGAGCTCCCAAATCAACTTATCTTCCTCCACAATTGTTCTGGCCAGATCTTTTAGTCACAGCAGCAAAAATCTGATTAAAACAAAAATTGATATCAGAAGTGGGGTCATTGCAATGACTCACTTAACCATGTTTTTACAGAGGCTTTTGCATATTTTTGGAATTAATTGGAGGGATTTTGAGATGTGTAGCACTGCAAGCTGAATATACTTTAGATTGCTGTGAGTGAAGCTTAATGGCCAATTCTGGTGGGAACTCAGAAAACAAGAATGCCAATAGGACCTTGGACAGTGAAGACAGTGCTCAAGAGGGTTTAGAGGAAAAGGAGGACACTATTGGTGATTGGACTAGAGGCCATCCCTGTTATGTTCTGGCTGAGAAGCTGTCTGAATTTTGCCTGTCCTGAGACTTTCTGTGAGGCTGATTTCTTAATCTGATGGAAGAAATTTCTAGGCAGTTTAGCATTCAGAATGAGGCATGGATATTGGTGGTGTCTTTTAGCCAAGATTATTGTGATATTCAGGAGTGGAAATCAGTGCAGAAAGACTTGAAAAACTTGCACTTGAAATTTGGGAGTAAAACCAGAACTAAGGAAGTTGTAGTTGTTAAAGAAATTATTGCCACTAAAGAAATAGTAATAACTTTGCCCATAGATAATAAAAAAGATGGCTTGAGGGCATCTCAGAAATTGGCAAAACCACACCCATTTCAGACTCAAGAGAATAAAAGTAAAAATCTCTGGAGAAGAGACCAGTGGAGTACCCTTTTTGCACAAGGAAGCCTAGGAAAAATTTTCAACATGCTCAGACTCCCAAGCTTTAGCCTAGCTAGTGTGCCTGGAGTCTTGGCTACTGCTGGAGATGGCAGCAGATCTTGGCATTGAACCATATGGTACTGGTTCTGCAAGAATGCAGAAAGCTGGAGTTAAGGGTCCACAAGGCTTCCACCAAGATTTAAAAGTAAGGTCTAGGAGGTCAGACAAAGTACATCAAGGCTGGTGTTTTTGTGGGCAGCCCCTGAGATTGAGATAGCAAAGCATGGCGATATGAGGAGGAAAACGAGCCTTCAGCAGAAACAGAGACCACAAAGATTAAGAAATGTCAGTAATGTGGGACATTGTCCTAGTAAAGCTGCAGGAATTTAGCAAAGACAAAGCAACAGAAAGGTCACTTGTTCTGCCACCAACAAGGCCACAGGGATGGAGATACACAAGCCCTTTGAACAGAACATCACCAGGCCATGTGCCCCAGATGCTGTATATGGAGCTATAGGGCTGGTTTGTCCAATTGAATTTCAGTATTGCTTTGGTCCTATTTCTTCTTTTTATGCCCCTATTTTTGTGAATAAAAATGTTTACTTGTGCTTTATATATTAGATATTGAGGTGTCAATGTATCAAAGAGTAATTTTTAAAACAATCTTCTACCTGATAAGTTTAGCATATGCTGGAGTTAGTTTTTTGCTTTCTTTCTTTGATCTGCTTTTCTTGCAGAATATAGAGAAAATTTTCACACATATGGATTAGTAATTGCCAATATCAATAGATTCTGCTTTATACCACATATTATGTATGCTGAGGATATCAGTGTTGAATTTCAATAATGTAGAGGTTTGAATAAATAACAATAGGATTCTTTTAAAAAATTGATTTATTAAGGCTAAATAAAAGTTACTTTCATTCTCTATCTCAAAAAGAAAAAGACAGCATTTACAACTTACAGTAAGAACTAAATCAATAGTAAAATGATTCTGGGAAGCATTATGTCCCATATTCAGTTATTATTGTTCAACTGAAAATTATACAGAACACATTTGATACCTGGCAGATGAAATGAAACTTAGTTGTCTTGGCTATATATGCAATAACACATGCTCACTTTTATAGTTACTTGGATTTAATTTATATACCAAATAAAAAATAAATATTCATCATAAAGCAATAAACTACTACTAAGCATGAAAACATTTGTAACCTTTGCAAAGTAATGTAAATATGTGTGCATATATGTGTATGTATTTACATACACGTGTGTATTAGAACTTTGTGTTCATTGAAATTTATCCTTAGAGAAGTAAAATCTCAAGCCACACAGGAGGAAATATTTAACATATACATAATAGAGACATGGCCCAAATCCAAAGTATATCAAAACTTCTACCATTAGGAGAAGACAAAAATCCAGTAGGGTCTGAACAAAATACTTAGACAAGCATTTAATGACATGAGATATCTACATGACTAACAAATATATGGAACCATGCTTAATATTATTAATTATTGCCAGGGAAATTCCAATTAAATCACAGAGGAGATATTCTTGAACACTCACCACAATGGATAATATTTAATAGTAAGCAAATTCCACAAGTTAAAGATGCAAAGTAATTGCAGATTGGAGCGAATTTGCTAGAATTCTTTGGAAAGATCTTTGATATTGTCCATTAAAGCAGAACATACTGTATGATACAGTAAACTGACACCTGGGAAGATATCCAAAGAAAAAGAACAGTGTGATCAGATGCACAATAATATGTGAATGTGAACACACAGAAGAGTAATCTTCATAATGGTCAATATTAGCAAGCCAATTAAACATCCAACAAATTAGAATGATCTATGGAATTGTGAAATACTTATACAATGGATAATGAGTAAACAACAAATTACACATAAGAATATATGCCATATAATATATTTAGTCATAGAAGCTGAATTTAAAAATCTTAATAACTATATGAGTCTTCTAACATGAAGTTTGAAATGGGGATATTTAATTCTAAATAAATTTTATGATTTTAAATACTCAAGAATGCAGAATTATGTAAGAAAATGATAAAAAAAATACAAAACAATAGATTACCATAAAGCCAAGATATCAGTTACCTTTGAAAGTGTAGACAAGAAAGTGGTTGGTAAAGACAGGAAAGAAGATTCAAAACTGCTGGTAATATTCTGTATCTTCATCTGCATTAAGGTAAGTTCACTTGGTGATAAATCATAAACTCATGTTTTGTTTAGCAAACATTTTGTATGTGTGTTGCATTTTTTTTAATAAAATGATATTAAAATGCAATAGGAATTTAGACTACTTACTGAGAAGGCCCACTGCATGCCCATCTGGGCTGTTAACCTCGGAATTATAGTCCAAGGACCTTGCACTGGTTACCCAAAAGGTCAAACTTTTAATCATATTGCAGTTCTTGTTTGTTTATAAGACTAAATGAATAAATGAAAGTTATACCCTTGTGTGTGTATCAAAGATCAAAGCTAAGGAAGCCACATTCAGTCACTTGGACAAACACAACAGAAAAGCTGACAGTAGAAAGAAGTAGAAAGGGAGATCAAATGCCAGTAGTGTCTCTCTGTGTGCATTTACTAACCAATGCCAACCATGATGCTTGAAATAGGTCAGCTTAGCTTAGAGTCAACAAAGAAACCCTAAATTATAACCCATATGCTCTATTATATGGACCCTATTAAATAGTTGACTATAGGTTTTGCATCCATCATGTAAAATGTTTTTTCTACTATTGTCAGTTCTTTTAAGGTGCCCAAAAGAAATATATATGCAGAGTTCTCAACTAAGTGAATACAACCATATTACTATTATACTTTGTCACCAAAACCCAGTATTTTGTGACACTTTTTTCAGTGAACTGATGAGGCTTTCTTTTGTCTAGGTTAAATACAAAATTAAACACTCCATTTCCATTTGTTTCAAAGCCAATACCAATTCTAAGATTTAAATGAAAAAAAAAAAAAAAGCCAAGAAAAATACGTCAGCATTTGTAAGACAAGATAGGAAAACTCTTCTTAAGGCTTACTGAATTATTGCTCTTACCAGGCCTAGTTACCTCCAAGTAACCCAAGGCTCCTAAGTGGAGGAGATGAAGACAGGCGCAGTGACTCATACCTCTAATCCCAGGGATTTGGGAGGCTGAGACAGAAAAATCACAAGTGTGAGACAAGTCTGAATGACTTAGCAAGACCTTGTCTCTAAATAAATAAATAGTAGAGCACCCATGGGTTTCATAGAGCAGATAGAAATATTCTTTAGAAGGCTGGCATTGTAGCTCAGTGGTGAAGCACTTGCCTAGCACATGTAAGGCACTGGGTTCGATCCTCAGCACCACATATAAATTTAATGAAGATATGGTGTCCATCTACAACTAAAAATGTTTTAAAAAAAGAAATATTTCTGAGAAATAGATTTACAGAAGTCAAGAATGTGTGTCTGATATTATGGATCTGACCCTTGAACAAACTATATTATCTTTTTTTTTTTTCCTTAGGAGTAGAGTAAAAGGGGAGAAAAAAGATCAAAACACAGTTTACATTTCTGGGACCAGGGATTGTGAACTATGCTTTGTTCTTGATTGGTTCTCATAATAGCTTTGTATTGAGCTCCTGTACAATGTGCTGGACACCACTCTAAGTACTATTCATATGCTATCTAATCTGTATATCACAAAAGTCAATATAAGTATTATATTTTTACAAGTGAGAAAGAAACAGTCAAAAAGCCTAAATAAATTGCATGAAATCATGCATGGTAATAAGGGAAGCCAGAATTTTCATCAAGAATTACTGACTCCTGAACTAATATTTTTCCAACTAAACCACATCTAGAGTGCTACCATACATCATCTTCCATGTAAGAACACTTGAATGAATTTTGGAAATCACTTGCTTAAAAAAAGCATAAAAAAACAAATGGTTTTTACAGAAATAAGAATATTAATCAATGCACAGGCCCTAGGTTTGACCCCCAGCACCAAAATATATATACATATATATACTAATCAATAGAACAGAATGTTTTCTGCTATGAGATAAGAGCATAAAAATTATTTTAAAAACATGAGATTGAATGGAGATGTTAATTTAAGCTTATAGAAACACAAGGGATACTACTGTGGTTTATATATGTTACATATAAAATCCAAAATAAACCATGAAAAAGTCAATTTAGAAATAAGTCAAATGAAAGATTCTTTACACAGCAGGCAGGAAGCTCCTAGATTTCACACCATCAAATAGTATGCAGAATGAAGGAGGAGTTACCTTCCTGTATGGCAGACAAAAGCAGGTCACTAAAATACCTCTGTGGCACCATCCTAACTTAGCTATCATAAAAATATTCTGGCCAAAATTACCAAGAAATGAAATCATGAAAAGGATGCCCTGGTCATTACGGCAAATGTTCTATACTAAGCTGATCATTTTCATGTTGTCACCGTCTGAATTATTTTAATTTTCTTTTATCATATTTTAACACCACTCCTTATATAAGAAATGTATAAATTTCTAGAAGGGTAGATACTAACCATTTGGAGCTGTATTTCCAAATTACTATGATGAATAAAAGTATTTAATAATTGTAATAACTTTGTAACCCCTTGACAATCTTACAGATAATTATTATTTTAGACTATAAATACTACCTCCAAAAAGGCAAACTGTCATCTACTTTGAATCATGTAATTGTCAGTCTTCTGTTCAAAATTCTAAACCATAGCAACAGAAATTTACTTACCATTTTAAGGAATGCAGGTAGGAAATTGTGGAATAATTAGCTAAAAACCAACAGGCAGAAATTTAAAGTTATTTAAACAGTCCATGCAAATTCATTATTTAATTTATATGGATTTAGATGATTATTTATTTATATATACATATATATTCTCTACATATCTGTATTCAATATAGAAAAATATGATCCTTATATGCATGTGAACATATTCTCTATACATGTATTATATATATATGCATGAAATGACTATGTATTCACTATATACAAACACATAAACAAATGTGTATATGTGTATTTATATACCATATATACATAGATATGAAGATAAAGTAGAAATCTATAGGCTATCGATTTACAAATGTTAGGGATGAAATAGTTCATGCAAGCATCTCATTTTAGATAGCTAAATCATGTTAAGTGAAGGAAATATCAGTACACTTGTTTCCAGGGGAAAATTAAAAATTTGATTTATTTTAGACATATGATCAAAAGTTCAACAGCCCCTCAATATTAGTTTGATGTATAAAACTTTAGAATAACTTTTAAACAGCTGTCAGCAGATACATTTCTTATGTATTATTAGCATTTCTTTTATTATTATTTTTGAAGTGGACCCCCCCCCAAAAAAAATCAAGTGAACAGCAAAAATTCTATTCAAGAAACTATATTCTGATCTATCCTAATTTTGGACTTACTGTATGATACAGTGATAATTTAGAAACATTTTTCAAGACATTTAGAGAAATGCAAATCAAAACTACTCTAAGATATCATCTCACTCCAGTCAGAATGGCAGCTATTATGAAGACAAACAACAATTAGTGTTGGCAAGGACGTGGGAAAAAAGGTACACACACTCATACTCTGCTTGTGGGACTGCAAATTGGTGCAGGAATACGGAAAGCAGTTATTACTTAGAAAGACCAACGATTTGGATGAATATTAGACTTTTGGTTTTGTTAATTATCTAATACTCACAATAGGTAACTTTGCATAAAAGAGGAGGTTTTGCTGTGATCCTAAGATTGATACATAGGAGCTATAGGAGAGGTGAAGATGTTCATTTCCAAATTGTGTTCTGAGCGCTACTTGTCCAATTAATAAATTCCTCACCTAAATTTAGGCTGTAAAATCTGAAAAGTAGATGAAGAAATCAGCAAATCTATTGATGCCAACACAGAAGAAGAAATTGTTGCTATAATTGATTACATGCGGAATGTTGCAGGTAAGAGAAGAAGCATTTAAAATTTGTCCAAGAAAGTTGTTTGGTAGAGATAAGTACTGGAAATGGACAGCTGGAATCCTAGGGAGATGTGAAAGGCATAAAGCCAGATGTGAGAAATGTCATACAGAAAAAATATTTTAGTCATCAAAAGACTTGTGATTATGAATACGGCAGGATTGACTCTCACTTGAATTTAAATCTTTGAAACAAAAACGACTATAAAAAGAATCTTTCTGTAAATCTTTGGATAACAAGCAGCATTGCTTTGGGACCCTCTTGTGGGTTGTGACATTAAGGGATAAAGAACCTTCTGACTTTTCTTACTGGGTTCTCTTTGATATGGTTGTTGCACTGTTTTGGCACCTGAAGGCTGTGACCAGGGACAGATGGGAGCAGGGTAAAAAGACAAAAGGATAACAGGACAGAAAGAAGTAGGGTAAAAGGATACACTCAGCAGGGTAGTGAAAGTACACCTCAAATTATAGTGGGAACTTGAGGAAAATATAGGTGATACTACAAGTGTTCAAACCTATCATTTCAATGGCTGGATAGTATAGATAAATATCTAACAGTTCATGTATGCTCCAAATTGGTAGATGTTAAAATCATTTATATATATTTTAACTTATGTGAATAACTCCACAATAAATTTAGTTTAACACTTTCCCAAACATACACACCAAGTGGTTTCCTTGTGCTAGAATCCAAGAAGTAAAAATTATTTAAACCATTTAACAAATATTATGATGTTATTTTTAAGGTTTGTTATTCAAACCGAACTTCTATGAACAAGGTAAGAGAATAAACTTTTTACCTCTGTCATCATCATAGAGAGTTCTTTACTTTTTTCCAAATTCAAAGAGAAAATTTATTTTCCAGTGATGGCTTAATTGGCATTTATTTACTTGCTAAGAAATGTTATTTTCAAGGTAGTCACTTATACTTTATGATGACCTTACTATTGATATCTTCACTATTTATGTTTTGGAGTTGCAGTGTTACTTATGAATTTATAAGATTCATTTTGTAATTATCTATTTATATTTACAGTAAATAAATTTTAAATGCATTCATTACATATCACGTTAAAGCACAGAGATATTTCATATTGTAGTGTACCAAATTTAGTCACTTTTTGAGTGTTTTTTTCCAATTATAACTAAACTTAGAATATTTGTTTTCCAATACCCCACCTAGAGTTAATATTTTTATCTTCTTCTGTTCATACAAATAATATTCAAAGTATTTAAAATTTGTTTTGACTCCAGGTGTGTAGTAAAAGTCTTACTGAATTTTCTTTATGAATTGCAAAACAGTGATTTCAATGTGATTTATTGAATTACATATTCCTTCTTCTCTGATGTTAGATTTCTTTATACATATTTTTAACTGTTACTATTGATTAAATCAGGTAATGTTTTAGACCAATAATGTGTCGATCAGGAACTACATGTTCCTACATGCTGTTACAGTGAAAGATATATTCCACCACGCGACCAGCACGCTGGTTTCATTCAAGAGGTTCCTAGCATAGAAATTAACTAGTGAGATTGAAATAAACACACAGACTCAATTACCTTTTTATATGACCAGGTCCGAGATGGCTCTCCCCTCTGGCTGTCACCTCGAACCACCCGGTGGGGCAGCAAGACTTACTCAGGACTAGCAGGAGAGAGAGAGAGAGAGCACGCCAGGGAGTGGCCTTTTATTGGGGAACAAGAAATTCAGGGGAAAATTCCATCCAATGAAGGTCAGGAGAAACAGCATTCCATGGTCAGGGTCAGTGATTGGTCTCAGGGTCAATGGTCAGTCACACCCCCACACGGACAGGCTCTCGCACCTGGAGAGGGTGGGGATTAGCTCCAACACAGTTTGGCCAGAACACCTCACACCCAATCAGGGAGGTGCCCAATCACGTGTGAGAATGGCTTCCACAATATATCTTAACAATCTGATCACAGAGCAGTCACATAAGCTTTATTTGTTCCATAGCTCCAATTATTTATGTGTCCATCTTTACTTAAAGCCCTCGTATGTGGACTAGATTGACAGTAAGTGTTTATGTTCATGTTTCCTAGTATACCAAACATTGTATAGTGAATGCTTTTCACATTCATTTCTAATTCTGGCAAAACTGAATAATTTACAAGATGATTCTTTTTTGAAATTTATCTTATAGGGTAATGATCGCCATCTATCAATTTATGACCACAGTGTACATGCAGTAGGGGATTGTACATGATTAAGAAAAATGAGATTAGAATTTGAAATCATATATATCTGTATTAGTTTATCAAGCATGCTAGTCCATTCTGAACCTGGTTGAAGAATGCCAAGGAATAAAAGTGAAAGTATATGTTATAATAATAGTAAGTACATAGATGAAGAAAATACACTTCCATTCAGAATACTATATAATTAGTCATGGAAAGAATATATCAACTGAACCCAAACTGCAAAGGAAGGTTTGAGTGTAAAGATAAACTAAGTTCAGGACAAATTTACATTTTATTATAATAAATAGTAATTTCTTAATTCCCTAAATTTATAGGGGAAATCTCATTAGTCTCTGATATGTTTTTATTAAATATAGGAAGACACACATACACAAAAATGAAAACTCAAATAAACCAGCTGATGCCAAAATTTGTCATAATAAGGAGTTAGGGGATGAGAGAATTTTCATTAAAATTGAAGATCTTCTATTTATGAAAAATGTCACAGTGTAAGACTGATTAACTTTTTTAAAAAAGCTTTGAATAAATGCCAAATCCCCAAAATATAAAACTGATCCTATTGAAAGGTGTGAATGAGTCAGATTCTGGGATTGGCAGGAATTCAATAACAGATGACATCACAGATCAGAGAAAAAATGGAAGTACATTCTAATAAAAGTTTTTAGGGAAATTGTTTAACTTTATAACAAATATCAAAAATTTAATAAAAATTTATTGATTTGATGTAAATTTTAAACAAATATTATATGGAAATATTAATGAGAAATTACCAAAAAAAATTGAAAAATGAGAACATCCAAGCTTAAAACCTAAGGCAAATATTAAAATGGAATAGTTTTATGGATGAGTCAATGGAAAAATAAGTCAAAATAACATCAAGGATATTTTAGTAACAAACATTTCAGAGAATTTATGGGGAGATTTGGAGACTGAATGGAGGTGGAGAAGGCCCAGTAGATGCCAGTCTTCCACTGTGCTTGACAAAATATCACAGCTGTGAGTAAATCATCTTGGACAATCCAATTCAAACCAACTCCATCTAAAAGTCACCAAGTGACTCCAGTTACTGTCAGATGAAGCAGATTAAACTCTGAGGTGATCCCTATTCAAATTTATGACTCACAAAATAGTGAGCTAAATAAGATGTGTGTGGTTTGAAACTTTAAAAACAGTCACTTGATGAATTATTGTAGTTAAGTGAAATTATAACCCACACACAAAGGTATTTTAGTGACCATTTATGGATGTATTTCCAAATTCCAACAAAATCTCTCTTTGTTCCTGGTATAGGCTTGGGATGGAAGTTTGACTTACATTGTAAGTCCTGAAACCAAAGTAGTGAAGAACAGTGTCCTTGGATCCTACACCCTGAAAGTCAAAGTTTAGAAATTAGTTTATATTAAGACCAGGAACCCATAAAGACCAGGAGGCCTGTCCCTCTGGTAAGAAAGTTCTCCAAGGTCCCAGAACAGAAAGAATAAAGAAGGAATGGAAACTCTTAGCTGCATCTAGGCTAATGGTTGGTAAAATTTGGGTGGCTAGTTACAAATTGTAAGACTAGAGGTCTTATAGCACAAGCATCTAGGCCACAGTGCCATAATTTGGGCAACCATGGTATAAGATTTTAAGGCTAATCTAAGAGATGCAAGCCTTATAAACAAGAGCAAGGCGTCATACATCACCAACAAGTTGCTAACCAGCAAAGACAGCAACACAGCAATGGATATGTATGAAACTTAAGTTCGGTAACAATATCGCGTCACATTTTTTCTCCATTCTGCATATTGAGTATCTATTATGTACCCATCACATATTTGAATGAAATAAAAAAAAATAAGTAGTAATTCCTGCTCCTTAGAATAAACAATGTAAGAAAGGAACACAAATGTACAACTCTGACTATTAATGAGGAACTATGGTTAGCCAACACAGTTGATCCTGCAGATCTTGAACAACATGGAGTTTGGGAGAACTTGAAGTGTATCATCAAAAAGAATTACAAATACAGTCATATATATGTACTTAAAAATATGTATTAAAATCTTAAAATCATCTATAATTTTTGATTAGGGATACAGGAATCTGTTATGCATCTATAATGAGCAATCCATCATTTTCCAAATATGAAGGAA
Source organism: Marmota marmota marmota (assembly GCF_001458135.2). Classification (NCBI taxonomy): domain Eukaryota; kingdom Metazoa; phylum Chordata; class Mammalia; order Rodentia; family Sciuridae; genus Marmota; species Marmota marmota. The sequence continues at coordinate 14,740,588 of NW_025999842.1, read as the reverse complement.
ATTATGCAATGAGAAATTTATCCCAAAGTTACTTAAAATTATTGCAGAAAAAACAAAAGAATTGAAACCTTTCTAACCTTGTGCTATAGGGAAATGGTTAAATCATCTCTATGAAAGGATTGTAAGCTAAATATTATTTACTGAAAATATGAATGAAAAATTAGTACGTATATGTTAAGTAAAAAATACAATGGATGGTGATGTATTCTGAATTAAAGTTAGTAAAAACAAAATCACAATTAAAAGCACACTAATTATTAAAACTCATCAAATATTTTGTTAATTAAAAACATTTTGCAAAGAATGTTTATTTTCATTTTAAAATTCTTCATATTTTGTGTTTTACATTATGTTACACATTTCATGTATTCTATGCTTGGCATGCTAGAGCCGTCTTTCTACCTATGCTAATGTTGATTCTGTTGGGTACACTATGTAGGAGATATTGAATCACTATTGTAATCAAATTTCATGGAGGTTAGTTTCCTTATAAGTCATTATTCAAAATCTTTTTGGTATTTACCTGCATTTATCATGTCAGAAGCAACTGAACATGTATGTCATATTTGAAATAATAAACTTCAGAATGTTAAATAAATTGCTCATCTATTTTAAGAGTGAAACCACATGTAATTATTCACAGCCCTTCTCAGTGGGGTTGTTAAAAATTTGTGCATGCTTTGTGACAAATTTTGTTTCAACTTTCCTTGTAATACTTTTCTAATATTTCATTTTTATTATAGAGCTATGTTTTATTATAGAGCTATGTTTCTCACTTTTAAAAGATCAATCCACTAATGTAGATCTCTAACCAAGCTTTTGTTTTGTTTTGTTTCCCTAAGAGAAATTTTTAATAACTCAAGTGGGTTTGCAGTTTGAGTTATAGGCCCTTCATATTGATGATAAAAACCATAACATTCAGAGTTATCCAGTGAAGTATATAAATAGTATATTCAACTTGACATTATAACCAATATGGCCTTCAGGAATTGCCCTGTAAATGTCAAGAACTGTCAAAGAGTTAAAAAGCTTCCTTTCTTAAAGACTGTAATAGCCAGTTATCTTTATTTCCATACTGGTGATGTTTCATATGAATACTCTGAATGTACATTAATTAGATACATGTAGTTTAAAATGCAAAGTGCTATATATTCATCCTAGTGCCTGCCTTCAGGGATTTTACACATTATTTGTAAAAATAAAACATTTATGAAAGAAAATGATTGTAAAATATGTCTCAGTGTGTGGTGCAAATTAAAGAAAATAATATGGAAATTTGAAGAAAGCATTTAGTGCCAAATTATAATATAATTTTCATCTAAACTAAAACAATATACTTAAGTAATATATTTTTAAAAGATTTTTTAAAAAGCATGAAAGTTCAGAATCCTGCAAGAACCAATGAGGTGTATCCCTGAACAAAATCTTTGAAGGCATTTTCTGTACTAAAATTGAACCCAGAATTCTGTGTCTATACAGGGAGACAGTTCATTTAATGCCTCTGGTTCCTCTACTTCCACTCTTCTGGACCAGGTGAAAAACCCTGAAAGTATATCACCGCTGATTATAATAGTTCTTGTCTTTAAATTAATTCATAAAAGTCAAGGAGATGAAAGCATTTATGTATTCCCTATCTTGGTTCCTTGAATTTCCTTCTCGATGTTGTAGCAAGAAGCAGAACACATGAGGCTGATTGAATATTTATCTACAGGGACTTGATCAAATTCAGTGAGACAAACTCATATATATAGTACTCAAAATTCTCAAATATGCAAGCAAAACTTAACCCTTTTGTGCATTCTGCAAATTATCTTCCTTTTAGATTTGTATTTGACTTGATACATTTAGGACTGGTCCTTTTATCTTGTCATTGGACGTAACCTGCCCACAGAAAAAGATATGACCTCATGACCTTGGGTGAGGCAGTTTTCTTCATCTGAGTCTAGCTCCAAAAAAGTTAGAAAGCTAAGAGACAATTTCTGGCAACTGTTCCAGCAGCACCAGAAGTAATCCCTTCGTTCTTGTGAGGGGATTTAGGTAGTGCATTGCAGTGTTATCTACAGATGCTTGAACATGGTATTGAGTTATCCTTAAGTGACTCCAAGTATCACTATTCTCAGATGAATTTTTACAAATTATTAATATGCAACACATGTCCCTACAAATGATTTTAATATAAGTTTTTTCATAAAATTTTGAGAAATCAATCCTCAAAATAAAGATTTTCCCATAGAAAGTTTAGTGGTGTGTACTCTGTGGAAACCACACCTACAAGATGGTAAAAGAGGTGGCACTAAGTATGGAAAATTCCAACACTTGTGCAGTCAGGTGGTCCTGAGCTTACCCCAGAAGAGACCTGGAGCTGGCATGGCTCTTCAGAGCAGAGACATCCTCAACTGGAATACAGGAGTAAGCCTTTGCACCCCCCCCATCAGTGTCACATGGTATGGAATGCTTATTGGGAAAGGTAAAGGCTTAGGTGAAACAGTTCCATTTGGACTAGACCAGCTCCCAACAGGGAATGATGTGTGTGCTGTTAGCAGCAAGCTTTCTGAGCATTTTGGGGAATGGGTTCTTTGGTCCTAAAAGAGCACCCGTTTCATCCACGATAGCTTTGATTAAGGGTCTTATTTTAAAATATCATAAAAATCATATGCCAGCTTTTCTTTTTTTTTTTTTTTTTTTGGAGGGGGGCAATTACCGGGGATTAAACTCAAGGGCAATTGACCACTAGGCCACATCCCCAAGCCTATTTTATATTTTATTTAGGGAGAGGGTCTCACTGAGTTGCTTAGCACCTTGCTTTCTCTGAGGCTGACTCTGAACTGAAATCCTCCCTCAGCCTCCCAAGCCACTGAGATTACAGCGTGCATCACTGCGGCTGGCTATGCCAGCTTTTCTTTATAGATCAGAACAGTAATACACTGCCATACGTAGCAACATTATTTTTCTTTAACACTTTATTACTAAAATACTTTTTTTAATTTATCAAGATCTTTATGTGTGTTTTAACAGAAAGGGAAAATAAATCGTCAACATTGATCCTCAAAAGCATATACTCAAAAGTATTCTCTTCAATAAGTGTCATATAACTGAGAATATATAATGTAAAATATGTGTCCATTTCATTTTTCACATGTGTGAAAGTAAAGTGGAACAAGATAGGAAAGATGCAGGGTAAATCCTTCTCTCTTATAGCCCAAGACTCTGGTGGTCAAGTTTTTATGAAAATCTCTTATTATTGGGTGATACAATAATCCATGCTATACGTCATTGCTCTATGCCAAATAATAAAAATAGCATTCTTTTTTTTTTTTAAATTTTTTATTGTTGGCTGTTCAAAACATTACATAATTCTTGATATATCATATTTCACACTTTGATTCAAGTGGGTTATGAGCTCCCTTTTTTACCCCAAATACAGATTGCAGAATCACATCAGTTACACATCCATTGATTTACATATTGCCATACTAGTGTCTGTTGTGTTCTGCTGCCTTTCCTATCCTCTGCTATCCCCCCTCCCCTCCCCTCCCCTCGCCTCTTCTCTCTCTGCCCCCTCTACTGACATTCATTTGTCCCCCTTGTATTATTTTTCCCTTTCCCCTCACTTCCTCTTGTATCTACTTTTGTATAACTCTGAGGGTCTCCTTCCATTTCCATGCAATTTCCCTTCTCTCTCCCTTTCCAAAAATAGCATTCTTAATTAAAAATGTAAGTCACAAAACTTTACAGTTTTCATGATATTGTAACTATTCAGACATAATTAGATGATTTATACCATAGTGCTTTCATATTAGCTCAGGCTGCCATAACAAAAGACAGCTTAAACAAAAGAAGATTGTTTTCTCAAGAGTTCTAGAGTCTCGAAGTCTGAAGTCAAGGTGCCAGCAATATCAGGTTGGGAGGGCTCTCCTGGTTTACACTTAAAAGTTTCATTACAGCATGAGTAGGAAGTAGGAAGAGAGAGAACATCCTCTTCATGTAAGGCCACCAGTCTTGTCAGATTGGGACCCTACCTCATGAGTTAATTTAACTTAAATTACCTCCTAAAAGCCCTATCTCCAAATGCAGTCACATAGAGCTTTAACATAAATTGGTAGAAGCACAACTGAGTTTCAGCAGATTACTTCTCCCCTGTTTACCATCAGCCATTTAATTACTTCACTGTCCTAAATCAAGTACATCCAATATCTTAAGGCCTAGTTTTCAAGTAATATCAAACTACTAGACACAATATGTATTAAATGATATAAACGGTAAAGTAAATTTTGCCTTGCATATTTAGCACTCACATAGAACTTTGGACCAAAAGTGAAAAATTAATGATTAATTGTTAATAATGACTTTTTAAAAATATTTTTAATTATATTGGACACAATACATTTATTTTATGTATTTATTTTTATGTGGTGCTAAGGATTGAACCCAGTGCCTCATACATGCTAGGCAAGCACTCTACCACTGAGCTACAACCCCAGCCCTATGAATTATGAATAATTGTTAAAAAAATTTCTGAAAACATTTTAAGTAAGAGATACTTAAAATAGAGATTTTTTTAAATATTGTTTTGTAATATATATTTTCTGTCTGACTTGTAGTTATTTGTCTCTTCCAGGTGTCTGATTTTTGTATCTTAGTGAATGACCTGAAAACTCCACAGCTTTCTTTGTTGCTATGTTTATGAATTTTATGGGTTCAATGATATTCAGTGGTTTAACTCCCTAGCCAACTGTGCATTGCTAATGCTACAAACACACAACTCTGTATTTTAGGGACACATCTAACATGATTTGTCTCGAGGCTACTTCATAAATCATACATATTATTAGTCTTTTAGAGATACTGCAGTTGCCCATTAAGTAAAAGTAGTGATGTGAAATCATGTTGTTAATTTTCTTCCTATCATTTAGGAATGTAAAATCTATCAGTACTGTCTCTACCACTAACAAACATATAAGTATACATATTTGAAAAGTATAAGAATTAATAAATATTAATCTATTTATTCCAAGTATTCTAAAATTAATTCACACAGGTAGTTGTGAATTATGAATCTGGAGAAATAACTCAAGTATGCTAAGATAATTACCACATATAACTCTGGATATCGTTTTCCAAAAGCACTTTGCATGTCATTTACTTCTCCTGAACATAACAAAGTCATTTTTAGAATTAAGTTTAGTATACCATCATTGAAAATGTACTACAAACACTACAACATGGAAACAATTACACGTGATTAATAGGTGAAGTAAATTTCAGCTTGAAAGAAGTTTATACTGCTTGAAAAGACACCCAAGTAAGAGGAAGTGCTAACAGTTGTCTTGTAGCCAGAGATTAAGAACATTTCTAAAAATGCTACAAATATCTTTTAATAAGATTTGTAAGAAAGCTGTGAAGTCTTCAGTCATTCACTAAGATACAAATCAAATGCAACTATCCTATGAAGAATTTTGTAGACTAGGGACAGGATAGGGCTATAAAGTTATAATTAGTGGATTCCATTGTCTATCAGACCTCTTCATGACAGGGTCGTCATGGTTACAACTGACCATGGTTTCCCACCACACAAACCAGAACACTGCCTGCTTTCTCAGGGAATTTTGAATATTGCCTGACCATAAAGAAAACAGTCCATAATATGGCACCAGTAACTAAATGTCACATCCTTTCTACACAATCTTTGTCAGATTAACAGAGTTCCAATGTAAAATTTCTTATCTTTCTATCTGTCAGTAAAATTTCTTATCTTTCCTGTAGTCCTGGGCCAGTTTTAGTCTTATGCTAATTGCTTAACCATAGTCACAGCACCTCAAATGTACACAAACATTTTCCTTACACCTCTCCTTCTTTTGTTGGATGGCAGACTGCAGCAATGACCTACTGACTCCTCACATAGTTTAGCAGGGAAGGGAATCACAGTGCTGTCTGGAGTTAGAAGCTACACAATGAATAGATGCATTAGACTAACAAATAACATTGCAGCTCATAACTCCACCAAGAGCTAAATGAAGCCTTTATTTTTTTTTTCAAGACAAAAAGAAGCTCAAGCCCTGCAGCTGCTCCATAAAATATAGCTAAAAACATCACCAGAATTTGAATAAAAAGGATATGGAACAGACTGATTCATTCAGAGTACATTTTGGGATTTACTATGTGGTTAACAGTAACAGAGCAATTAATGTAATCCCTCGAATTATCAAAAAGTGTCTTTGTAGTGAAAAGTGTGTAAACAGTTTTTATTCATACTGAACATTACCTGTGTGTTTGTAATAGTTGTGTTGCATATAATGGCACTGCAATGGGATTGATTATATAGCTTTGCTTGGGGCTGCATACGAACACCTTGAATGCATAAGAAGTTTAATGAAAATAGATGTGGTAATTGAATATACCTATCTGCATTTAATTTTAACCAAGTTGAAACTTTATAAATAAATAATAAATGAAAGAGAAGGTAAATGTAGAACAAAAGTGTTCATACTTTGAGTCTTCGAGTTAGATTCCTATCTTGATTTTTTAGTAAATGTACAATAATACAAAATTTTGCCACCTTAAATTTTAAAAAATATATTCTGTGATTCTTTGGAATTTAAGAAGTATTTACCTCAACCACACAAAGCCTGCTGTAATAATAATTTCAGAAAACTGGAGTTGTACAAACTTTTGTAAACTTCACAAGCAAAAAATATTGTAGACGTTTTTCCTGTAGATTAGGAATCAAAGAAAAAAGCTCAAAGTGAGAGGGACTTATGCCCACTTAAAATGGTTATGCTGATAATGCTAGGAAACCAAGTGTCTCACAAATATTATATTATTCATTTTCTGAAACATTGGAGTTAGGTAGAGACAGAGAGCCTAAGTTCCAGTAATTTAATGTTCCTCAGACAAAATTGCCCAAATAACTAAGGGAACATCCTAACATAAATGACAAATATTATCACTTTAATTTTTATTATAATTTAGAAACTCCACACTAAGCAACATAGTCATTAGTACGAATTTCTGTAGTCCATTCCTGATTTCCTAGCACCATGAAAGTATTACAAATTTGATACAATAATGTAATCAAAAGGCAACATTAAATTAATAGAAACTTTATATTCATCAAATTATTTCTTTAAAATCAACTCACTTAGGTTTTATACAAATTCCCTGATAGCTCCATTGTGAAAATATTTGGAAGTTTTTGTGATTAAAATGTCTATGTAACCATTGGATATGCCAGGGAAAAAAGTCCATTTCATTATGCTGAAATTCAATAAATATTATTATAGAATTTGATGATTCCATGTATTCATACATTAATGGCTTTGAAAATGATGTTAACACATTGTAAAATTTGATCTCATCAAAATACAAAATCTTGGTGCCATCTAGTAATTCAAAGCTTTACCCTAAACTGAAAACTAAAAACACACTAGTCTTGTGTGTCCCTCTCTCTCTCTCTCCCCACTGTCTTCCTCTCTCTCTCCCTGAAATCTCATATCCAGCTCCCAAACTTGCAAACTTGGGTTCCTAAATTCTTCAGAATCTGTCTTCTCCTTCTCAACTATTTCAGCCAGGATTTAAGTTCACATACTTTTCACTGAGTGATGACTGTAATCTACCCCCAGATTTTTCCTTCAGAAAGTAATCTACTTCTTGCAATGGCTTAGAAGAAAATGGGAGTTTTTTTCACTACTCCAATACCAACCTGTTTCCAATTCTCTGTACACACATTATTTCACATTTCCCCACTTCATGAACTTTTACTTAGCATCCAAAAACATAATAAATATATTATACATTCTTATGCAACTTTAATAGTTTCCACCATCACTACCACCTTGTGTATGTATCTATTATAGTTTACATTCCTTTAATAGTCATTTACTAAATGCTAACTTAATATTACTCTCAATTCTGCATCCCTGCTCTTTATAAATTTCAGTCCCAGAAGAATAAAAAAATGCTTATCAATTGTAAATTATGGCTTAATGTCAAAGGTCTGTAATAAAATACATAAATGCTATGTTTTGCAATCATTTGTGAATTATGTCACTTGTACTAGACTATAATTATTTTAGGGATAGGAATTATGTCTTACTCATTTTTTATCCCCAGAACCAAGAATAATATCTTGCACATAGTACATGTGTGGTATTCAATGTGAGCTTTTCTTCTTCTTCTTCTCCTTCTCCTTCTCCTTCTTCTTCTGTAGGCCTTGAAGAAAGGCCTGCAAATAAGTTTTCAGCAATTACAGTATCAGTAGAACTACTATAAATTCTTTCAAAGCTACTATGAATGTGCTTCTTTTTCAACATATTGAGCTTAAATATTTATATAGACAGTTATTACAATAACTGATATTTGTTGGGAGCCTACAGTATTTTAGTCATTTCTATAAATATTGTATTATAATACATATTAACTTACTGGTTTTTAAATAATCAAAAGTCTTGTATTAGTTGAGTACTATTTTCATCATCTTGATGGTGTGGAAACTGAGGCACAGAGAGTTGAATAATTTACCCAAATCCCCATAGCTGATTATTAGCAGAGCCCAAGACAGAAAACATGACAGTCTAGCCATGCTCCCATGTGCATTTCTCACTTCTTTTGAGGTTTTCTACTATTGGGCCAATGACATTAGTGCCAGATGAATATTATAAGCAGACATTTTCTCAACACATAAGCCAAAATTGGCATGCAGCACCCATGAGATTAATTGAGTTTTCCCTCAAAATATTCTATCACAATTGTATCTTTAAGTTTATATTAGCAAATGCTAGTGGTTAACAAAATTCTTCATATGTTTTCTTTAATTCTTTCTCTTGAAAAAGCATTATGAAACATGTTTTTCTAAATTAATATCAGTTTAGACAGGTGGCTAATACATTAAAGGTTATAAGTCTTTAAAACTGAACTTATAATAAATTGAATTTGGTTTATAAAAATGAGTATATTTGATTTGTTACCTTAGAGAAAATTTCTACATTTTAATCCAATATTGTATTTTCAAATGCTATTCTATATTGATTTTCTTTTCATCTCAGTGTCTTGACTTTTTCAAAACTCAAAATAACTTTAGGCCCTGTGAGTACAAGGATCTAAGCTTGGAGCAGTGTAGAGCCTACCCTGATAAGCAGTGGGTTGCAAAACTTATCTCTTTAGTTCTTTTATCACAATATAAAAACCACAGTGGGATTATTGAGCAGTTAAAAATGGGTGGCTATAAAAACATTAAGCATGAAAATGAAGTTGCAGTAAAATAAAACCTTCATTTTAGATATGTAATAATATTTAAATGAACAATTTTAGGTTAGTCATAATACATAACAAATAACTGAGCCCAATTTAGAAGAAAAAATCAGGAATAGCACTTTGTCTACTGAAAAGCCATGGTTTTAATAAGCTCACAATCTGATGCTACAATATAATTCATTAGACCATGGAGACAAAAATTAAAGTGATAGGGGTCACATTCTCAAATTTCCTGCAAAAAAAATATTTTAAATGCTATAGAAATAGAAGCAATATTTGGATAATAGCTTCTTTCTTTTTCTCAATTTTTCTCTCCTACTGATAGAATCTAAATCTTCCTCTTAATCCTGAAGATGTATATGTGTGTATACATGCACATGCACACACATACACACACACAAATTTAAACACTTTCTTAAAGATAAAGCTGTAATCATAATATTTAAAGGAAATAAAACAGCACATAAACATTTCAAACAACTCAAGGTAGTTATCAGCAAACTGAGAAATAGGCGCATTGGTGGTAAGAATTCCTATTATGTTCAACATTCCTCTAGACTCACAGAACCTTTGCAATATTGAGACACACGTGTATATAATGATATACCTATTAGGAATTTTTTAAGTAACATGTCCTATGTAGACATCTCTTGGCAGTCTATCTTCTAAATCCTGAATTTGTTCTTTTCACTGTCTTTCTCTTTATTAAGGGTTATTTAGAGAATCTAACTCCTATGCTGTACTACTGAGGCCATATTTTCATCACTAATCTACAATAATGTAACATGGAACTTAAGTGCTAAGAAATAAAATATTTATGAAAAAGTAGATTTTAAGCGTACTTCACATTTTTGGTATCCTCTAAAAAATATCATTTTGCTGTTCATTTTCTATGCAGAGTTTGCTTAAATTTATCATTATTAATAAAAACATAACTGAGTACATTCCATGGACATCATTGTGCTAAGAATTGTAAAGGATGCAAGATGCTGACCATACTGAGAGTTCAAACTACCTAAAAACTGAAGATGGGCAATATGCATAGGGTTGAAGGAGTAATTTATACACTAAAATATAATGGATTGATCCTAACAGAAAACAATGCTAGATAATTCTGAAGACTTCCATTAAGATGTTGCTATAGAGTCTGCTATAGAGTCATAGTTTAACTCCTGTGAGTAAAGGGGCTAAATGTGCTCAAGGCAATAACAGACTCAAAGTCAGGCCCACTGCTGCAAGTCAGGTATTAGGAGTGTTCTCGCCTCATTCAAGAGTAGAATGTACTTCAAAATAAGAAAAGCAAAGATGAGGGGAGGAAGGAAAGTAGGAAAGAAAAAGGGAAGGAGGGAAAGAGGGAAAAAAAGAAGGTGGGAGCAAAGGAGGAGGGTGGGGAGAGGGAGAAAAGATATAGAACAACTGGTCATATGACTAATGCTATGACATACTACAGATTCACCTAGTCAGATGAACACATATAAACCTTGATATGAGAAAAAAGTCAAAGCTCTTATTAACCTGAATACTAAACATGCAACATCACTGATGAAAAAAATAAGTCACATATTGAAGGCAAGATTGTCAAAAGGGAGGGAAAAATGGGGAGGCAACTGCTAATAAAAAAGAGATGAACACAGAAGGAAGGGATGAAAGAATCCCCAACTCAAAGTAAATAGCAAAACAATAATCCAAAGTACATGGAGGACTCCAATGCCAAAAGGACCATCAGTAAGTGGGTGACAAAAGCTAGGGAACTTTGTTAGTGTCTTAGAAAAAACAGAAACCATGGAACATTCATTTATTTACATAGAAAAATTCTTATTATAAGTATCTCATACAATATGGAGGGTTAAAAGACCCAAATGTAGAGTTGGCAAGCTAGAGAACAAGAGGACCCCATGGTCTAAATTCTAATCTGAATTCTATAAGACTCAAGACCCTCTTAAGGAGAGCTAAAGTCTCATTCCAAGGCTGAAAACTAGAAACCACCATTGTCCCCATTCAAGCAGTGAGGCAGCAGACATTCCCTCTCACTCAGTTATTCTATTCCATTCTTTTTTTCAACTGTTGGATAATGTACATCAAATCTTCTTTAGAAAAAGCAATCTATTGTAGGGAAAGCAATTTACTTTACTCAGTCTACAGATTCGAATTATTAATCTTATGCAGAAATTAATCTTGTATAGAAATATCCCTATAGACATGTACAGTATATTTGTCCAAATTTCCAGGCACACTGTGGTCCAGTAAGTGGAAACTATTACAAGGACTCATACTGCATTATGCCTCATGGAGACCGATCAGTATTTTGGTAGCCAGTTTATTACTGGATTCCTCCTTGGAAGGAATAAAGAATTTTATTTATTGGAATAACCACATATTTCAATAGAGGTTGATTTTCCTGCCTGTAATATCTATGGTAGCATCATTATTCAGGGACATTCAGAATGCTGAACCCACCAGATTCACAGAACAAAGAAAAAATGCACTGGTGAGCACCAGTTTGATTTTGTCATGTGCCTTACCTCCCAAAACTATTGGACTTACAGAATCAGGGACGACTGAAGCATAAGCTTGAAGATGATACCTGTTATTCAGGAGGGTTAATCTTCTCAAATACATATCATAAATAACAATTATATAGTAATATATTACCAGTAAGTTGAATGGGGTTTAAGAAATAAGGGTTGACAGTAGAAATGGCTCTACTACGGATGACTCCCAATGAGAAACTTGGAGAATTTGTGTTTTTTCCTTTTCAAAACTAAGTTTTGCAAGATTACATGTGCCTGTTCTCAGAGGTGTATACTTCCATATGGAGGCAATAGTGTACAATTGTACCTTAAGCAAAGCTGGCCACACAGTTTGTTTGAAGCTCCTTATGCCAAGAGACCAGGAGGAATGATGATCTCAAAGTTCCAACATACATATCAGTCATGGTCATCTATGGGAAGTAGATCTGTGAGTTCCAAATAGGACAAAATTCTAACTTAAAAAAAAAAAAAAAACATGAAAGAGTACATAATTACAGAACATCAAAGATAGAAGGATATTTCAATGTTCTCAAAAGAAAACTGACATATTGCTTGTAGATACGTGTCATCAAAGAAAGACAGCATGAAAAACTTGTTAAAAGAAGCAAGATGTATTCTATTTGGAATACTGAAGATTAGAAGACCCCAGTAGATACTGAGCTTAACTCAGATGAAGATAGATGAGGTATTTAGAGAGAAAGCAGGGAAACAAAAGTGGACATTGAGAAATGAATAAGGAGGAACAAAAGGAGTCTAGTAAGGATGTGGAAGAAGAGAAAATTATAGAAAGGGGGTAAGCAGAAAATTACTGACAATGATTTTTCACAGTGAGATTTGACATCAATCCAAGAAGTCAAGGGTCTGTCTTTACCAATACTACCCAAAAGTCAGTCATTATATTATGGTACAAGTCCTCATTGCTGTGAAAATACAAATATCTAGTATCTTGGACATATATTCCAGCTAGTATCAGATGTGATTGGTTGCAACTGTCTTGGACCATTAATTAGTACACATCCAAATCAGTGCCCATACAAGTATTGGCCTTGACCCTAACCCAGTGTGATACTGGTCTTGGTGGGCTATGGGCTTAGTATGCACCATAGCTGGGTCATTTCTGTATTCATAGGTATGACCTAGGATCCTGGATTTGGTCCATCCACAGTGATTCTGCCCAAATCCAGGCAGAATCTCACAATGTGTGACCACAGACCAGTAAATATAGATGGGAAATCTGGACCTACATTGGCCCCAGGATTGTAGGAAAAGGTTGCTCTCAATAGGCATTCTTCTGTGTCTTTCTAAAGAATCCAACAACAGAGAATTTGGGATAAACCTGGGCATGTATTCCCCTCTCCTACTGAAACAGTGACAACATACCATCATCAGAATAATAACAAATCTGGACCTGAGTGCCATCTAGGGCTAAAACAGTAGATTATTTCAGTAACCACAGGCTCATAAAACATATGCAGCCTGTTAGAATATCTGAGAAAATTGACAGAAATTCAAATTACAAACTGTAATAAATACCTGATCATTTATTCCTGCTCAGACAACAGCAAATACCAACAAGCCTACTGGAAACCATGCAAATGGAACATTCTCCAGGATAGATTATAGCACAGATCACAGAAAGTCTTCACAATGTTTTTAAAGTTTAAAATTATACCAAGTATCTTTTACTGATCTCAGTGAAATAGATGTAGAAATTAAAAACAAGAATAACTTGGAAACTATATAATTAAATGGAAATTGAGCTACTTATTGTTTAACAATTAATAGATCAATTAAGAAGGACATTTTTAAAAAATTTATCAATAAATAAAACTGGAGAAATAATATGCAATAACTTACAAAAGGCCGGGCAGAGTGGTACATGCTTGTAATCCCAGTGTCTTGATCAGTTGAGATAGCAGGATTGCAAGTTCAAAGCCAGCGATAGCAATTTCACAAAGCCTAAAGCAACTCAGCAAGACCCTGTCTCTAAATAAAACATAAAAGAGACCTGGGAATGCAGCTCAGTGGCTAGGTGCCCCTGGGTTCAATCGCCATTAAAAAAAAAAAAAAAAAAACCTAAAGGATTATTTAACAAAAACACTACTAACAGGGAAATTTATAGCAGTCAATACACTTATCAAATAAATAGAAATATATCAAATATTTTCTCACTAATCCCAAGAAAATAGAAAAATAAATACCAAGTATATCTGAAATAAGTAAAGAGAAATAAATATGACAATCAGAATAGAAATGAATAAGATGGAGGAAAAAAAAAACCACAGTACAAAACATCAATGAAATCTGGACAAAGTGCCACATATATAATTCCACCTCCTCAGAAGGCTGAGACAGGAATATTGAAAGTTTGAGACCAACTTGGACAACTTAGTAAGACCCCATCTCAAAATAAAAAGACCTCAAGTTAGATCACCAGCATTGGAAAAAATTCCAAGAAATATAGCTGGTTTTAGTAACATATAAATAAAATAGAGAAGCTCTCAGCTAGAAAAACTGATAAAATGAGAAATATTAATCATATAATATTAAAGATAAAAATGGAGATATTATAAATGACACCACAGAAATACAAAGGATTATTAGAGAGAATTAAAAATAATTGTAGGCCCCCAAAATGATAATTTAGAAGAAATAGAAAAATTCCTGAATATATACAGACTATTAAGACTAAACCACAAAGGAATTAAAAAAAAATGGATAGGCCAATAAGAAATAGAGATTGAATCAGTAATAAAATATCTCTAATCAAAGAAAAACTCAGAACCATGTAGTGTTACTGCTGAATTCTGCCAACATATAAAGAACCAATACCAATGCTCCTTAAGGTATGCCAAAAATAAAAGAGAAAGGCACTCTTCTGAACACATTTTATAGGGCAAGCATTACCCTGATACAAAAACCAGATAATAACACAATACAAAAGGGTAACCACAGGCCAATAAACTTGATGAATATCAATGCAAACATCATCAAGAAAAAGTCAGCAAATTAAATTCAACAGCACATTAAAGAAGGTTATTCACCAAGGTTTAGTAGGATTCATCCTAGGGAGGCAAGGATGGTTCAATATTTACTAATCAATAAATGTTGTACAGAATTTTGTCACAAGGAAGTAAAAATTATGGTCATCTCTATTGAACAAGAAAACACATTCAACAAAATTCATCATTACTTCATAGTAAAAACATTGAGCAAATTACCCATACAAGGAATGTCCCTCAACATAAACAAAGGCAATTTATAATTAGTTGAATTATGTTCATTGTAGAAAAATTGAAAGCTTTTCCTCTAGGATCTGGAGAAAGACAAGAATATTCCTTCCCCATGGTTGTTTTTTTTTTTTTTTAAATATTGCTGGTAGGCCTAGCTATAGCAATTAGGAAGGCTGTCCATATCAGAAAAAAGTAAGTTGGATTGTCAGAGTTTATAGATCATATGATCCTATATGTAAATAAACTCCAAAAACTATTAGAAAATTTAAGTTAATTTAATAAAATCACAGGGTAAAAAAATATGCAATCAGATATCAGTAGCAGGGCTGGAGTTGTGGCTCAGTGGTAGAGTGCTTGCCTAGAATGTGTGAGGCACTGGGTTCAAAATCCAGCACCACATTAAAAAACAACAACAAAAAAAAAATACAAAAACTAAATAAACAAAATAAAGGTATTGTGTTCATCTATAAATATATATTTAACTATGCTACTGATATCTGTAGCATAGTTAAATATCAATATCAAATTATCTGAACTAGAAATTGAGAAAACAATACCAATTATAATAGTGACCAAATAAACAAAAACAAACAAACAAATAAGTTAAACAACTAGGAATGAATTTAATCAAAGAGGCAAAAAAAGTCAAGTGAAAATTATAAAACACTGATATAAGAAAATGAGAATACAAAACAGTAGAAGACAGCCTGTGTTCAGGAATTGAAAAAAAAAAATACTGTTAAACTGTCCCTATGATCCAAAGTGATCTATAGATTCAGTGCAACCCATATCAAACTACAAATTGCATTTCACAGAACTGAAAACCAATTAAATTCATAAGGAACCCCCAAAACCCTGAATAGTCAAAGACATTTTGAGCAGAACGAACAAAACAAGAGGCATTACACTACCTGAGTTCAAAACTATATTGTGAATCTATGATAATGCAAAGATTACGGTATTGGCATAAAAACATGCTCATAGACAAGTGGATAGAACAGATAGTCTGGAAGTCAACCCATGCATCTATACCCAATTAATTTTTGACAAAGCTTCTCAGAACACTACTTTCACAACAGACGGTATTGGGAAAATTGGATATCTGAATGAAGAATAAAGTTAGACCACTGTCTCTCAACAATTATGAAAATCAACTCAAACTATGTTAAAGACTTAAATTTAAGACCTGAAACTACTAGAAGGAAACTTTAGGGAATGCTTCAGAACACTGGAATAAGCAATGATTTTTTGAAAAATAACTCAAAACAAAAATAAAATAAAAGCAAAAATAGATAAATGAGCTCACATTAAACCAAAAGGCTTTTGTGCAGGAAACAATGAAGTGTACAAACAACAGAAAATGGAAAAAAATAGTTGCAATGTGTATATCTGATAAGGGGTTAACATCTAGAATATATAAGGATCTTCAGAATCTCAATAATAAAACTATAAATAGACCCAATTTAAAAATAATAAATAGATATAAATAGTCATTTCTCAAAAGAAGACATATAAATGGCTGACAGGCACTTGAAAAAAAAAGTTTAACATTACTACTCAACAGTGAAATGCAAATCAAAACAAACGAAAAAAAAGATATATCACATCATCTCAAAGAAAATGGCTAATATTAACAATACTAAAGCCAAGAACTGCTGGTGAGAATATGGAGAAAAAGAAATGCTTTCCACTCTGTTGATGGAAATGTAAATTAGTACAGCCATTATGAAAAATAGTATGGAGGTTCCTCAAACTATTAAAAGTGTACACAAGATAGGACCTGGAAATCTCACGGCTGGGCATATATACAAAGAATATTAAATCAGCATATTGAAGAAACACCTGTGCTCCTGTATGTGTAACAGACTGTTCACAGTAGCCAAGAAATGGAAAAAAAACTTAAGTGATCATCAACTGATGAAGGGATAAAGAAAATAACACACACACACACAGGAATACTATCCATCCATTGTAAAAGAATAAAATCTTGTCATTTGCAGCATCATGGATGGAACTGAAGGTCACTATATTAACTACACACCTGGCATGGAAAGAAAATTGCCACATGATTGCAATATGTAGTCTAAAAATATCGATCTCGTAGAAATAAAGAGTAGTCTGGGACAGTCAGGTAGGGTGATGGGGAAAGTTTGATTAGTGGGAACTAAAGAAGCAAGAAGCTTTGAAGCACTATTGCACAGCATGGAGACCACCTATGAAAATCTAGAAGAAATGATTTTGAAAGTTTTCTCCACAAAGGAATATTAATAGTTGAGGGGATAGATGTGTTTAAGTTGATTTAAACAATATGCAATGTATACAGGTATCAAACATTACATGGCACCCGATTAATACAAAAGTAAGTAAGTAAATATACAAATAAAATGTTTCAATTAATACATAAAGAATAGCATGGGAGGAGACTGTTTAGGGAAATTTATTTAATTTTACATTCTTTTTTGTGAAGTGGGCTACATTAATTTAAAATGGATTGAGTTACTTAACAAATGCACATTGTGATCTCCTTTTTTTTTGAGAGACAGAGAGAGAGAGAGAGAGAGAGAGAGAGAGAGAGAGAGAGAGAGAAATTCAATATTTATTTTTCAGTTTTCGGCAGACACAACATCTTTGTTTGTATGTGATGCTGAGGATCGAACCCAGGCCACTCGCATACCAGGCGAGCACACTACTGCTTGAGCCACATCCCCAGCCCCATATTGTGATCTCTTTAATGATTACAAGTTGTAAATAAAAAGCCAATAGAACAGAAAGAATAGAAGACTAAATATTTCTCACTTACTAAATTAAGTTCATAAACATAAAACTCATTCAAAAAATTACATAAAAATGAACAAAACAATCCAATTAGAAGACATATTTTCAAACTGGAGAGAGTAGATACATATTTCAAATGATAAAAAGGTTAATCCCTAAATGGGCGTGCACCTAGTTGCAAAATTATAAAGAATGTATAGAACCGTGACTGGCAGAATTTGATGAGAACAAGAAAACCATAAGCGGAATTACAAATTTTAATATTTTTTTCCTCTGGGTAATTGCTATAAACAGTAGATAAAATATGAGTAAGAAAATATACTATATTTATATTGCTACTTAAGCAAATTACTGTAAACTTAGTGGTTTAAACCAACAAAAATTTATTATTTATTGTTTGTAAATTCTCCACATCCACAGTTTCAAAGAGTTCTCACATGGGCTAAAGTTGTTTTATACAGAAAGTTCATCTTTCTGGTGTCTCCAAGGCAGAACTCATTCATTGCCTCTAGATTCTGGAGACTGTCAGCATTTCTTTGCTCATAGCCACATTATTCTAATTGTCTTCATACATGTTTCAAAATGACTCTTTCACTGACTGCCCTACTTCTTTCTTGTAGACCCTTGTTATCACCTTTGGCATGCCTAGAAAATCCAGAATAATCTCTTTTCAAGACTCTTAATTTGCTTATACAACTAAGTCCCCTTTTTTCATGTAAATTAGTTATAGTAACTGATTTCAGGCATTAGGATATGGAAATATCGGAGAAACCATTATTGAACGCACCTCAGATTCAGAGCACTTAATGTTTTTAAGGAAGTTATTCAAATGATTTTTTAAAATTTATTGTAATTTGTTATATATGACAGCAGAACGCAATTCAATTCATATAGAGCACAATTTTTCATGTCTCTGGTTGTACATAAAGTAACTCACACTATTCATGTCTTCAAACATGTACTTATGGTAATGATGTCCATCTCATTACCCCATCCTCCCTCCCTTCTTCCTCCTCTCCTTTGCCCTATCTAAAGTTCATCTCTTCCTCCCATCCTCCCTCCACCCAATCCCCATTATGAATCAGCATCCTTATAGCAAAGAAAACATTTAGCATTTGATTTTTTGGGATTGGCTTACTTCACTTAGCATATATTCTCCAACTTCATCAATTTACCTGCAAAGGCTACTTTATTCTCTTTTAATGCTGAGTAATTAATATTCCAGTGTGTAGAGAATAGAGAACACAGAGACAAACCCACATAAATAGAGTTTTCTTCTATTAGACAAAGGCACCAAAAACATATATTGGAGAAAGGATAGCCTCTACAACAAATGGTGTTAGGGAAACTGGAAATCCATATGCAACAAAATTAAATTAAGCCCTATCTGTCATCGTGAACAAAACTCAACTCAAAGTGGATCAAGGACCTAGGAATTAAACCAAAGTAGGCCCAAATCTTTACCATTTTGGATTAGACTCCTACTTCCTGAATAAGACTCCTATAGCACAAGCAGTAAACACATTATTGCAGACTTGGTAGTTAAAGAATTAAAATCAAGAATCAATAAATGGGATGGATTCAAATGAATTTTGATAGAACAACTATTCCAGCAAATGCAAAATGTTCTAAGTTATCTTGGAATGTTTTATGTCCGCTACACTTTCCATATTGAAAAATAACTGTTGATATATTTGAAATCACTTAGTTATGCTTTCTGACCATCAGTAAAATAATTAGAAATTAGTAACAAAGATACAGTTGGATAATTCTCAAATATTTACAAATTATCTAGTGGCTTCAAAATTACCCAAAAATAAATGAAGAAGTAACAAATGGAGTTAGAAAGTATTTCATCAGCATTTCAAGTATATGAAATATAGTTAAGGTCATCTTTAGAGGAAGTAGTAAAGCTTATATCCAAGAAAAAAATGATCCAAAACCAGTGTTCTGAACTTTTACACTGGAAACTGGAAAACAAAGAACAAATTAAACCCAATGTAAGCAGAATTTTAAAAAAACAGAAGCCAGTAGTGGAATTAAAGAAAAAAAATAGAAAACAGTGGGAAACATCAATTAAAAATCTGATTTTTTTAAAAGAGTAATTACAGTGAAAACCCAAGTAGACTAATAAAAAAATAGAAAATACAAATTAGCAATACCAAGATGGCACCACACACTCAAAAGACAGAATATAAGAAAATATTATCAGCCCATTCAGGCTATTATAAAGACATTCCATAAACTAGTTACCTTCTGAACAGAAATTTGTTCTTCTAGTTCTAAGAAGCATGAAAGTCTAAGATCAAAATACCAACAGATCTTGTTTCTCTCTAGGACCTGCTTTCTGGTTCTTGAAAGCCTGTCTTCTCCCTGTGTACTTATGTGGTGTTATGGGAACTAGAGCTTTTTTAGGTCTCTTATTAAAGGCACTAATCACATTCATGAGAGGTGTGCCTCTCATGAATCAAACTGATCACTTCACAAAGGCTCCATCTCTTAAAGCCATCACACCCTGGGTGTTAGGATTTTAATATAAATGTTTTGGAGGAACAGCAAACATTGATATTATAGCAATAGATTATTTATTTAAATAAACACAGCATTTAAAAAATTGAAACTAAAACACTTAATAAAAAATTTAGCCTTCCAATGAATTTTAAATTTGGCTTACTGATTCCCTCATTTCTAGGATTTCTGCTTGGTTCTTTTTTTTTTTTTTCCGGAATCTCTATCTCTTTATTGAAGTGATGTTTGTTTCCTGTGTTTTCTGTTTTACATTGTCTTTTACCTCACACATCAATTTAACTATAAACATTCTAAACTCCTTCTCTATCATTTCTTCCAATGTCATCTCAATAGATTCTCTTATAAAATTATATTGGTTTCTTTGAGGTGATCTTTTCTGTTGCATTTTCATGTTGTTTGTATGTCTAACCATTTGGCATTATGGTTTTCAGGAAGTAGAATTTCTACTCTGTAAATTTATAAGGACTCTGAAGATTTCCAGTACCTCACAGTTTAGGGGGAAGACAGATTATAACAACAATCAATGCAAACAGTTTACAGCATCAAACTAAATATTTCCTGCTTTGGTATCTACTATATTAATTGTCACAATAAGCAGAGATGATATGTTCAGTTATTGGCCATAGTCAATACAGTAAGTTTAGGTAGAGATTTATAATTTTAAGTTATGAACAGGGATAGGAAAAAAGGAATGTATAAAGCAATGCTTGTGAGGGAAAGGGAGAGAAAATAGAAATCGAAAATAGAGGATGAATGATAGAGATATCAGTAAAGGTTGGCTGTTAGCAGAGGAAAAGAGGGAAAGAGGATCAAAGGAAACAGGTGAGAGAAAAAAAAGTGTATTGAATAAAATTATAAAACTTAATAGTAGAAATAAAAGTAAAACAGTATAAGAACAAAACTGCTATATTCTATTTAAACATCTTAGTCTTCAAACAGTTGATCTATGAGAAATAACTGCTTAAATATTGTTAGGAATGAGAAAGAAAGAAACAATAAACCCAACCCAACAAAACAAATCAAAAACAAACAAATAGGTCTGAATATGTATAACTGTCCTTGAATCACGCAGGTCACAACTGAACAGTGAAGAGAAAAATTTAAAAAAAATAAATGAATTAAAAATTTAAAAAAATAGAGAATCTGCCTGAAAAATTTTGGAACTGTTTCCACTGGAGTTCCAAATATCCTTCTCAGGTGTGATAGCTGGAGTTGCTGGAGTGATTGAAGATCCTGCAGGCAGAACTATTGGGGGTGAGATTCAAGCTTTATTAGCTTCCAAGCTCTTCCTTGTATTGGTTTGAGGATTTTAAATCAGTGCACCTTCTTGTCTGAGCAGATACTGGGCTTTGCTGGTAGACTGTTCCCCAGGTGGGGGAAAAACTGTATTTTGCTCTGCAGTGGGGGATCAATTCCTGAGCTCCTCACACACAGTGAAATGTATATTTTTAGAACTCTCAGGTTCAGTATCCAAACTCAATGAATTCCTCCTATCCTGTTGAATTCTCGGCAGGGCCATTCTTCCCAGCCATACTTAGAACTAGCCATTCAGAAGGGTGAGTGGAGGAAGACAGGTGTGTTTTCCTGACCAGTTATCCCTTATAGAAACTCTGTTCCACTTTTAATTTTCTTCTGGTCTCTTACACACACACACACACACACACACACACACACATTATGCTGTATGTTGTAGGTTTGACAAACCTATTCCTCTGGGTAGAGGACCTCTGTTAGGGATTTGGGTACCCCTGCTGCTGTTTCCATAATAGGAAAACAGAATTTTATTGACTGAAGACAAAATACATAATATAGAAAATGAAGTTGATCATGGAGATGAGATGGTAAAAGAAAATGAACAAACTTCCAAGAAATATGAGATACCACGAAAAGAACAAAGATTTATCAGTATATACAAAGGCCTAGAGATGTAAAAAAAGGAATGCATAATCTTTTGAATGAAATAACATCTGAAAACTACCCAAACCTTAGGAATGAGATGGAGGATTGCAGGACCCCAAATATATAAAATTACAACAGACCCACACAAAAGCACATTACTATGAAAATGCCCCACAGACAGAATAAGGATAGAATTTGAAAGGTGACAAGACAAAAAATGAGAGATAGATTTTAGAGGGAAACTAATCCAGGTCTCAGCTGATTTCTCAACCCACATCCTTAAGGATAGGAGGTCATGTAATAACATATATCAAGCTCTATAAGAAAATAGATGCCAATCAAGAATACTGTACCTTGCAAAATTAAGCTTCAAATTTAAAGATGAAATTAAAACTTTCTCTGAGAAATAAAGTTAAAAGAATTTACAACTAAAAATCCTGTTCAACAAAATATTTCATGAAGAAGAAATGAAAAAAAAAAAAGTAAATCCAGTCATAGTGGCACACACCTATAATCCCAGTGGCTTGTGAGGCTGAGGCTGAAGGATTGTGAGTTCAAAACCAGCCTCAACAAAAATGAGGTACAAAGCAAATTGGTGAGACCCTGTGTCAAAATAAAACTACAAAATAGGGCTGGGATATGACACAGTGTTGGAATGCCCTGAGTTTAATCTCCAGTATGAAAAAAAAAAAAAAGAAAAAAGAAAAGGAAAAAAAGAAAGAAAAAAAGTGAAAATAAGAAAAGGGAGGAACAGAAGGAATAATCAATAAAAGGAGAAACTAATTCCAATTAAAAACTAGAAATGAACATAAATGACAAGGAATAAAATTCATATCTCAATAATAACCTTATATGTCAATGGTCTAAACTTATTAACCAAAAAACATAGACTGTCAGATTGGATTAAAAAACAAGACCTGTTAGGTATGGTGATGCACATCTGTAATTCCAGCCGTTTAGGAAACTGAGGCAAGAGGAGCAACTCAGTGTGACCCTGTCTTTAAATAAAATACGAAAAAGGGGGTAGGGGCTGTGGATGGGTCTCAGTGGTTAAGTAACCCTGAGTTCAATCCCCAGCACAAAAACAAAACAAAACAATAACAACAACAACAACAACAAAACCCAACTAACAATATGCTGTATCCAAGAGATTCACCTCACAGGCAAAGTTATCTAAAACCTGAAGGAAAGGGAAAAAGCATACTCATGTGGATCTCATAAACAAGCTGCAGTCTCTGTCCTCATGTTGGAGCATGGTTCAAGCCAAAGTAATCAGAAGGAATAAAGATGCTTATTTTACAATGCTTAAGGGAACACTACATCAACAAGACAACAATCTTAATTATTTATGCACCAAATAACAGAGCACCTATAAAGGTCAAACAACCCCTTCACAATTTCAAGAATCAAATAGACAAAAGCACAATAATGCTAGGTGATTTTAACATGCCTCTGTCAACACTCAATAGACTTTCTAAACAGAAACGTAATAAAGAAGCTACAGAAAGAAAAAAATGCAATTCACAACTTGGACTTAATAGACCTTATATAGAATATTTAATTCATTAATAACTGAAGACAATTTCTTCTAAGTAATGCAGGGATCCTTCTCTAAAATAAACCACATCCTAGGCCACAAAACAACTCTTAGCAAATATGAAAAAATATAGATAATACTTTTCATTTTACCAGATCATAACAGAATAAAATTAGAAATCAATGATTATATAAAAAATAAATCTGTCCTAACATCTGGAGACTAATTAATACACTATAGAATGATCAATGGATAACTGAAGATATCAATCAATAAATGAATACTTAGAGAGAAATAAGAATAGTGACAGAACTCATCAAAATCTCTGGGACACTTTGCAGGTGGTTCTAAAAGGAAAGTTCATTGCATTGAGCACATTTGTTAAAACAATTAGAATCCAAGAATTAATTAACCTAACTTACATCTTAAAGTGTTAGAAAAAGAAGAACAAGAACTGGGATATAACTCAGTTAATTTAGTTTTTGCCTAGCATGCATAAGGCCCTGGGTNAAAAAAAAAAAAAAAAAAAAAAAAGAAGAAAAAACAAATAAACACCAAAAGTAGAAGAAAATAAACACCAAAAGTAGTAGAAGACAGGAAATAATTAAAATCAGAGATGAAACTGAAACAATTCAAACAAGTGACAAAACACAAAGTTGATTCTTTGAAAAAATAAATAAAATTGACAAACCCTTAGCCAAACTAACAAGGAGAGAAAGAAATGTCAAATTACTAAAATTCTAGACCAAAAAAAGGAATATCACCACCAACATCAGTAAGAGAAGATAATCAGAAACTACTTTGAAAATCTATGATCCAGTAAAAGAGAAAATCACGAAGACATCAACAAATTTCTAGAGACATATGATCTAACCAAAGTAAATTAGGAAGACATAGAAAATTTAAACAGATCAATTTCCAGCTATGAAATTGAAGATGCCATCAAAAGAAAAGAAAGAGGCCAGCAAAGAAAAGCTCAGGACCAGATGGCTTCTAAGCCAAATCCTACAAGATCTTCAAAAAAGAACTTATACCAATACTCCTCAAATTATTAATGAAACAGAAAAAGAGGGAATACTTCTGAACTCATAATATGAAGTTAATATCACCCTGATACCAAAACCAGACAAAGACACATCAAAGAAAGAAAACCTCAGACCAATATCCCTGATGATCATAGGTGTAAAAATACTCAGTAAAATTCTGGCACATTGTATATAAAAATGCATTAAAAATAGTGCACCATGATCAAGTGGGATTCATCCCAGGGATGCAATATTGGTTCAATATACAGAAATAAATAAACAGAATTCATCACGTAAACAAACTTAAGGACAAGAATCACATAATTATCTCAGTAGATGAATAAAAATAATTTGACAAAATATAACACACTTTCATGCTCAAAACACAAGAAAAACTAGGGATAGTAGGAATATGCTTCAACATTCTAAGAGTATATATGCTAAACCCAAGGCCAATATCATTCTAAATGGAAAAAAAATTGAAAACATTCCCTCTAAGAACTGGAACAAGACAAAGATGCCCTCTTCCACCAATTTTATTGAACATTATTCTTGAAACCTTAGCCAAAGCAACTAGATAAAGAAAGAAATTAAAGGGATACAAATATGAAATGAAGAGGTCAAACTATCTCTATTTGCTTATGACATGAATCAGTATTTAGAAGACTCAAAAATGTTCACCAGAAAGCTTCTGCAACTCATTAATGAGTTCATCAAAGTAACAGGATATAAAATCAACACCCATAAATCTAATATTTTCTTGTACATCAGTAATGAATTCACTGAAAGAGAAATTTGAAAAACTACTCCATTTACAATAGCCTCAAAAAAATTAAATTACTTGGGAATTAATTTAACAAAAGAGGTGAAACACCTCTTTGCAAACTACAGAACACCAAACAAAGAAAATGAAGACATTAGAAATTGGAAAGATTTCCTATGTTCTTGGAATATTTGAATACCTATTAAAATCCCAATGATATTCTTCATAAAATTATAAAAACTAATCATGAAATTCATTTGGAAAACTTCTCCTGGATATATAAGTAACTCACAAAACTTAACATCAAAAAAAAATTATAAATGGGCAAAGGAACTGAATAGAAACCTCACAAAAGAAGAAATATAACCAATCAACAAATATATGAAAAAATGTTCAACATCTCTGGCAATTAGAGATATGCAAATTAAAATTTCACTGAGATTCCATCTCACTCTAGACAGAATGGCAATTATCAAGAATACAAACAGCAATAAATATTGGCGAGGATGTGGGGGAAAAGGACTCATACATTGCTAGTGGGACTGCAAATTGGTGCAGCCAATATGGAAAGCAGTATGGAGATTCCTTAGAAAACTTGGAATGGAACCATCATTTGACCCAGCTATCCCACTCCTTGGTTTATACCCAAAGGACTTAAAAAGAGCATACTATAGTAATGCAGCCACATCAATGTTTATAGCAGATCAACTCACAATAGCTAAATTATGAAACCAACGTAGGTGCCCTTCAACAAGTGTATGGGTAAAGAAAATGTGCTATATATACACAATGGAATATTAGCCTTAAAGAAGAAAGAAATTATGACCTGTAAATGAGTGGAGTTAGAGAATATCATGCTAAATAAAATAAGACAATCAAAAAAAAAGGAAAGGTTGAATTTTTTCTCTGATATGCAGATGCTGACTCACAGTAAGTGAGGGTGAGGCTAGGGGAAAATAGAGGTACTTTAGATTAGACCGAGGGGAGTGAAGGAAGGGAATGTGATGTTGGGGTAGAAATGATAGCAAAATGAATCAAACATTATTAACCTATGTACATGTATGATTACACAACCTGTAAAACTCTACAACATGTACAACTAGAAGAATGAGTAGTTATACTCCATTTATATATGATGTGTTAAAATGCATTCCAATGTCATGTATTACTAATTAAATAAAAGTAAAGAAAAGAAAAATATACTGAGATTCCCTCTCACCCTAGTCAGAATAGCAATTATCAAGAATATAAGCAACAATAAATACTGATGAGAATGTGGGGCTAAAGGTACACTCATAACATTGCTGGTGGGACTGCAAAATGGTGCAACCACTATGGAAAGCTGTATAGATATGCCTTAGAAAACTAGGAATGGAACCATCATTTAACCCTGATATCCCACTCTTTATAGTTTATATTCAAAGGATATAAAAGCAACATAATACAGTGACACAGTCACTTTAATGTTTATAGCAAACAGCTCAGTTCACAATATTCAAGCTATAGATCCAACCTATGTACCTTACAACAGATGAATGGATAAAGGAAATGTAGTATATATACACAATGTAATATTATTCAGGCAGAGAGAAGAACGAAACTATGGCATTTGCCAGTAAATCCATGGAGCTGGAGAATATCAAGCTAAATGAAATAAGTCAGTCCCAATAAAACAAAGATAGAATATCCTCTCTTATATGTGGATGCTAACTCACAACAAGGGAGGGGAAGTATAGAAGTTCACTTGACTAGACAAAGAGGAATGAAGGGAAGGGAGGGGAATAGGAATAGAACAGACAATAGAATGAATCAGAAATATCTTTCTTATGCTTATACATGACCAATGTAACTCCACATTATGTACAACCACAATAATGAGATCCTAAGTGGAACAAGTTATACTTGTTCTACGTATGTATAATACTTAAAAACATACTCTACTATCATATAAAAAATGAAAAAAATAAATATAATAATAAAGGAATTTATCAATGTTATAGTACAAATATCTTTATTTGAAAGCAATTGCATTTTTCATACTAGTACAAAGCCTTAAAAAATAAAATGTAACCATTTTGAGTAGCACTAAAATCCATAAAATAATAACATATGTAACATGTGTAAGAACTATTAGAAAATTACAAAGCAGAAAGAAGTTTTTAAAATATCCAAAAGAAGTATAAAGGTCACATTCAGTATTTTGAATTCAATATAAAAAATGAAGTCCATCATCTCAAATCAATAATTAGGTTTAATGCCTTCCCAATCAAATCCAACATGGTTTTCATTACCTTAATTAAAGAACATATAGAAGAAAAACTATGTCAAAACAGGTAAAATTAGAAGACTTACACTACTTAATTTTAAGAGAATATAAGATTACAGAAATCAAGAGAGTGCAGTGTTAGTACAAGGCGGCACATTGATAATGTAAGAAGTAGAATCCAGAAACAGATGCACACATAGGCAGTGGATTTGGGATGATGGAATTAAGGATATTCAATAGAAAAAAAAAATATGTAGTGCATTCAAGAAACACTGATATAACAATTATATATTTTTATGTGATAATAAAACTTTAATCTCCACCTCAGAGCCCTCTTAAAAGTAATTATTTTTAAAGAATATGTTTTATTCTCACATACACTTTTTAAATTTTTTAATTTGTCTTATTTATGCATGACAGTAGAATGCACTTATGCACTTTGATATATCATACATAGATACATTTAAAATAGTACAAATGCAATATAAAGACATTGAGATGAAAATGTGCTTTACACCTTTGAAATATAGCAAGAAGACCAATTTGACAACAATGTAAAAAATTTGGTGGAGTGTGTAGAGTAGGAACAGATAGACCAGATCATGTAAGGTTGTATCAATGAAATTAAGAAGGCTGACTTTGTTACTTGTATATCAGGTAGCTGCTGTTATGATACAAGCTGAGGCATGCCTTGATCTGATTTGTTTTGAAAGCTTCCTTCATTGTTGTCTGGATGCAGATGAGCATGGACAGAGGCAAGGAGACCAAGAAGAAGGCTATTGCTTGTTTCTAGAAGAGAAGATATGACAGAGTGTGATTTTGACCATGGAAATGAAGAAAAATTGTAAAATCATGACATCTTTTGACAATAGTGCTAAAATAAGGTGATAGTGGATTTGAAAAGGGTCATATAGAAGTGAAAATAAGAACCAGAGCTGATTCATAAGGAAAAATTTCAGACGAAACCCAAGTTTGTGGAGACATATGGTGATCATTCATTTCATTCTGACCAAGTAATTGTTGTGATTCCCTGTAGATACTCAAGCCAGAGGCCAAGTGAGAGTTCCTATCTGGAAATATATAATAGTCATAAGTGCTTAGATGTTACTGAAAACTAAGAAAAGCATCTCGAAGGAGGATTAAGCAATAAATTAAAATAAGAAAAAAATAGCCAAAAATCAGGTGAAAATATGAATAAGTTGAGAATATAGTATTTCTAGAAGAATGAAATGGCCTAATTTGTTTTTACTATATTTGCATATTGGGTTTATTGACTCAATTACAGGTTTTACAAAAATGTATATCCCTTTGAGTAAGTTCAGAAACAGTCATTCAAATGTTTCAAGAGAACACAAAGAGAAATTCAAGTCAATCTTGTATGGTAAGAAGACTAAATGTTGTTGAATAGAAAATATAGCATCAATGTTTGCTTTAACTACAGTGGTGAAAAAAAAATCAAAAGAACATTTGGGAGAAATAAATGATGCAACAGTACAAGTGGTAGATGGAGAAACTGGTATCATTAGCATTGGTTACAGATAGAACCCTAGAATAAGTTTCTTAAAATGACTGAAAAAAATAATTGTAGAATCTATGATTTCTTTTTTAAAAATATTTTTTAGTTGTTGATGGGCCTTTATTTTATTTATTTGTATGTGGTGCTGAGAATCGAACCCAGTGCCTCACGCATGTTAGGCAAGCATTCTACCACAGAGCTACAACCCCAGTGGCTCATGATTTCTTAATAGACGTTTTTTTCCACTCTGTCCCTGCTGGAAATATAAACCTGGGATGCTCTATTTCTGAACAACATTTTTAGTTTGAGTCAGCGTTTCATTAATTTGAGGAGGCTGGGCTCCCACTGGCCATCCTCCTGCCTCAGCCTCTTGAGTCACTAGAGTTATGGGTGTGTGCCAGTGCACTAGGCTGAGAGACTGAGATATTTTGAAGTGATCAACAGATATAGGAAGCACTTTAACAATATTTTCTTCTATAGGATAAATGATAACGTAATGCTCAGATACATGTAATTGTTCCTGAAAGAACAACCAAGTAGGCACTGTACAATGAGGACCAGGAGATGCTACACAGATTATGAAGCAAAAGATCAGAACTTGACTTTGCAGATATGAAAAGTCAATTTCCATTGGTGATCACTTAAGCCACATAAATAAATAAAAATTACCAACTGTAAAATCAAATTAACCAAAGAATTTTGAAAAGCACTCATTTTATAGTGGGAGTAGTTAGAGGAGTCAGCAACAAAGATTAAGATATGGCAACAGAAAAATGATGTAATTCTGGATACATAAGGAGGACCTGATTTACTAGTTTTTTAACCTTGTAGAAATATCTTAATTTGATCAACTACTAAATGAAGGAGAGAAGTAGTACCTACCTCATATGTTTGAAAGAATTAAATATGGTAATGCTTATTAATCAGTAAGTATAATTCCTAGCACATATGAGCAATTCATAAATACTCATAATAATATATAAATTTAAATTATAATAACAAAATATAACAGAATATTTAGTCTCATACACAAATAAAATGCTCAACACTTATTATATTTGAGGGAGGTAGTGTCTAAAGATGACAAATATTAACCTTTCCCCCAGCTCAAAAAATGCTTTTATCTCCCTCCCTTGAATTTGGCTTAAATATTAAAATATGATAGAAGCAAACAATATTCTGAGTTTTTTTGTTCGGGTGAAATCATAGTAAAATGGGCAACTTCCACATGAGTATCTTGGGAAATTGCTATTAGGTTATTTAATCTCAGGAAATGAGTACCGTGCTGTTAAATGGCCAAGCCCATGAGGAGGTCAAGTAGAGATTCTCTGCTGAGTTCCCAGAAGCCACATCAGCTAGAGTCATGATTTAGCATCCGGTGTAGTCAATTGCCATATCTCCACACCCCTCTGCCATCTGAACTACATCTGCCTGAAGACTGAGTACAAATTACCTTCCTAGTTAACACAAGGGTGTGAGAGACAATAAAAAAACATTGTGTTAAACCAAATAGACCTGGAGTGATTTGTTTTACAGCAAAATGGTCAAAATGGTCTCTGAAGCAATGTTCAACACTTATGAGAGAAAGCCAAAATAAGAACAAAATACCCCATATCCCTGGTAAATCTTGATACATGTCACAAAAGAATCATTCTGGACTTTGTGGAGATTCTATTACCCTTCAAATTTTAGAAAAAGTTATGCAACAATTAAATATGACATAAGTATTTATTTCATTTATTTTGATTAGGATCTTTACTTTTATTATCTCATTGTTTCTATGGGAAAGTATATTTCAACGTGGATAACTTGTAAGTCCACTAAATCATTGAAATAAAATATTTTATAGCTCTTTTCATTATTTAAAATTCTATGTTCACAACACTACCCTCACAATTTGAGGACCTTTTAAAACTTAGTTCTAATCTTAGGCTGCCTTATTAATTCTTTTGAACTAATTCAATCACACTCCTTTAAAAATAATTTAAAAACTGTATTTCTAAACACAATATAAAAATATGATTTTAAGTAATATAAGGATGAGACAAATATTCTTAAAAATTGATCATCTACTTTCAAAACCTTGGTTCACTTTTTTTTTTCAATCACTAAAATGGGCTTATATTTATTTAATGATAATGTTTTGATTAAATGTTTTTAAACTCCTTTAATTTTCACAGTTTACTTTGGAGCATGCCACCTCCTGGTCTAGCTGCCTCTGTGAGTTCTGTAATAGGATCTCTGCTTGAATTCTATGGTGTTATTCCAAACATTGTTGCCTTCTTTTTGAAGTATGTGGCTCACATTTCACACAGAACCTTAGGATGATTTTCTTGCATAGTGGGGAGTTTTTGACATGCAGGTTTTCTGGAGTCCCTTGGCTTTAAACTTGGCTCAGAGCAGATGGTACTGCTAGAGAGAGCAACAACACAGCTTTGGGCTTGAAAATGTTAGTGTACACATGATGTTTTCTCCCCTCAGGACCAGCATGATTGATGGGACTTTGGAACTAAAAACTGAGAAAAATAGATCCTTCACAATTGGCTATTTGCTGGCAAGAGAAAGAGGGAGAGGGAGAGGGAGAGAGGAGAGAGAGAGAGAGAGAGAGAGAGAGAGAGAAAGTTCTCAAAGAAGAATGAGACACAGTTCATTGTTTCAATGCCAAATACCAGTCTCCTGTCATCTAGAGTGACTTGCCTCTAAAAATAAAACCTTTAAACTGCTGAGTTTAAAGGAACCCATAATAATAAATGTAAGGAAAATGAAGTAGTTGTTTAGACCAAAAATGCCTTTTGGCATTCCTATTATACAGAATAGAAGCTAAACTGCACTTAAAACTCTGTTCCAAAAATAAAAATAAAGGAAGAAAATGAAGCATAAACCCTAAGTACCGCGATTTGATATTAAAAAGCATCTAAAGAAAGTGTTAAAGTAAGTAATTGATGGTAAGGCATTATGAGCAATGCTAGCATATCATTACTGAGAGAGATGATGTATGTATATGTGTATTATAAAAGATGGGTGTGGGAAGGAAAAGGGGAGAAACAGACATGCATGTCACTTGTACGTTATAGTTTATAATATTTTTCTATGTGTCAGGAAAATCAATATTTTTAAACAGGACAGATAAATGCTGTATAGTTAACTATAGAGAACCAGAAAATGAAGATAAATTTAAAATTGTAGTAGATTGCCTGCTATTAAAGAATGTATCCACACAAACATGTAAAATAAAATTGTATCTCTCTGTATGTATGTATAAATATAGAAAGAGAGAAGGAACTAGTTTAAATACTTATCATTAGAATGGGTAGAAAATTTGCCTTGAACTCTATTTTATTAACTCTTTTTTGAAGGTTGAGGGAGATTCTTAGGTAATAAAGGGTGAAGAAACTGTGTAGCAGAACTCTTCCCTTTAAAAAAAAAAAAGATGCATTGGGATCTCAAGCACAAAAAATTGGGTTAAGATGATAGACCACTAAAACTCCAGTGGCAGGGAATTGATGAAGGTAGCCTAGAGACCAGGGTTTACACACACACATACACACACACACACACACAAAAAAAAAACCTGAACTGTATTTTACAGCACATTCTCAGTATTCTGTTGGATCCAGAAAGTTTTTTTTTTTTAATCACTGTTTTTACCCATTGACTCCATATCAAGTAATCTGTGGTCATTCACTAGAAATCCACCCAAAGAAACACATGAATTGCATCATTATTTCCTTTTATAGATGATGAAACTGAGACATAGCTGTGTGAAGCATCTTGTCCAAATAAGGAAAATATTAAGAAAATCTTCAATTCATGAAAACAGACACTAAAGCTCTGTTTCCTGATATTTATAAAGGTTTCATGAAACATTAATAAGTGAAGGCAGAGATGTTCATGCTAATTATTAATGTATGCCCAGAGCACAGGTAAGTGACAAGGGATAAGTATTTCTTAAATCAAGAGTAGAATAGCTATTTTAAAAGTGTATTTCTATTCTGAATTGTGCTGCTATAAACATGATATGGCTGTGTCCCTGTAGTATGTTTTTTTAAGTCCTTTGGGTATAAACAGAGGAGTGGAATAGCTGGGTCAAATGCTGGTTCAATTCCAGGTTTTCCTAGGAATTTCCATACTGCTTTCCACATTGGCTGCACCAATTTGCAGTCCCACCAGCAACACATCCTCACCAACACTTATTGTTGTTTGTCTTCATAATAGCTGCCATTCTGACTGAAGTGAGATGAAATCTTAGAGCAGTTTTGATTTGCATTTCTCTAATTGCTAGAGATGTTGAACATTTTTTCATGTAAATTGTGGAAGCAACCCAGATGTTCTTCGTGGATAAATGGATAGGGACACTTTGGTATATATCTACAATGGAACATTACTCAGCATTAAAAGAGAATAAAATCATGGCATTTTCAGGTAAATGGTTGCAGTAAGAGAATACAATGCTAAGTGAAACAAGCCAATATAAAAAAAAAGGGTGAATATTTTCTTTGATATGAGGATGCTGAATCATAATGGTGATGAGGAGGGAGCATGGGAGGAATGAAGGAACTTTAGATAGGGCAAACAGGAGGGAGAGGAAGGGAGTGGCAAAGGGATAGGAATGATGGTGGAATAAATTAGACATCATTACTCTAAATCATGTATGAAGAAATGAATGGTATGAAAATACTTTATGTATAATCAATGACTAGAAAAATTGTGGACTATATGTGTAATATAAAATGAATTACATTCTGACATTATGTATAACAAATTAGAATAAATATTTTTAAAAAATTTGTATTTCTAACAGTAGAAAAAGGATATGAAATTATTACATTAATTTAGGCCCTTTGTAAAGATACCAATACTTGTTTAGTGATTTCACAGGTCTATTTATTTTGTTTGAAGTTTAGAGTTCTTCTGAGTAGAGATGATATGATAAACACTCATGTTCAAATGTTTATATGGACAAATTTTTTCATTTCTTTAAGTACATAGGAGTAAAATGATGGGTCTCACAATAAGTATATGTTTTTTTATGTTTAACTTTATAAAAAGTGTCAAATTACATTCTAAAATATTTTTATAATTTTATAATCCTACCAGCAAAGTTCCAGAGTTCTAGTTGCTCCACAGTCTTGAGAACATTTGGGACTTGCTAGTCATTGATTTTAGTCATTCAAAAGTGTATGTAGAAGCATTTTGTTCTGGTGTTAAATTGCATCTTCTCTGACAAATTACACTGAACAACATTTCATGAGCTTTGAATTTTCTTATAGTTTGCTCATTTTTACTGGGTCTATTGTTTTCCTATTGAATTTTAAATGATATTCATTTATTTTGTATACAGCTGTTACTTAAATGCATTTTAAATATTTGCATCCAGTTGGCAGCTTGCCTTATCATTTTATGAACTGTTTTGATGTTCAGAATTTTCTGAACAGATAACAGATTTTCTGCTAAAAGGACAGATTATCATCTAATTTTTGAAGTAATTACTTATCATTTTTTTTCTTTGTTTAAATAATTTAAGAAATCTTTACATAACCATGGAAATGAAGATGTTTCCCTAGGTTTCACGTATTTTGTGTTCAGGAATATTATCTACCTGCAGTTAAAAATTATGTATGGTATAATTTAAATCAATGTTCATTTCTTTTGCTTATGGATATCTAGTTGGTTTTACATTATTTTGAAAATTTTCCTCTATCCATTGAATTGCCTTGGAAACTTACGTAAAAATTATCTGTATACATGAAGATCTGTTTCTGTTTCATTTTTTTCCTGTTACACTGATCTAGTTGTCCAGTTTTAAGGAATAATTTACTATCTTGCTTACTGTAAGCACCTTTGTAGCAATACTTGAAATCATGTGTTATTACTTCTTCAAGCTTATTCTTACATTTTAAAATAATTTATGTGATTTGGGGTCCTTTGTACTTTCATATGAACTTCTGAACACACTTGCCAGTTTTTCTTTAAAAAATCAGACTGGAATTTCATATTTAATGTGAGAATATATAAACTAAAATTGTGAGAATTTACACATTAAAAATATCAAGCTTTCAAACTGATAAAGTTTTTAATTTTTATTATATTTTTCTTAATTGCTTTTGGCTTAGAACATGGTACCAGGAAGCAGAGCGAGAGCTAGAGCTCCCCATCCCATGGACAAAATACGAGCCCCAAAGGTACACCCCTAATGACCCATATCTTCTAGCCACACCCCACCTGCCTATGGTCACTACACAATTAATCTGTATCAGAGAATAAATGCACGAATGGGGTCAAGATTATCATAACCCAATAATTTTGTCTCTAAATCTTCTTGTATTGTATCAACAAAGCTTTTGGGGGATTCCTCTTAGCAAAATCATAACAGATGTCATACGATAATCTTTAATTTATGCCATAACCCAGGATTCACTACCATTATTCTGGTTTTTTTTCTGTCAATGATTTTTTGAAAGATTTAATATATAAATAATATACAACATTTGCAATACTCAATTTAATGTTCCAATTTAATTATTTAATCTATAATCTGTGTCATTGGTCCATTTTTCTGTTTCATTATATATGAAAATAATAACAAAGACTAGCTTATAATTAGTCTCATAACTTTTCTAAATCTGAAAATAGACTATATTTTAAAATAAAGTTTCATTTTATTCAAGATATCTTGAAAACTAGTTACTCATTGTAGGTATTCATTATGATAATAATGCATATACTATTAACATTGATTATTTATGTATCAAGTACTTATTTTTGGTAATATGTCAATGTCCCACTAATCATTAAGTTACCACTTTAGAATCAGAAGCATATGAAATATACCCATTACTCCTAGTGACTTTCTAATAAAGGATCTACTTTATTCATCTTTAAATCCCATTGCTGAGTTTCATTTATTGTTAAAATATTCATATATCTCTATCTGTCTATATCTAAACAGTAAATATGATATCCCACAAAAAAACCAAAATTTTGAGGAATAAGGACTCTGTTATTGGTTAGATATGTTTTCTCATTTATGTCTAAAAAATTTAAAGCCAAGTCTGTGCCCTTGGTTTAGCATGTAGGTAGAGAACCGTTTTATTTTTATTCTGACTAGCAGAACAATTGTTTTGTCTCAAATATTTTTTTCTTCCTTCACTAACACATTTTATTTGTATGTTTCATAATCTTTGATATTACCATAAATTTTATTCCCATATGAGACAGGGTATAAATATATTCATAAATTTATACACAAACATACATAAAATGTAACTAGTTCATTTAAAAAAATATTTTCAAAAAGATGTTGAGATGAATCAAAAAAGTTTATCAAATATTTACATCAAAATTTTATCATCACTAAGGGCTAAAAAATGTCAGGTTATGGACCATAGTGTTTGGTTTAAGAAAAATAAAAACAAAAGATACATTGAAGGCAGGAAGGGGAGTTCTCCAACTCAGCCCTTCCCCAACTCTATTTCAATGTAAAAAGAGACATGTCCCACTTGGGAGAAGAAGTGGGAATTAGGTCTTAGTCTTGAAACCCAGTACCAGATTTGCCTTGGTGAAACCCAGTACTGAGGAGAATCCCAAGATCATATTGTTAGGGCAATACACACTAACAGAGCTGCTGGAATCTCATTAACCAGGTATCAAAGAGTCTACCATGATTACTCACCCACTTGATCTCCAGCAGCAGAGTGGAGATAAAGATACCACACACTAGGGAGCAGGGCATGGAAAGTTAGTATAGAACTTTGTCTTGGAGAACTTTACCAGGGATGTCAAAGTGAGACCCAACACCAGGCAGAATATAAAGGCTCTCAAATCCGAGCCATTGCTAATTCTCTAGAACTTACTCTGTATTAGATGGAGACTTTCACAATAGGAAGACAGATTTGAGATTTAGCCTGTATTATTGCCAGACTTAGAGTCAGTCTAGAGTACCGCATTCACAAAGATGTGCAGGTCTCTGTGGTTGTGAGATTCAGGTGTGACTCAGTTTAGCCTTAGTCTTGCCAGCTGCGGGACATTTTCCATCACCCATCCTCCAGCCTGAAACAGCAGAACTATTTCAAATCAAGCACCTACAGACAGCATACAAATTTGCCTTAACCCAGCAAAGATCTATGCCCCAGGGGGATGGACAGGTGTTTTGGTCTGCATCACTATCAGCTGTGGCATTAGCTTGGGTACACTTTGTAGGTCCTTGAAACTATGAGATGAAGGTTGACCCAGTTTAGCATTACTGTTAATTCCCAAAAAGCATGCCTTCACCAACACTATCTCAAACTCAGGCCGCATACCATGGAAAAAGATTCCATTCATGAGGAGGACAGGGTATTAGGCACAGGACTTTGCCTTGCAGCTTAGTACTAAGCTGGTGAAATTTGATACTGGGAAGATACAGATGGCCCTTATTCACAGGCTTGCCTGCAGACAAAGCCTCTGGAATAGCCTCTACATCACGATGATGGACACGTCCTTACTTCATTGGATTTCTATTTTGGCAAGCAGCACCTGTGACAGGTTGCAGCAGTCTTGAGCCACAAATCCATGTCAGCAGTAGACAGCCCATAGCAGTGTGTGCCATGGTCATGCTGCTGCTAACCATTTTTTGGTAGGCTAATAATTAATAGTGATAATAACTACATCAATATGTTAAGAGATGGGTAGTATAAAATCATGCAAAAAGATATATTTAATAACAAAAGTGTGGGAGATAAATGGAATGCAATTATAAAGTTTTTTGACTAGTATGTTTTGTTTCTTGTCTTTCCAATCATGTTAAGTTTATATCATTTCAAAAGAGTGTATTCTAATCAGAAGATATTTTTGTAAGATTTATGGTAGCCACGAAGCAAAAATATATAGTAGACAAACCAAAAATACAAAGCAAGTAATCAAGATGCACTACTAAATTACTTAGCCAAATTGTTAAAATGTAAGGGGAAGGAGAATAAAAGAAAGAACACTACAATAAAACTAGAAAATATGTTATAAAATGGCTATAATTTCACCTAAGGATAATTACCCTGAATATAAATTGATCAAGTTTCTAATTAAAAGACAGTTAATGAATAGATGCTAAAACAAGACTCAACCATATATTGTTGGAAACACACATCACCTATAGTATGTCTCTTATAGTCACAGGGGCACACTGTCCTAGGGACTTAGAAGGCTGAGGCAAGTGCATTGCAAGTTCAAGGCCAGATTTGAATAGCAACCTATTGAGACCTTGTTTGGGAATAAAAAATTAAAGGGACTTGGATAAAATTTTTCCAAGTGCAATCCCTTGTATCAAACAAAAACAACAAAACCACCAACAGCAACAAAAACCTCTACATAGATTGCAAGAGAAGGGAAGGAATAATCTGTCCAAGCAAATGGAAGACAAAAGAAAGCAGTAGTAGTGATATCTATATTGGATAAAATGAACTGTAAAACAAAAGCACTTAAGAAATAAGTAATGTCATCATATAATAAAAAGTGTTCACTTTAGCAAGAATAAATAACAATTCTAAGTTTATAAAATCCCAATATTATATAATCTAAGAATATAAGCAAGTATTCTGCCTGAAGAAAGAAGTAGATTCCAATTAAAAACAGTAGGGAAGTTTAACCCACTTTGCCAATAGGCAAATAATACAGAAAAATAATTAACAAAGAAATATTTGAGTTAAACTACCATACAGCAAATGGACCTACCAGACATCTAAAGAATTTCCCACCTAACAGCTGCCAAATGCACATTTTTCTCATTGGCACATGGAATGATTACCAGAATGAATCACATAATAGATCACAAAACAAATCTATGCAAAATTTTGAAAATTAAAATCCTATTTAATAACTTTTCAATGCAAAATGCAATAAAACTTGAAGTAAATAAGAAAGATCTTGGAAACTATACCGTGCATAGAAACTAGACACCTTACTCTTGAGCAACCAATGGATCAAGAAAGAAATCAAGAAGGAAAATTTTTTTAATTATTGAAACAAATGAAAATAGAAACAGCAAACAAAAATATATGGGAAACAACAAATATGGTACTAAGAGGGAAGTTTATAACAATCAATGTGTATATCATAAAATCAGAAAGATGATATAAAAAAACAGTACTGCATTGTAAGAACCAGAAACACCAAACAAACTACATCCAAATTAGTAGAAAAGAAATAATAAATTAAAAATTAGAAATAAATAAATTAGAGATAAAAGGCAAATAAAAAAATAACAAAATGAAGAGCCTTTTCTTTGAAAAAAAAAAAAGAAGAAATGGACAAACTTTTAGACTAAGATGAAGAAATAGAAGATGCAAATAAGTAAAATTGCTGGGCATGGTGGCACATACCTGTAATCCCAGTGGCTTGAGAGGCTGAGGCAGGAGAATTGAGAGTTCAAAGCCAGCCTCAGTAAAAGCAAGGCACTAAGCAACTCAGTGAGACCCCATTTCTAAATAAAATATAAAATAGGGCTGGGGATATGGCTCAGTGGTAGACTGCCCCTGAGTGCCCTGGTTTACCCCCATCCCCCTAAAGAAAAATTTAAAAAGAGACATGACAACTGACACCATAGAAATGCAAAGATATTAAAGGTTATTATTAACAACTAACAAGTTTGATAATCTAGAAGAAACAAATTCCTGGAAATGTACACTTTACCAAAACTATATTATGAAAAATAGAAAATCTGAAAAACCAATAACAAGAAATATATTAAAATGGTAATAGAAAACCTCACATAAATAAAGCCTGGACCAGAAGACTTCACTGCTGAATTCTACCAAACATTTAAAGATTGTCTATCAGCTTCCTGGAAAACCTTCATTCATGGTATATTGACACTATATGACATATCTTATAACTTCTATCCCTAGGTCATTTGTTGAAAAAGGTCAGTGACTCAATGAGATTTTTATCTCATTCCAGTTAGAATGGAAATAATAAAAAATGCAAATAATAAAAAATGCTGGTGAGGATTTTGGGGAAAAGGTACATTCCTAGTGTAACTACAAACTAGTACAAATACTTTGTAAAGCAGTGTGGAGTTTCCTCAGAAGACTGGGAATGGAGCCACTACATGTCCCAGCTATTCCACTCATTGGTACTTGTCCAAAAATCTAAAACCGGCATAATATAATGATACATGCATATCAATATTTATATACCCACAATTCACAAGAGCCAAATTATGAAACCAGCCTAGGTACTAGGTGCCCATCAACAGATGAATGGATAAAGATAATATATTATGTATACATAAAGGAGTTTCACTCAGCCATTAGGAAGAGTGAAATTGTAGTCTTTTCTGGTAAATGGATAGAACTGGAGAACGTTATGCTAAAAACTTCAAACTCACTTGTAGAAAGTCAAGGGTTGAGCATTTTCTCTCATATGCAAAAGCTAAAGGAAAAGAAATAAAAGGAACTTAAAAATGTGTATCTCACAAAAATATAATTGGGACCAAAAGAGGAAGGGGATTGAAAGCAAGGGAGGAGGAGAGACCATAGGAAAGTATTGGGGAATAAAAATCCACAACTTATCCTGTGTCCAAGTATGCATTACCACAATTAATCTTGACATATATGGATATATAATCTTAAATATAATTATAATGCCCTAATTGAAAGATAATAATAATAGAAGGGAAATCAGTAGAATAGAGCAAGGAGATGGGGTGGACGTGGGAGAAGCTGAGGCAAACAGAAGGCACTGGGGAACAATGTTGATCAAATTACATTATAAGCATATTTAAATAAGGTATAATGAATCCCATTATTATGTATATTTATAATGCAATAATAAAAGCATAAAATATATTTTTATACTGATAAAGAAGAAAAGAAAATTTTCAGTTGCATTTATTTGACATCCTAGCTGCCTAAGGCCAGCAGCCAATTTGGGATAACTGCAAGATCTTGGAAAATTTTAAAGGGAAGTTTTGAGAAACTAGTTGTCCATAAAGGACACTGAGAAGCTCTGGCATATTTAAAGGACTGCACACATGCAAGATTGTGTAAATGACCAGACAGACCTAGAAAGGCCTCCATTATTTATGTGTCTGACTTTTAGATCTATTCTGCATAAGCAGAAAGTAAATTATAAAACAGATATAAACTAATAGTGTTGAATATGTACTCCCTTACATACATATGAAATCCTTCAGCAAATTATGTGATATTTAATGGATGAAGGCATTGAGGAAAATCTCTAATACTTAAATGACAACTGATCTAATTGAGCACCAACTTCAGAGATGACACACTAAAGGAAACACATATTCTTGTAATTTGTCAAGAAAAGTCACTATCAAAACAAAGAGAACAATAATGCCAACAAAGCCTCGAGGACTGAAGCAATCTGATTTGATCCTGATGAAGAAATAGTCATTGAACTTGAAGATAGGTTAATAGATTTTATACATCCTAAGAAATAGAAGGAAAAAAAAGAAAAAATATAAAAAATCCTCCAAACTGTGGGATATCATCAAGTGTGACAACAAACAAGTAATATGAATTCCAAAATAAGAGGAAAAGAGAATGAACCAAAAACACATTTGAAGAATTGATGACCAAAACTTCCCAAATTTTATGAAATGCATTGATTTACACATTCACAATTTCCAATTAATTCTAAGTATGATAATGTCAAAGCAATCCACATCAATCATATCATCTTAACGTGTTAAATACCCAAAGACCAAGTGGAAATCTTGAAAGCAGCAAGAGTAAAATGTTTTGCACGGGCAAGCCATCCTCTGCAGGGTTAACAATACTTCCCATCACAGAGAATTTTCTGATCTCCTTTCCCTCACATCAGGCTGTATGTAGTCTGCTTACCATCTTATCTCATGTACTTCTCCTTTATAGCATTTATCAATTTTATTTAATCTATCTATGATTATTTGTTTAATTTGTGTCAGCTCACTTTATTGCAAAATTAGCAAACATAGATTCGGACACGTAGTAAATGCTAACTAATTGAATTAACTAATTAATTAATGTATAATACCTAATTCTATATCTGATTTCTTTGATTTCTTCAGGATTCCTTTGAATTATACTACTAAGAAATTCTTTCAATTTCTTTGAACATTAAAGGGAAAAATCATATCAAGCTTTAAAAATATCAAAAAGTATTCATCCATAATAAAATGCTTGTCTTTGAGAGGAGGAATTGTTATGTAATGATTCACATGAAGTTTTCTGTTATGATCATCTGTGATCTTAATTGTCCTCCACCAGATTCCCTGCTGAAGCCTTAACTTCCAGTGTGACTATATTTGGAGGTAGGACTTTCAGGAATTAAGGTTACATGAATTACATAGGATTGCTGGATTTACAAGGAAAGGAAGAAAAACCAATCCACCAATCCCCCCTCGTGTGTGGTGTGTGTGTGTGTGTGTGTGTGTGTGTCTAGGGACTAAGGAAAGATCATAGCAGCCACAGTGAGAAGGTGGCCATCTGAAAATCAGAACCTCTCCAAAATATGATCATGTGCCACTGATCTCAGAATTCTAGCCTCCAGAACTGTAATGGAATAAACTTCTGTTGGTTAAACCACACAGTTGATAATATTTTATTATGGCAACCTCGGCTGAGTGAAACAGATTTGGAGAC
The DNA here is from genome assembly GCF_001458135.2 of Marmota marmota marmota. Classification (NCBI taxonomy): domain Eukaryota; kingdom Metazoa; phylum Chordata; class Mammalia; order Rodentia; family Sciuridae; genus Marmota; species Marmota marmota. The sequence goes on along the minus strand of NW_025999842.1, from coordinate 14,697,646 downwards.
CTAGAAGAGAGGTTCTTCTGTAACAAATACTTAAAATAATGGAGGAAGTTTTGGACCTGAGTAAGACATAAAAAGTAGAAGATATTTTAATAGTATTCCACAATTATTAATGCTAAGGGAAATTCTAGTAATCTCTTAGAAATAGATGAGGGATATGCTACTGGAGACTGGAAGCAAAGCAATCCTTGTAATAAGTAGAAAATGATTTTGCAGATATGAGTTTTAGCATTTAATGAAAATTAGAACATGTGAGAGATGACTTCTAATTACAGTGTTGAAGGTGCAGCTTGGTTTCTCTTAATGTCTAATTGTAAAAAGCAAAGAAAGAGATGAATTAAAGAAATTGTTAAATAAAAAAGTACTATAACTTAAGGATTTGTAAAATTTTCAACTTAGTCATGCTGTAAAAAATATAAGAAAGCTTGTTCTGAAGAAAACATAAGAATGTGGCTGAAAGATCATTTGCTAATGATATCATATTTATGACTCATGTCCTCAATCAGCCATCTCAGCAGAAGCCAGGAATAGAGATGGTATTGTACTAGCAGAGACACTGCCAGTTTTAACCAAAGGAGACAGAGGAAGAGAGACAGATGAAGGAGGGCTATCAGACTTCATGTTTTCTCCAGGACAAGGACACAGAGCTATTCAGCTTCAAATGTGTCCTTTTTTTAAGGAATGGGGAGGAATTGTCCTAAAGGTGATTCAGAAATCAACGGGACTGTCAGTTCCACCACAGGCCCAGAGAGTAAGCTTGTTTCCTATTCTGTTTCAAAGAGTAAGATACCACTACTGTTTTAGTAAGACAGAATGACCTTGCCCAGCACCTTGAAGGTGAGATCACCTTCACAGACAGCTACATGGGTAGGCCCTTTATAAAAAAGATAAAAAAGGATCCAGGCACTATGGTACACACCTGTAATCCCAACAATGCAGGGAGCTGAGGCAGGAGGATCACAGTTGATTTCAGTCTCAGCAACACAGTGAGATGCTGTGTGAAAATAAAAAATAAATTGGCAGAGGATATAGCTCAATGGTAGAGTGTCCCTGGGTTCAATCCCCAGTAAAACACACACACACACACACACACACACACACACGGGAGGGGTAGCAGGCTTTTTTATATAGTCATGACTGCTTGATGCTTCTGATGCTAACCCAGTGGACTTTCAGGATAAAGAATCTATCCAAAGAGTATTATTATTGAGTCTTAAGATCTAATGGGATCTGTCTTACTGGGTTCTAGATTTCGTTGGACATGATACTGCTTTCTTTTGATTTCTATCTTTTGGAATAGAAATGTCTATTCTATAATTGTCCCACAGTGTATTTTGGAAGCACATAATCTGTCTTGATTTACAAGTTCACAGCTAGAAAAGAATTTTGGTTCACAATGAATCATACCTCCAGTCCTATCCATATCTGATTTAGATGATATTTATGGACTGCTCTGTGCTTTCAAATTTATATTTATTTATTTATAATATTTATTTATTTTACAATACTAAGAATATTGAACTCTAGGTTTTGTGAATGCTAAGCAAATGCTCTACTACTGAGCTACAAGTCCAGCTCTATACTTTAACCCTTAGAGGTAATGATGGAATTAACTAAGATTTGGTGGAATGAAATGTACTTATTTTGCATGTAAGAAGGACATGAATTTTGGAGGATCAGGAACAGAACGCTATAGGATAAATTGGTCTCTTCTCAAAATCATATGTTGAAGCACTAACCCCCAATGTGACTTTATTTGAAAAAATGGCCTTTAGCATTTATTTTTGGTTAAATAAGATCAAAAGAGTCAGATCCTCACCTAATTGTATTAGTGGCCTTTGGAGAAAAGTAACAGGGAAATAGCGCCCCCCCACACACACACTTTTTCTCTTCATTCAAGCACCCAAAGAAAGGCCATATAAACACACAGTGAGGAGGTGTCTGTCTGCCAACCAGAAGGAAACCCTTCATCAGAACCTGACCATGTAGGTACTTTTATCTTAGATTTCCAGTCTCCAGAACTGTAATCTTAAAAAGAAAAAAAATGAAAAAGAAAAGAAAAAAGGAAGAAAAAAAAGAAAGAAAAAAAAAACTTTATTATTTAAACCACCCAGTCTGTTATTTTGTTACAACCATCAGGACTGACCTAACATGGGCCAATCTTCATTTTACAACAGGAAAAAAAGATCAGTTTCATATCATATTTACTGGGATTTTATGATTAATATTTAACACTTTCCTGAATTATCGGATTTTGTTCACAGATTTGCTTCAGTAGCACAAATAAATGTTTCAAATTAATACTGAGAGATAATGCAAGGATTATTCAAACAAGTAGTCAAATAGCTATCCTTTCTCTTCCCTTGTTTTATCTCTCACCCCCAGTTTACATATATGTACTTCCTGGAGTCTAGTATGATTATTATACTCATCTACTTTTCCCTCAGAAAAGCTCATGTATTATGTTTTATACATGCCCTTACTGTTTCATTAGAATTTTGTCTGGAGGAAAGGATCCAGGTGTAAACTGAGGCTTCCTATTACCCATGGAGCATCCCATGCCCACCACATAACCTCACATTGTAGAGAGTGTTAAGGAATGTTCTTCAGCCTTAGGGATTCTTTTCTGACAAGATTATTTTCTCTTTTTGTGTAGTTAAATATTAGGCCCTTGAAACATTTCTTGTTCATTTAGAATACTTATTTTTTCAGTGGTACTATTATTAAGTTTGCTTTAATATTTCCCAAACAAGAGGATAGTAGACCAGACAAGTTTAACACTGACCCACTTTCTTTCTGAAACTTAGCCCTCTCATTTGTAGAACAAGGTAGAGCACTGCATACAAGTTTACAAATGACGCCTCACTCCTCTGAATAGTCTGTTTCCTGATTCCTCTCAAAATAATAAACACTTCCTATCACAACACAGTGGCCTGATCCTAGCTATATCACCACCTTTGAATGTACTTCCACATCAGCCTTCTACAAAACTCCTTCCCCAAACTGAGGACTTGTTATTACCTAGACACCTCTCAAGCCTGCAGGCATCCACATCTGACTGTTCAGCCTGCAGGGTCTTCCTCCAGTCACTTACCTATCAAGAATATCTCAACTACACCTTCTTTAAGCCCTCTCACCTTCAAATTAAATAGCTTATGCCTTTGCACTCTCACAGCATATGCATTTTTTTTTTTCTGATTTATCCTTGTTTGGTTAGAATGACATGTTTGTATGTTTCTACCACTTGAAAGGAAATATATCTTGCATCTTTTCATTATTTATATCCTTTTAGCAAAACACACACAATTAATGCTTCTTAAACAAAAAGTTAAAACTGCAAGTAACTTATAGTTATAGTGTAACCTTTTGTTCACTAAAAAAAAAAAATCATTTGATTACTACAAGAAGATTCACAAAAATTTAAGCACAATATTCCACGAAAAGCTTTAATCTTCAACATTCCCTGGAATCTCCTGAGAGCCTATGTCTGAAATATATTTTACATGAATTTATCACCCCTAAGCTCTTATTAGCATGAAGTCTCAGAGTTTCTAGATGAACAGGATGTTTTTCAAATTACTCAGTTACTATATAGTTCTTTTAAAAAAATATATTGAAAGATGTGGTAGAGAAGAAATCCAGGGACATCTGCTCTGAACCCTGCAGTTTTGATTTAAGTGGTCATCACCATGCCTTATAACATTGCTGATTGGAGCAGGAGGCAGATAGGGCAACCTGGATTCCTGGCCTGGCTCTACCTATAATGTGTGGCATATGCCTGGCAAGGCACTGGGACAATTTCTCAGATAATAATGTTCCTTTGTTTCCAGATCCATGGTAGGGATTTAAAGATAGAGGATTGTAAAATGATAATATGTGTCTAAATCATTTTGTTTTAAGATGAAGGATAGGAGCACACCACTTTATGATTCTAATCATGACATAGAATATGCTGCACCTCCTGGATTTAGAATTGGTTTCAGGGTAAAGAGAATTTGAAATTTAGTAAAGATAAAGCAAAGATATCTAATAGAAGTTATCTATGAATGATTTAGGCTCTAGTTAAATATTGAAAGATGAGACTGAAACCCAAGGTTTATCATATTTCATTCACTCTGAGACACTATCTGTTATAAAATATAATGATAATATTCTTCCAGGAGAAAAATCCACTGGCAATTATAATATTAAGACACATTTAATTATTCTATGCATTTGATTTTGGAAATACAAAAATATGAACAAAATTTTGTTTTGTTTTGTTTTGTATTTTAGTTGTGCTAGAGATGGACAACATTATTGGTACAAGCTACGAAAGTATCCACTGAGCTAGATCACCCAACCCTGAATGTATTTCTTAAATCAATAAAGTGTGTGTGTGTGTATGTGTGTATGTATATCTATATATAAAATTATTTGTTTTCCTCTATTTATCTATTGAGTATATTTGTTCTTTTATCAGGATTTGGATGTTTTATTCTATTGGTCAGATCTCAACTTTGATATTATTTCCTTTAAAAAAAATTCTGGAAGTGCAAATTCCAGATTAGCTGCAACTTAAATTTCACAGCGCTGATCCTATGTTGTCCTCAACTTTTTTTTTTTTTTTGACTGTCTAACACNTGATATAAGGAGAGTAACTAAGAACAGAGTAGGGGTGAAGAGCATGAGAAGAAGATTAACATTAAACAGGGATGAGAGGTGGGAGGGAAAGGGAGAGAGAAGGGAAATTGCATGGAAATGGAAGGAGACCCTCAGGGTTATACAAAAGTACATACAAGAGGAAGTGAGGGGAAAGGGAAAAATAATACAAGGGGGACAAATGAATGACAGTAGAGGGGGCAGAGAGAGAAGAGGGGAGGGGAGGGGAGGGGAGGGGGGATAGTAGAGGATAGGAAAGGCAGCAGAACACAACAGACACTAGTATGGCAATATGTAAATCAATGGATGTGTAACTGATGTGATTCTGCGATCTGTATATGGGGTAAAAATGGGAGCTCATAACCCACTTGAATCAAAGGGTGAAATATGATATATCAAGAACTATGTAATATTTTGAATAACCAACAATAAAAAATTAAAAAAAATAATATTGAAAATCGTTTGGAAATGTAAAAACAAGGAGATCATGTGGTTCACAGACATTAACTTTAATGTGTTCTAATCAACATATACTATTCTAGAATTAAAAGATATATTAGAATATGCATTTAATTTATGGTGAATTTAAAAAATCAAACTGAAAACAGAGAAGTAATGATGACTTTTTTAAGTACATATATGGTATTTAAGTAAAAAATTACATAACTGTATCTCATTTTTCACATTGCCAATACTTAAATATGACTATGTATGGACATAATAGGAAGTAAGAATTTAAACAAAAGTCTGATAATAATTTTAACACAGTAAAATAATTCAAAATAAAAATATCTGAAACATCATAATTGTGTGAGCCAATGTTCCTGTCAAGTAGGAATGCTTTGCAAGGTAATAAACCACCAACAATAAAAAAGAAGTATGCCTAAAAATATATGATTTAGAAAATGAAATTATAAAATTGCTTCTTGGTCACATTTAAAATAAAGTTCCTGCTCAATAAGCTATTTGTGGGTAGAGGACAATTAATTTCAGTCCTTGATTAAAAAAAAAAAAGAGCAATACAGAAAAGAAATGGTAAAAAAGTAATTGATTTTTCACAACCAGTATAGTCAATGTCTTTTATGGAAGACTATATAATTGACAGCACAAATAAAAGGTTCTCTGAGAAGGAAGCAAGAGATGAACCTGGAAACCAAAAGTACAATCTAATACTATATATAAATAATATTAGATTACACACACACACACACACACATATATATACATACACATATATATATAATATTAGAATATATATATATATATATATATATATATATATATATATATATATAATTATTTTTTGTTAAATATGCACACATACATAATACATACTTAACAAAAAAAAAAAAGAATTATATTAAGGTAATGGATTATACTCTTTTTACTTCTTTCACATGGTAAGAGTGAGACCCTGGACAAGTTACTTGGCTTCAAGGGCTCCAGTTTTCTCATTCGTATGGTGCATAGAGAAATGGCATTTCCACCTAAGTCTTCCATGGGGAACAGAAAACAGAATGTTCTAGCAGAACTGATGCAATGCTTGAGATAGAATAGATATTACATAAATATTAGCAATGTTATATTTATTTTTTCAGGTACATGAAAACATTAATTCTGTTAGTAAACCTAATAACACAATAACAATTTTAGTTGTCATGTCCTCTAAATGTGTCAGCTCAGTAAACACAATAATAATTTCATTCATTGAGTTTTTATTTATAGTCATAATTCTAAGGATCTTGTAACCCTCTCCAAATCTCTGAGTTATCTCTTCCGCTCCTCCATGCCATACTGATTCTTATTCTTGTAAAACAATGTATTCCCACTGCAGGGTCTCTGCACTGTGTTAGGGAGATCCACATAGTTAACTTTGGTACATTCTATAACTCTGTCACTTTCTCAATAATACTTAATATTATATGTTAAATTGAAGTGTTACTCAATACTCAAAATTCTCAATCCTTTATTCAACTCTTTTTTTCAAATTGCTTTCTAACAAAAGAATACCTTATTTATTATTAAGTATATCATTTATTAATTTTCTATCTCTCCTCTTTTAAACATATATATGTGTGTGTGTGTGTGTATATATATATATATATATATATATATATATATATATATATATATATATAAAACAACGAGATGATTGCCTATCTTTTTGTGGTATAGCCTAAGAACCTATAACAGCATTTGACCCATTAGAGGGCCAAAATATACTTTTAGGTTTGAAATAAATATTTTCATTATTTCCAACTCCAAAAATAAATGTTAGCACCAATTCAGACATGGATGAGAACACAAGAATTATTTCTCAAACATTGATACCTAGTAGATGTCTGATAAAATTTAATATAGGTGTCAACCTGTAGTGTTTCTTTGTCTATTATACCATACTTCTAACTGGTAAGGAAGTTGAAGAGAGGTTACTATTATTTATTGCTTAACAGAAAGTTGTATAAGCAATAAGAACTTTATTTTTAACCCCAAGTTGTATGCACTCTAATATTTCTATCTTTTAACTTTTTAAACTGCAATAAGACCAGTAATCAATAAGTTAAGGAAGGTGTTGTAGGAGTGGAACAAGGAAAGGGATACATCAATTTGAAAATAATGGAAGATGGTACAGCATAAAAAATCCAATTAAGAGGACTGGGGTAGCAGCGAAGCAGTAGAGTGCTCACCTATCATGTGCAAGGCCCTGAGTTCAATCCTCAGGACCACATAAAAATAAATAAATAAATAAAGGTTTTGTGTCCAACTGCAGCTAAAAAAATATAATATTAAAAATTGCAATCAAAAAATGAAAATAGGGCCACAATGTCTACTCATGGGAATATTCCCCCAAATCACAGATATTCTAATCCTTCCATACAATCCGGGATAATTTGTCAACTCATGGGTAGTCAGCTTATTATTTTTTATTTTATTTCTAAGTTATTATTCACTCTTTTTTGTCATTTACTGGTAAATACAAAGATAAAATTAAATAGAAGATTTTTGCTCTTTTTCCTAGAAAAATTAGAAGGAAGAATGTTGACTTACAGAAGAGAATCAACAAAAATTAAACTCGTGTGTGTTTTCCATATTAAATAGTTTTGTACATGGATGACTTAATAAATAAAATTCATCTAACATCATTCCATACTACACTAATATCTAGGTTTATGTTACATTATCACATGCACAAAAATAATTATAAAAATTTCGTAGTGATTTAGGGCATGGTCTTTATAGAAATCAGGCAGGTCTGTGTATTAGTTGTCATGTCCTCTAAATGTGTCAGCTCAGCATAGCTTTTCTCTAGTCTGTTGTTTTCATTGTAATACAGAATTAATTCATGTATCTTCTTCAAAAAGATACTGTTAAAATCAAAGAAATTATTATTTCAGAAGTAATTGATAAGTACTTAGTATATGTTAGGTTTCAGTTTTCTTCTACTGTTATACTTGATGTATCTTCATATACTCATATCACCCCCAAATACTAAAACATAAGTTTAGATCTTTATAAATTTTAACATTATTGATGGTGGTAGTCTTGTTTATGTTAGGTATTTTTTTAAGCTACTCATAATATACTTTACAGAATTAATGAATCTTAAAGTGTACCTTAATTTAGCAGTGCACATGCCTGTAATCCCAGAGGCCTGGGAGGCAGAGGCAGGAGGATTGCAAGTTTAAAGCCAGCCTCAGCAAAAGCGAGGCACTAAGCAACTCTGTGAGACCCTGTCTCTAAATAAAATATAAAAAAGGGCTGTGGATGTGGCTTAGTGGTTGACTGCCCTGAGTTCAATCCCCAATACCCCTCCCCGCCAAAAAAGTATACCTTAAAAAAGAATCCGAAAAATAACTAAAAATGGTTGGAAGGTAAAGAAGAGAGGCAGAAGTCATTTTTATGACTCTCACAGGTTTTCCTAAATGGATCAAATCCAGAACAACACTGATTTGTATGATTCCTCTGCTGAAAAGGGAATATAGCAGATGGACTCTTGTTACGCATATCCTTTATGAAGAATACCTGATAAATGCCATTAGTGTTACAGTTATTGGGGATACATAAGTTTATATATGAAAAACTAAAATAAACTACTAACATTTCTCAGTGTCTAAAGGATTATTGAAGTCCTCATAGTCATGTTTTGACATTGACATTCCACTTTAACTTTGAGTAAAAGAAAACTCATTGTGTAAAGATTTCATTATTTTTTTGACAACTGTATTTTTCAGCGTTCAGAGTAGCAAAAGGAGAGTGACAATAGGTTAGCACTGCATTCATGCAGAAAAGATACAGGAAGGTACCAAATAGTTATAAAGGGTTAGGGTTTTTTTTTAAATTGATTTTATTTTTTTAGTTATGGGAGAACAGTAATAAAGGATTCTTTATGAAGAGTTAGTTATGGAAAAACAAGGTAAATTTTAAAAAGTTTAACTGGAAGGATATCATTTAGTTAGGAGGAGTTAGCTTTTCAGATAACATTACCTTGAAGAAAATAAAATAATTTTCATTCTAATTCTCTCTTCCAAACGTAAAATTTCACCATAAATTTGTTGAACAAAAAGGGAAGTGTGTCTTTCTGATCTGAGTATTTAAAGAAGGTGATATTATGCACAAGATAATCAACAGTGTGGTTTTTTTCCCCCAAGTTTTTTTCTCTGGGAAAATCAATGAGGTTGCCATGTACTCATTCCTAGACGTGGCATTTTAAGAAATTTAAGTGCAAGGAAATTATTTAGTTATGAAGAAATTAACTTTTATTAATGTAAAGAGTTGGTTTTGGATTTGAGGTGTCTCTAGAAAGCTCATATGTGAAATAGTGCTGGAATGATCAGACATGAAGTGATTAGATCATGAGAGCTATAATCTAATCCGTGAACTAAACCACTTGATGGGTAATAACTTGAACAGATTAATGGGTGTTAGCTACAGGCAGGTAGAATCGAGGAAGCAGGTTATTGGGACCATGGCCTTGGAAATTATATTGTCCTTGCCTCCTTTGCCCTATTTTTTACTTTCTGGCTGCCATTAACAGAACAGCTTTCCTCTGGCACACCCTTTTGCCATGATGTTCTGTCTCACCTTGTGACCAGAGCAATGGAATTGATGGTCTTGGCTTGAAATTCTAAAACCATGAGTCAAAAGAAATTTTTCCTTCTCTAAGTTGTTCTTCTCTGGTATTCTGGTCACAGCAATGCAAAATTAACTAAAAGAATATACTTCTATCTAGAGATTAATACCAAGTTTCATATAATGAAAAATATCATTGTAATGATGCTGTGTATAAAATCTTATCTATCTAATTTTTTGATTAATTAAATTTTAAAGTAGAATTTTTAACAACAAAAACTATACCTTTTAGCACTGGAATTAAGGAGCTCATAATTTAGTCTAAGCAGTATTATTTTTGTATATCCTTGTATAATACTACATATTAGAATAAAATAGCAAAATCCATAAAGATAATGTTCATCATGTTTTCCTGAGATTTATCAAAGAGCTGGTTGTCAATAAATGTATTTTTAAATAAAAGAAATGACATTTAAGTGTATAATGAGTCCAAATTAATACAGATAAGCATCTTAAACCAATTTTGGATGTATTCTCAAATTACCTGTGATTATACAAAGAATAGAAACTAGAGCCTTAGATTTGTAGCTCTGTAATCAGAAGACCCATTTTGAATTGTCTTACATGTCACACTTACATGTAAATGGCTATTCAGGAAAGAGAGAAAGACTACCAGAATTCTAATTTATCTATACTGGATCAGCTATTTCCTCAGTAGTTTCTTTATTTGTTATGTGTATGCATTTTAAGTCACTTTTATCCTTTGTGTGCATTTTCTGATCAGAGGCCATGAATGAGGCGATGTTAACAATTGCTATAGAAATTGCATTTAATTTTTATGGTAAAAATCAGTAATTATCTTATAAAACTGTAAGTGTGTTAGAAAATGAATTAACAGAATAAATCTCCACTTTATTAAGGAGCAGTTTTTGCACTATATGTTTTTGAAAGAAGAGTGAAGGTATTCTGTTAGAACAAGGCTGCTAACCACTATGGCTTCTAAGTAGGAGCTATTGAGCCAGTTGGTTCAACCAGGATTCGTCCATCTCCTGCCATGATTGTTTAACAAGGTAGTTTATGTTCCAACAGCATCATGGTGAAGACTATTTGCAGAATGCAACCTTAAAATAGGTCTGTGGGCTGAGGAGTGGGAGGAAGGTTCACACTGTGATTATAATGCGGTCTGAGTCTTTGCTCCAAGGACATGAGGTTGCTCTAAACCTGTGGAGGAAAACCTGTGTATTCCACAACAGATGGGGAGTGGGAGGGGAAAATGGTTTCTTTCCTTGTGTGCTCCATGTAACTAATATTGGTTGGATATGCATAACAAATAAATGTGTTTGGGAGTGGAGTGGCATTAAACTGCCCACATGAGTAATTGAGGGTGTGGGTCCCTGCCAACCCTGTTCTCTATGCTGCTATTTTAGTTGAGTGAGAAAGTGTAATTTCAGCAACTATAGGGTTTCAGGTAAGTTTCTCTGCTTCAACTGAAATAAAACTTGGTTTGAATAGAGAGTTAAAAACCAGAATAAGGAATTTCTTATTCCAAGCTTGCCTCTCAAAAGTAAGACAACAATCTGTATCCACACTAAAAAGCAGGCAATGCATATTTTAAAAGTTACTAGCACTCTTCACATGCCTTGATTTTCATGGTAATATTTGGGATGCAAGTTTTCTGCTGCCTATTTCACTGCACTCTATAATTAGAGCTTCTCATTATTAGAGCAATAACTCAGGATTCAAATAAACAACTCAGGATTTTGACATTTGCAAAAAATAGTACTGAAAATCATTACAAGAAAATGAATATTAAATACCTATAAGTGAAATATGATCAACTTACTCACCTACTGAAGAAAATGAATAATTACATTTGTAAAAGCAAATTACAAAGGGGAAAAATAACAGCAGGCTAAAATACAGATAAATCACTTTTTTATCCCATTGTTGTGGCACTCAGCTTTGGGACTTTTATCATTTCAGAAATTAGAGTCTCCAGAGAAGAATTTCTTGCCAAGAGAGGGTTAGCCTGTTAGAGCAGACAGTGTTTTGGATTATTCCACATATTTCTACTATAAATAGGATACTTTAAAAATGCTGTTTTGAGCTCTTCAAGTGAGCTAGTGATCAGATGTGGCAGACTTCACTGTAATGATGGACTGACATATGAATAGGGGGAAAGCTTATCATTTTAGATGGACAAATCATGAGGAATTCAAATGTAACCTATAATCTTTAATTTAAACTAGCCACTTAGCTAGTAAAGGTAATGATTTGTCATGCAGCTTATTCATTTACTGCTAATCACCAGGATTCACGTATTTGAAATTCCTAGCATTCAGAAACCTGTAAGAGGATTCATTCACGTGTTCTACTTTATACTAGTGATTTGCAAAACAATGAGGCTGGTAATGATGTGAAAGATTTAACTGGCTCTCCTTGTGTCTCCTCTGTCTGAACTGATTGTTATTTGTAAAGAAGAATCTTCGGAAGCCTGTGGTTCCCACAGGATGCTGAGCAGCCAGTCACTGGGTTGAGGATGACATCCTGTGTCAAGGATCAGAAATCACTCAGTTAATAGCTTTGCACTTAGAATTGTCTAACATTTTTTTCCTCATTAGAGGCCAATTTTCTAACATATAAAGTCATTTTCACATCCTTGATATATTGTAGGCTGGATGATTCTTTGAAAATGCACTACTTTAAGTGGTTTCTTTTTAGAGCAAGATAATTCACTAAATATTTTATGCATCAAATCATTTTAAAATTTACGTAATTCAGACCCAAGAAACACAAACTAATTCTTGCTAGCTTTTACAATGTAGATTATTTTATAAGTGGTGTGTTATAACATTTTTTTGTAACATAAGGGTGAATCAATTTTATCTCCCTATATAAACAAAACAAAATTAAACAGAAGGTTAAAACTATATTGTTTCCACAAGTTATTATAACTATCTCAAGGAAGAGTTGATATAACTATCCTCTATGTATTTCTTACCCTTAGATATAGAGATGTTTTAAAAAATATAAAGTCTTAAGACATGGAAAACTAGATATATTACTATAAATTTTAAAAATTTAATAATTTTCACTTATTTTACTTAGGGAAAAATTAAAAAAAAATTAAATAACATCCTCAAGAAAATCTAGGTAATATTGGGAAAAAATACAGTTTAGAAAATTTTATTTTAATTGTGTCCCTACATAGGCACATGCATGCCTCCTGACACAGACACACACACACACACACACACACACACAAATAAGAAAACATTTTGTTACTTGTAAAAAATTTACCCATAAATTGTTTCAGGGACTATATACTTTCAAGAAGGAAGAAAAGAAGGAAAGGTGGAGAGGGAGGAAGGGAAAAATGAAGTTTAAAAAAAGATACAAATAATGATGTTCTTTATTTCAGTCTTCAAAATATAATCTCTTCCTTTTCAAGCCTGATTTGGGCTGTTAAACATGGCTAAACTATTCTGATCTTTAGTGATTTATCAAAACCTTTGATTCATAAACCAAAAAAAGAAAGAAAGAAAGAAAGAAATTTACATCTGCCACTTTCCTCCTCCTTCTACTTCTCAATTCTTTCTTCCTCCTACACAGCTTCTGTCCTCGGGATCGAGTTTCAGTTTCATAATCTGTCCGTTGTGAATTAAGAACATTTCTTTGGCAGTTTCTCCTTACCTACGGGGTACATGATATATTGGCCTCTGTGACACTGAGTCAGATCCTGCTCAGATTCCTACAATTGCTAGTAAATACCATCACTCCTGAGGCAAGTGAGAGTGCAAAACCAGAAACAACAGCAGGTGCTGCATCTGTTAGAAGGGAACAGAGTTAAGAAGTGTCGATGACTCAGTGACAGTTCTATTGATTTTTTTCTCTCTATTTTTTGGGGTGGGGGTGAGGATATGATGCAAAATGAATACCTCAGCAGTGAGGGCTTCCTGGCAATGGAATTTGCACTTCGCTATTATTTTTAGCTTGCTTTGTGAAGTGTGATGCTACAATTATGAATAATGTTACATTGTTCATTTATAGTCTACCATCTGAAGGTCCAATAGCTGCCACCTGATTAGATGTGAAAGCCAGGGCTTGCAGTTTTTTTCCACTTGAGTGTGTAGTTAGTTTCTAAAATGATTTGAAAAAGTTTTTATTTTTCTTCCTTCCTTTCTTTTATTATCATTATTATTTTTAAGATACTCACACCAGCAATACTTGTTTTATTCTCTAAGGCTGTTAGCTCTCTTGTAGTCAGGTAAATGCCTAAAATAGTAACAGTTTTGTTTATTTATTTTATTCATTTTATTCTTTGGGGTCATTAGAGTATTTTATATCATGTTGGAGTTGACTGTCAATTATTTAAAAAAATAATATACAAGGTCACAGTCGTCTGCTTTGGCATGAAATGTCCCAGCTATTACATAATTAATGTAAAATTCAATAGAAAAATCCCACTTCTCACAAGGCTTTTTAAAATTTGTTCTGGTGTTTGCCTGCTTGCTAATCTGAACATGCAAAAAATATCCCCCACAGTTTTCTTGGTGGCCACAACTAATCTTGCCCAAGAAGGCAAATATTAGCCAATTAGCAACCAACACCATCATTTAATCAATAAATAGAACTCCTTTTTAAGGAATCACATTTTTTAAAAAGTAAGCTATTTTCATACTCTTGATGAGCCAATAGTCTCTTTCACATGGTTCTGTTGTATTTCACGAGTTTTGTTCCTATCTCTTCTGTGAATCTCACCATTAGCCTGGCAGGATAAGGTGGTGACCAAGAAAATTACTAATGTGCACTTTGCCAAAATTACTGCTCATCATTGCCTATAGCATTGAAAAACATTCTGTTATTTTAGAGAGATGAAGATGTTTGGGAAAAGAAAACTCTGTATTCTGGGAAATGCCCCATTTTAAGAATGCGCCTCAAAATATATAAAAGCTGTTTTAAAATTTTGTTGCTGTGTTGAATTTGTATTCACAGAGTCAACAACTATTTCTCGAATGACTGCTAGTACATGGAATATTATCATACAACAAGGGATAAAAAGATTCCATTATTTACCCTTAGGAATTATTCAGAGCAGCTAGAGAACCACCATATAAGCAGTCAGTTTAGGAAGACCTAATGCCTAATCCAAAGGAGACAAAAAAGAGTGTACCTACCCATACCCATAACTGGGCAGTCTTCCAGGTACTCCACATATCCTGTGAATTATGTGTACATTACCCTGTGAATTAGTACCTAATGGCCAGATTTTAAAGATGAGAAGACTAAGGTTCAAAACGTATTCAGTTATTAATTTTTTTTAAAAAAAAAAGCTAATAAGGGATGAGAATGAGATTCTAACCCATGTGTTACTGACAAATACATTAGGATTCTTTCATGGTCAAAGGACCATGACAATTTTGAGAAGTTACCATGCTCAGTTTGAAGATAGAGGATAGCTTCAACAGGACTTTGACAGACAAATATAGTTTTAGTGTGTGAGATAGTGAAGCAAATTAGCAGCACTGCTGAAACAAGAAAGAGAAATTTTTGCTTAAAGAGAAGTGGATGCTTCTTTACTGGAGCCAATAGACAGGTAGGTAGTTAAGTAGAGACAGAGAGTGAGTTAGATGATAGAAGTTTAGAAATGCAGATTTTATCAAATTAGGAAATTATTGAATGCCATAAAAAAGTCATATTGGCCTATTATTAAAAATATGCAACAAACTAAAAATGTGTACATTTTTAAAGTATAGATGAAACTCAATCTCTCCCCCCACCTCATGTGTGTACACACACACACACACACACACACACACACACATACACCAGGGATTGAACTCAGGGTTCTAAAGCACTGAGTCACATTTCCTGCCCCCCCTTTTTTTTAAATTTTGAGACAGGGTCTCACTAAGTTACTTACAGCCTTGCTAAGTTGCTGAGGCTCACTTTGAACTTTCAATTCTCCCAAGTCACTATACTTACAGGCATGCACCATTATGCCTAATACATTCTATAATTTTTTTTTCTCTGTACTAACTCTAGTATAAGCATTTTTCTACATTAGTAAATTAATTACACATTCTATGGAATTATAATTTATTTAACCTGTTTATAACTATTTGATTTTTTTGCCATTTTCTATTTACTTTTTCATTCAAAAGTACTAAAATGAGTACCTTTAAACATATATTTGTGTTTATGTTTAATTATCTCCACAAGATGAATTTGTAAATAAATTTCTGTATCAATTTGTCAGCTAAAGAATTTTTATGTCTTATGAAGTTATTTGAAAGAAGTTTCTACCAGTTTATATTCTTACTCTATCATGTTAGTCTTCCCTAAATACCACTTAAAATACATCAGTTACCTACTGAGAAAAATGTTCCCACATTTTCCTAACTTCTGTTATTCAAGTTACCTTCCTTATTCTCATTTAGTCTTGCATGTTGAATATTAATATATCACTTTTCCTTTTGATATATTAGGTTTATTTCATTCAAGTCCTAGAGTCACTTTTTCATGAAGCCCATTCAATGAAAGCATTTTATGAACCATTCTTCCAGTTATGAAATTATTTATTCATGCACTCTTTCATTTATACATTATAATTTCTAAGCACTTACTATGTGTTGTCATTGCAAATACACAGTAGATGAAATTATTTAAACTACTCTAGTGATTCAGTTTGCTCAAAATATTACATTATAACTACTTAAAGAAATTTGGTTTTTGGTGCCAGGGATTGAACTCAGGGGCACTGGAAAACTGAGCCAAATCTCCAGCCCTATTTTGGATGGTATTTAGAGACAGGGTATCACTGAGTTGCTTAGTGCCTCACTGTTGCTGTTGCTGAGGCTGGCTTTGAACTCACGATCTTCCTGTCTCAGCCTCCCTAGTTCCTGGGATTACAGGCTTGCATCACCAGGCCCAGCCAAAGAAATTTTTAAAGACTCTAAATTCCCACTTCTGTTAATCTATTTGTTTCCATTCTACTTCTCAGATTTTATCCATGTGCATAATTTACAATTTTGAGTTCACATTCAAAAAACTTTCCATTGATCTGGAAATTTTATTCAACATCTTAGTTTGACTCAATCACTGCCTAATATTGCACTATATCTTTTATGGTACTTTGAGTTTTTACTTTAAAGTTTTAAAATCTTGATGCTGAACAGAAGTTAATATATGTGAATGAAACATAAGTAGAATGAAACAAATAGATGTTTTTAAGTGCTTTTTTGCTCTTTCCTTTATAAATTAAAAAAAAACATCAGATATGTGTATAGGAGTTATACTATAAAAATCTAGTACTCTGTAGGTAACATGAGTCAAAATTCAAATAATGGAGAGTTTTAACTTTTCAGAAACATAATGATCTATGATTAATTAAGAAATTACATATATATTTTGCTTGGGCATTTTTCCAGGCTTGTTTGTTAAGAAAGAGTGACACAAGTTATATGTGTCTTAGAAAATTAATAGTTGCCTCCTAAATAGCTGAATTTGATTGCTTTTCCAAGAGCAATGTGAAGTCCGTCCTTTAATCAACCATCCTACCTGTTACAGAGAAGAAATAAAAGGCTATACCTAGGCTGACTGAAAATCTGAGAGAAAACATCGCTGTCTCAAAGGAATAGCAATGTGAAGACATTCAGTTGGTGAAAAATATTCCAAAATTCTACTTAAAGACATTCTGGACCAAATACGTTCACAAATACTTTTTTCGTTGTACATAATATTAAGATTCATCCTGACATAATAATAAAAATTAGGACTCTGCTCTACTTCAGTTCTTAGAACTTTCCCTTTCCCTCCCCTTCTCCATCCTGCTTCCTTCCCACTATTCTACTGATCTTTCTACTATTTATTTAATATTTTTTTCAGTTAGTGCATTGTGGATATTAAAAAAGACGAAATTTGCTGTGGTATATTCATATATGTACACAGGATAACCTGTTCAAATTCATTCCACCGTTCTTCCCTTTTCCCATCCCTCCTCAATCCCCCTCAATCCACTTCCTCAACTCCACTGATCTCTCTTCTATTTGGATGAAATCCTCCCTCCTTTTCTTTTATTTTCTTTTCTTAAGAGGTGTTTTATATTGTTAAGGGAGAAAACAACTAAATCCTTCTCCAGATTCCTATACCAGTATTTGTCCAATTTAGAACCATGATCTTCCTGGCTTTCCCAACCATTGGGCCTATGTCTAATCTGAGGAATTATTTTGTAGGTGGCACTGCACCTGACCTGAAGGATTTTGGAAAGCTGCATTGCTCTTTAGATTTGCGTCATCGTTTAGGTTTACTTCAGAAATTAAGCAGTCCTTATAATATGACAACAAAGAACCTTTATATGGCAGCCATGTGGGCACAGGTCTATCTTAGGCTTAAGACAAATATCATCTGCTAGAGAAGATGTCGTCCACAGCTTACACTACACTGCCAATTTCCCACTTGTGAGGAGGTAGATAATTCCTGACAAGTGCCCAATTGTCATCTTGAAATGGGGGACATTTGGAGCAGTGCATGCTCCTATAGTAAATGATTAATGTGCATTTTTCTGATCCTGACAGATTCCAAAAGAAGAGCAGATTGCTACCCATAAAACTAAGCAGAGTCAACGTGGAATTACTGGAAGAATCCGAAAGTCTTTGCAGAAATCCTGTGCTTACTCCAATGTTTCTCAAAACCCAGCTATTTTAAAGGGACCGGGGTCAATATAAATGAAATAAATGGAGGCTTAGATAAAAATATGTCAGAATATTTGCTGAAAGGTTATTTTAAGGTGGCCTGTTAAAAACAATAATGGGCCATTAGGCTGTCTTGGTAAAGGCATTTAAGTCACAGGCACAATGTCTGAGTCACATGGGCAAGACTTTCCACTTTACATATAAAAACTTCAATATTGAATTTCTGGTAAAAGTAAAATGTTAGTGTTTCTGTGTATATTATTATAAATATTGAAATTAAATTATTGGCAGAGGAGTGAGCAAAGCGTTTAATGCCTCTAGAAATGTGCTATCAAAATGATACACATTATGATTTATTTTACAATACAGTTTAATGTATTTTTTTTGCAATTAGGATACATTTTTAAAACTTTGGCTGATTATTTTCCACACAGTCATGGTTCTTCTTTTTGTCAAAGGCATTAGTAATGATTTTTAGAACAAAATGTACTTCCGGTGTGCTTCTGGTGAATAGAATGTTATACTAGGTGAGTTAGGACACAAACTATGGTCATCTCACTGTTCAATATGGAATTAGATATAAGTGCCTGATGTGTTGGGGAGTATGCACCATGAGCAACACTTCATGTTTTCCTTGCTGCTGAATCTCTAGGACTCCCACCAAAATCTAGCAGATGAAAGAAGCTCAAGTAGTATTTAGAAGACATATCTGTTAACTCTATTGTTTTGAAATTTTATATATTATTTATATATTATTTTTAGCTTTAGACAATTGATAGCATAACATCAATTAAAACAATGGGATATAGGCACATATTTTTCTCATTTGGGATTAATAATCCATGACAGTGAGCTAAAATTACTTGCTTCTTTCTTATGAGACTTCAGACATCTTTCAATAGGACACAAACTATGGTCATTTAAACTAAATATGTCAGACATATCATTTAGAATTCTTTTGTTTATTTATATTCCCACGTATTTCCTATTTAATTACTTTTTGAATGTCTTGCATTGCCATATTTTTAATTATTAAAATTAATTTTAAAATATTTATTTATTTATTTATTTATTTTTATTTCATCCAGCAGTGCTCAGGAATTTAGAAAGGAGCTGACTCATGAGCTGTGTGCTGGAACACTGCTGAGGCTCAGCGGGCAACCTGTACTGTGTATACTGTGGAGCTCTGTAACACAAATTCATGTCAGGGGAGGGGGCATTTGGAAAGAACAAAGAAACAGATTATGAAAGAAGACTCCAGATGCTTGAGTTTGCAGATGCTTTGATTACAGGAAACTCATAAATGATAACAGTACATAGAACTGGATGTGGAAGGCAAAAACATATGGGATCACAAGATATGCATCTGTATTCTGAAAATCACAGGTGAGAGTACTGAAAACAACTGTTGGGAGTTTTATGGTTTAATCCCATTGACTGGATCACTGAACAGGACATTTTTCACTTCCAGTTTTCATGTTTTGGCTGACCTAGGAAATCTTATGGTTTTGCTTTGTGGCACATGCTTCAGGAAAACCTGTTATTTCTGCTGCTGTGCACTGCCCTGTCTCCGCTGGGTGGCTGGAGCTACAGTGAAATTTAGAGTTTCCGTGCAGCAAGCAAATGCAGGGAAATGGTATAATGTTATAGAGCTGGAGCTCTCGTGGTGACAGTCCATTTAGGTATCCGTGGCTGGGAGGGAGAGGGACTGCCACCCAGTATTTTTACAGTGCAGCTTCTAAACTGACAATGAAAAGCAGAGTTGGCAAGAAAAAAGAAAGATTTCCTTTTCTCGAGGGGAAAAAGATAATTCTAAAGTCTCTGAAAAACTTGGGTATGGTAATTCTCTATTCCAAATATACAAAAGTCACAGGCAATCTTATTTTTTGGTTTTTAGACACATTTCTGAGTTTAGCACAACAGGGAGAAGAAAATTGGAGGTTAGTGAATCCAGTGGGGCAAGAGGTGAAGAAGACTAAATTTCAGTCAAGACAACAAGGGAAGTACAAAGAACACAGTTTCTCTTTCATGTGCTTTGATCGCCTTTCCTGTTTTACCCTTAATGAATACTTTCTCACAACTAAAAATAAAACACTGCATTCTATTAAAGTATGCTTTCCTCCAAGGGAATTCTAAGTGGGTAAGTGTATGTTTCTCATCTATGAACATGACAATATATTTTCATACATACAGTTCATACATATGTAGATGCATATGTATATTTTTCTTTTTCAGGGAGTCGGGCAGTGGACAAGAGAAAGAAAAAAAAAGGAGTCCAATAGAGACCCCTAAAAGCAAATATTAGTTTCTCTAATCTGCTTTTAAATTTCTAGTGATGGTCACTGACAAAACACAGTGAGGAGTATCAGATTTGTAGTGGTGGAATAAAATGACATGCCAGCAGGAGAAACAGAGGAGGCTAGAGGTTTGCAATCCATCTAGAGAGAGCCTGTTCCCCAGCCTCATGTAGTAGCCCCTGCTGGGCAGTAGATTGAGAACCTCACTTATCAAGAAGACAATGAAGATTTCATGACATCAGGTAAGGTGTACCACGTGTGCATACTCAAGAGTGTAGCTTCATTTTTCATATTAGGCAATATGGCTAGAGTCTCTCATGTTATTCTAACTGGGGAATAAAGTTATAAGAAATGTGCTCCCAGATGTTTCGATGCCACTATCTTCTTTTTCCTTAAATAGAGGCCACACATGAATGGAGACTACTCAGAGCTGTTTCATCATTTCTTGCATCTAGCTATAGCTTTTTTAGTTGTACCTAAGATCTTTGCCATGGTAGAGAGATGTAAATAAATTATATGTGGTCAGTGGCTGAACATATTAAAAATAAGCTCTTACCAATGGAATGATTTAAATAATCATATTAATAAATACATGATATTCGTAGGTACAAGTCACCTTTTCTCCCCCACTGATGGCTTTGATTACTTTGACAGACTAAGATACGCTAATGATACAAATTAGGAGCAAAAAGAATTAAAAGGGTGTTTAACTCTGATGCCAGGCTGTCAATTTCCTATAGTGCTACCAACTTACAGAGAGATGATTAAAATTGTTTCATTTAGGAATTTTGAATATTTTAAAAATTGAATGGCTTTCTGGAGGAGGTAAAAAGAAAGAAAAATCTGTGCTTAACTAATTAGACATCTTATTTGATTTAGCAATAGAACAGAATTATTCTGTGAGTGTGGAGATATTCCTTCACTACTATAAGAACCTACATTTTGCTCATGTATCCTCACTTGCTGTTCTAGTGTGTATCCAATTTCTTATTTTCAATATTATTTGTGCATTTTCTTTACCCACAAGTTTATAGAGATGAGTTTATAAAATTTATTCATAAATTTCCTTTTGTTTTTTGTACCAGGGATTAAATCCAGGGGTGCTCTACCACTGAGCAACATTCTTAGCCCATTTTATTTTATTTTATTTGATATAGGATCTCTCTAAATTGCTGAGGGCCTCTCTAAGTTGCTGAGGCTGTCCTTGAACTCATGATAGTCCTCTGAGCTGCTGGTATTATAGTCTTATACTACCGCACCTAGCCATAAATATATTCTAAAGTATTTCCAAATCAAGATTCTAGATATTGTGGTTAAGCACTAAATATGTGAAATACTATTTCTGTCTCTGAGTAAAGAATTAAGAAAAAAATGAAACCTGCAAATAAATAACTATGCATATTTAAGAATCTTCTGAATGACAAAATGGCAAACTCAAAGTACTTTGGTTGCATGGAGGTAAAACAAAACAAAACAAAACATTTGTTGTTGTTGTTGTTGTTTTGCCAGGGAGCATAGAAGTTTCAAGCCTTGATTATTTCACTGTAAAACTGTATCCACATTTGGGATATTATTTAATTTATTTGGGTATTCATTGTGTCATCTGTAGGATATGGAAAATAATCATCTCTCTCAGATGTGATTGTACATTAATTTAGATCATAAATAACAACACGATAGGACCCAGACTGATGCATGCTAAGTGATTCCATGATACCTAATTCTTATGGTAAGAGTTAAATATATCTCTGTGATTTTATCAATTTCCTTCTCAATTTCCTACTGTATATTAGAAATTAAGGTTAGATACTGTATTTCATTTGTGTTATATATCCCCACTGATTCAATAATAGTTGAATATTTATTAGATAAAGAGACAAATAAAGGGATTGATGAATATTTGATAATCCAATGGTTAATAAAATTCCATTGTTTAAAGGTCTAGCAAGATAGTCATGTTCATCTCTATGAGGCAGGTACCTTGGTCTGAAGGTGTAGTACTAGAAAGCATTGGTAGAATCACATAGGAGAATATAGTCTCCTATCCCAACTGTCAAATAAACAACTACTTTGGGGGAATAGGAGAATGACACACTACTTACATGTTCTAATTTAATATAATAACTATTTAGGAAATAAAAACATTGAGGAAAAACAATCAGGATTCATAATTTTCAATTTATAAAAACAAGCAGAATTTGTCTAAATCAATGAGGGCTCTTCAGTTGGGTTCAGCTGAATGAGGATCAAGTAGTGAAAAAGGCCCCACATAATAAAGTCAGACCCTGACACTCAGTTCCATCTAGTGGGTACTTCATATTTCTGAACTTCATTTCCATCATGTGTGGATAGGGAATGGAAAGACTGATGGTCATCAATTTCTTTTAAGCGTAAAATTTATAATAACATCATTTTGTTTTCTTATTTACCTGAGTTTTGAAGAAATGTGTTTGCTTCTGTTTTCTTGGCAAAGGTGAAGGATTGTTAAAGTCACTGTGTCAGGGGTGGACTTGAAAACTGAAATAGCTTATGACATTAGCAGGTGAAATGTAATTTTGGTGTTTTTTTTCTGTGATATTTTATTTAATTATAAGGCTAGTTCTGTCAACAATTAAAAATAATTTAGACAGTTAGAACTTCCTAACATTCCTGGAAAAATATAATAGAACTATAATTACAATTTCCTTCGTTGGTTAGATAAGGTTCTTATCTATATTTTTATTAAATGGATTATACTCTCAATCAATGTATTAATAGTTATTTATTAAACAGTCAAAAGACATGTAATAATGAATACTTTTAATCATTTTAGTACATAGCCAATCAAGTACAAATGCACATAATATCTTGGTGTTTCTAAAACGTGTGAAAAGATTGTGTGTTGACTATCTTTTTTGGAACTCCAAATCCACTCTCCAACCTTCTACATCTATCTTTTTGCCCCAACAGACTGACCTCTATGGGCTATATAAATTCTTCTCTTGATGGAAGATTGTCAGAAGAATAGGTGAGTGAAGTCAGATTTTTTATTTTCATGATTCCCTCTTTGTAAGGTTGCCTCAATTTGATAAGGGTTGTGTCTACAGAATTTCTCTCCTTCCAGGTTCTGCAAGCCAAGGGATGGAGAGATCACCCAGATTCCTGCTCTATTTCTTGAAGTTCCACAACACTCCATCCATTCCTTTAAGATTGTTGCTATTTTAAATGAACTCTGGTTAAGACATCCACATTCAATTGTGCCATTTTCTATTGGATACTTAGAAAACTAAGAAGCCAAATTTAGCCTTGACTAAGGCTATTTCTTCAACTTGTCCAAAGAAGACAGATCTGTGTTCATGTTTCTGTATTTCTTTTTTTTTTGTCATTTAGGCATATTTTAAATTACTATGTCTATTATGAGAAATACATTCTGCCTTATGACAAATACAAAGAAGTTAAGAAAAAGAATCTGATTTCATACATCTCTTGATTTAGTACAAAAGTATAAATATATGCAGTAGCAATATTTGCTAGAAAAGAACCCAAGGGTACCATACTTGAAATGTAAAGACCTACCTGAGTTAAAAGCTAGGGTCTTTCATTTATAAGATAAGTGACCTTAAATAAATAATATTCTGAAATTCAGATTTTTCTCCATTGTAAAATAAACTACTTACTCTATGTCATATAAGGTAAGAAATTAGGAAAACATTTTTAAGTACTGTTTTGGTATACAGGCATTAATCATCTCTATTGCAAATTTTGAAGGTTGAAAGATGTAATTACCATAAAAATATACAGTCATAAAAAGCTTGTAGAAAACTTTGGGGAAGATAAGGCTAATCCACATTGACAACTAATACTATCAGACCTCTGTGTCAAACAGCCTCAGTGTAAAATATGAGGAATAATAGGTTAGTAGGTGAAGAGTGTTTAAGGACAGGGTTCTAAAATAGAAGTAAATTTAGTATCAGTCTTACAAAGAGGAAATAAATTTTCTTTAAAACTTTAAAATCAAAATATATTTTGAAGAATTCCTAAATTATAACTTTCCAGAATTTTTTAAAAATGTTATTTATTTCAGCTACTTTGGTTAAATCAGATTAAGAATATTCTGCTAGGATGGGCTGGGGTTGTAGCTCCATGGTTGAGTGCTTGCCTTGCATGCAAGAGGCACTGGGTTTGATCTCAGCACCACATAAATAAACAAACAAAAAATAAATAAATAAAGATATTGTATCAATCTACAAATAAAAAAATAAACAAAACAAAACAAAGCAAAAAGAATATTCTACTAGGATACCAAATTTATCCTTTAAGATTTTTGTGTTGCTACTGCCTAAGCTTTCATTAGATAGAATTTTAAATGGCCTCTGGTGGGAATAGCACCTAGGATGTAAATGATTTAAGACAAATAAATACAAATACTCATCTCCTTATCCAATTTATGCAAATTATTGGTGTTATTAAATATCATCTGTTATTTCAAAAATATCACAAAATAGCATTTTAAGAATACATATAAATGGGCTACTTTGTCCTAATGATGATAAGGATAATGGTCTATTGAAAAAGGACATTAATAACAATAAATATATTTTATATTCAATGAGTGCTTCTGCAGATGGCATGAAAACTGACTTCATTGCGAACATCATTTAATCTTCAGAGAACTCATTATAAGATATAGAAAGTTATGCTACAAACTATCTTAATTTTACAAATGAGGAAATAGAGGCATAAATAGTCATATATACATCAGACAGCTAACAGAAGTTACAGCTAGATTCCAAATTCAGGATTGCCCCCAACAATTTAACTAGATATTTTAGTTATTTTGTTTTTCCCATGATTAATTATATCTCTTCCCTGTTTATACCAACTAGATCCAGGATTGATCAGGCTGACCCAGTATAAACCAGGCTGAATGTTGATCCTATGAGTAGTTAAAGCAAGTCACCCCTGAGTTCCAACCTATCTCTGGATCTTCCAGTTATACAAGCCAAAAATAATGAATCAAACAAAACCCAATCCTTTATTATATACCATTGAAACAGATTTGAGTTACTTTTCTTTAAGCTGAAACATAAGAAGCCATTAGGGAATCAGAAATGGGCTCCATTGTTATGGAGTAGAGAAATCAAGGAGTGAAAATATTTTTTCATGCATTTTACTTAGGAAGTACAAAGTCCTAGTTTAAGCCAAAGTGTATGCTCCAATCTGCATCAGGAGCCATCCTCAGTCTTATGGCTGAACCTATAGTAGTTCATAAAATGAAAATGCTCATTGTTTTGTTTTCTTTTGTTTTGTTTTCATTATGGGGCCACTGTAATCTCTAAAGTTTGCTTACTAATGTTTGGACAATTAAATGATACAATTTAAAGTCTCAATCTTAAGGTCTTTTGCTCATTACAAGTGAAAATTGCAGTATAAAAATAGCAAAAAAACCCCAAAATTCTACTAAAGAAATTGTTTCATGTTTTAAACAATTTCAGAATAGTGCTTAAACAAGTCTGATTTATTTATGCCCTTATTTAGGTATTTTTTAATATTTGATTATTTGTTGACCCCTTCTTAAACATGAATATGTTAATAATATTGCAGAACAGACACTACCTTCCTTATCTCTAAAGAACCTGTTATATTTGTGCATGCCTGTATTTGCTATAGTTTCCTAAATAAACTGAAGTGGAATTCTGGTGCAGGTTGATGCTTATAATTGTAAAGTTTCTTGTATGAATTTTTTCAGTTAAATATGTCAGGGTAGAAATATACAACAAATAATAAAATGGATGCAAACACTCATCAATCAAGAGCTGCCTGCCACTTCAGTGCTACAAGAAGGGTCCTCAGAGTGACAGCACAAATGTATGTTGGCAGGCCAATCAAAGTTTTAGAAATAAAACAAAATGTTTCATACAGGTCCCTCAACTCTCTAAGGCTATGACAGCCCAGTTGCAATTTCGTTTTTTACATTAGTTTTGAATTTCTTTATTAAATCATTTCATTTGGACCCTTTGGCTGTCACACACATGCCGATACTGTTGATGGCTACGAAAAGCCGTGTGTCCATAATCTTTGGAGAATGGTGTTCTTTAGACATATTTGTGACTTATTTTTAAACCTCAGTGAAAATATTACTATTTTTTTTCTTTCAGACAATAAGTTATGTAATCACTATGTGAAAAAGTACTTTAGACTCAATTGACGAAAAAAGCAATTCTTTGCCTCATTTCATCAGTTCTTGTGCCTATGAGAGTTAGTTCTTTTTAAAAATACATAAATAGTTATAATGTAACAGAAATGCTATGATTAACAATTACACTGTCCTTAATTTGCCTTAGTCTGAGAAGCCCAAATGTTGATGTCAAATTTTTTTCCATAGGGTTACTTTTCTTTATAGTTCCAATCGTAGATTGCCATTTTAACAACAAGGGTCGCAATATGATTTGCAACGTTTTAGATCTACCACTGGTCTAGTCTGGGACATATGAAGCATGGCACTGAAAGGAAGGGCTCTTGTTAATGCATAAGGATGAATAGAAATTTCCATTTCAATTTTCATTTCAAGCTGGGAAAACGGATGTATTCTAAGAGACAGCACCACTGAACTAAATTCTTTGCACCCAGCATTTCTCTCTTGAGGCAAATATCCTTTTCTTTTTTTCCTAAATAATTCACAAATTGCTTCTGCACAGAGGCCAAAGAGGGTCAGAACAAAATTCAATTACCTCCTATCACCATATTCTCCTCTTACAAGGGAATGCTGTGGGTGTGAGATTTGCTATCTTAATCATACATGAAGGTTAAATGCCAAACAGATGATTATAAAATTTGGGGGTCAAAAGGATAAGATCCAATAACCTGTATGTGTGATTTCATTAAAAAGGAATGCTCATTCTTACCTTTTATTTGTCTATCATAATAATTCTTCATTAAATCCTTCGAACGTTGCCTTTTTCTAGGGTTTCCTAATTATTTGTGTCTATACTCAGACTAAAAACCATGCTCCCTGTCTCGCTGGGTTGCATCAGCATGTCACACAGTGTCCTGTCACTTTATAGAGCAGAGTGTGACAGATGAGATTCCAGAACAAGGCATTACATTATCTCTTGGCATAATAAAATATGAAAAGAAATAGATCCCTCATCTGAATTTTTTTCTATTTGCACTCACACACACCATATGGGTTTTTCCATAAGATTTTCAAAGTTCATTAGAGTTAAATAATGCTAAATATACATTTTTCTCAACATTGACTTTTTTCTTTCCATTTTTTTAACCAAGAGGTATGATTCTAACTGTGATCTACATTCAGTAATGAACTAAATTTCTGAAATACTATGTTTACCTTTATTTGTTTATTTTGTGGTGATAACATAAGTTCAAGTTAGGCATGGTAAAATATAAAATACTTGTTTTAAGGTAAAATGACAGAAGTGCTGAGAGATTAAATGATGCATCTCAAGTCAAATACTCTGCAGGCAAGAGCTATAAGAGGTGTTTCTACTTTTCTAACTAGCCAGATGTGCATGTTCAGAGCAAGCTTGTTTGTGTGAATGGTGGAAATTTTGTAATATTACTATGTTACATGTAAAAATGTGCTTCTTTTACATTTTGCACAAATGCAAGTGGTAGGCAGAAGTGTACTCACCCTGGTCTCCATCCTGTGTTACACTTATGAACATGTTACAGTATGTGCAAAAATGGCCTTGCAGGTGTCATTAAACTGATAGATCTATTGGCATTAATATAGTAAGATTATTTTGTATTATTCAGTGAACCCAATGTAAACATGAGTTTTAAAAGATAAAGTTCAGCATACAGGATTTTGAAAACTGTGTCATGAACCAAAACTGAATAAGATATTAAATGACAAAAAAAGACATTTTGAATATTATGTAGGTTCGGAGATGGTGTTAAAAATCTAAAAAGTTGAAGATTCTTTTCCCCCTACATCCCCACATCCTGTTCCTTCCTTTCAGTCTTCGGAGTGACACAGAAATGTCTTCACACAGCATGGAGTGGGAGTATTGGAGAACAAATGAGTTCATGCATTTTCTAGGCAAACAAATAGCCTTGCAGTTTCTCCCCCACCCAGCCTTTAAGAATTGCCCTGGCATCAGTCTCTCTACAGAATATATATTCAAAGAAAATTTAATCAGTATATTATTTGGAGCCCTATATTTATTATAGCTCAAGGGCCACATGTGTAATCAAACTAAATGTCTATTAGTGTAAGAATGGATATAGAAACATGGTATGTGTACAGAATAGAATGCTATTCAACCTTAAAGAAAGAATGAAATATTATCATTTGTAGCAAAATGGATGAACCTGGAGGACACCATGTTAAGTGAAATAACCAGGAACAGACAAATTGTGCATGATCTCACTCATGTATCAAATATAAAGAAGCTGATCTATTAGAAATAGAGAATAGAAAAGTGGTCACTAGAGGCTGGGAAGGGGAGGGTAGTGTGATTATAGAGAGATATGCAATATTAAGTAGGAGGAACAAGTTCTGGTATTCAATTGTGTAGTAGAGTGTCCATGTTTAACCACATCATATTAAACATTTCAAAAGAGCTAGAAGAGAGGATTTTGAATGTTCTCACCTCAAAGAAATATATAAGCTGATGGATATGCTAAATACCCTGCTTTGATTATTACATAATATATATAAATTCCAAAACATTGCTCTGTACTCCATAAATGTTTCATTATTACATATTAATTAAACAAAACAGGGACAATAAAAAGTATTGGCCTAGGACTGAAATAAACATCAGGTAGAATTATGTTAAGGAAGCAACATAATACTTTTTTTTTTCTTGCACTTATAAACAGTCCTAAAATAGCACTGACAACCAAAGAATGGATCATGAGAGATGGAAGTCATGGTGGGGTCTTGCTGAGCCATTATTGGGTGAAAACAAGATTAGGGTACTGAGCCTTAGACACCTATATAAACCAAGTCATTTGTGAAAGTCTCCCTGTAGCTGAAGTTGCTTGGATTGCAGCAACTTCAAACACCAATCATTCTGGAATTCTCAAAAATCAGAGACCATTAGTTCAATTTTCTCCTGGTAGAGATGGAGAAATAATTACCCAGAGAAAAGAGTCACCACACTTACCTCTTCTACCCACAGCAGACATTGTAAATTCATCACTATATTTCTTCCTGTTGAGCTAAAACAAGACCTTGCTGTCCATCTCAGCACAGTGCTCTAGGAAATTGCTGCCAATTGATGCAAATTTCCACATATCAATAACACATGAAATTTCTCAGATATACTTGGTGTGAGTACTGGTTTTACCATTGACCATGTGTCCTGAGGTAAGATAGCAAATCTTTGTGGGCCTAAGTTTTATGTATATATGTATTTTACAGTATTTTAACTATTTTACTAAATTATTTCACAGACAAAATGAGTTAATTTATGTTTCTAGAACAAGGGTCGACAAACTACAGTTTATGAGCCAGATCTAGCCTGCCATCTGTTATTGTACATTTAGAGCTTAAAAAGGGTTTTACATTTTTATGGTTGAAAAAAATCAAAATAAGTATAATATTTCATGGCACCTAAGAATTATATAACGTATACATTTCAATGCTTGTAATGTTTATTGGAACACAGCCACACCCTTTCATTTAGATATTGACTATGCCTGCCTTTATGTTGTAACAGCAATGTTGAGCAAATATAAGAAAAGCCATGTGTCCTACAAAGTCCAAGTATTTACTACCTGGACCTTTATAGATAAAGTTTTCTGAATCCTATACTAGAACAATTTCAGGCACTTAGGAAAAAATGTCAGCTGCTGTGTGTGTGTGTGTGTGTGTGTGTACATTTTTTTTCTCCCTTTCTCCTTTGAGAATACATTTCAGAACCAGAAATAACACAAGATCAAGAATGGCAAATGAGAATGGTAAGTAAGACTCCAAAATCAAGAATGGTAAATATGTAGGACTTGCTGTAGATCCACAGATGTGTGTGTGTGTGTGTGTGTGTGTGTGTGTGTGTGTGTGTAAAGCTAAATCACTGCAGTTATTTTAGCCTGCTTCTATTAGACTATGATAATCTTAGACCTAAATATTCATTTGGTAGTGTATTGGATCTGCCAAAGCCTCTTGCCCCAGTTGATAAGTCCTTACTAATGAAAAAGGACCTATAAGAATTTCTGGAGAGCCTGACACCTGCTCACAATGATTATGATTTTTTTCCTACTCAGTAGCTCTGTATGCTGAAGGTCACCATGATCATCTACCAAT
The DNA here is from genome assembly GCF_001458135.2 of Marmota marmota marmota. Taxonomy (NCBI): domain Eukaryota; kingdom Metazoa; phylum Chordata; class Mammalia; order Rodentia; family Sciuridae; genus Marmota; species Marmota marmota. Next base: position 14,666,693 of record NW_025999842.1, on the reverse strand, counting down.
GTTGTCTCTGCTAAGTCTCACATTTCCTCATGTTGAATTCTGCTTTTGACCAGTTTCACTTGCGTTGGGTACAGTCGAGTTTTCTTGGCCTTCCTTTAATAGTGGGCATCATTACCTAAACTGATGAAGTATCTATTGCCAACAACTGCTGCTTTCCTTGAGCATCTCTGTGTCCAACAATAACTGCTATTAACTGCTCCATTTGACACTCTGTTATCTTCATACAAATTGTGATACTGACCAGAGAAGAATGCCTGTCCTGTATTTTATGTTATTCAACTAAAAGTAGCTAGTAGGATTAGAATGACAAATTAATTTAGTGGGTATGACTGTATACAATTTATCATTTCTAATGAATGATTTGAATCATTTCTCACTTATAAATCATGCCCTGCCCTCTCTGCCCCAAGAATCAGACAGGAATGAGTTCCGTGGTGGGAAAGGGTGTGATTAAATTGAGAATGAAGTCAGTGTTTCAGAATAGTTCTGACTCTGATTCACCTCATTTTCCAATGTAGAAGCTTGATTTGAAGGCCAACCTGCTTATATCTGAATCTTCCTACCCTATGGATGATATTCATTTTTCAGGAGACTTTAGAGCTCTTAATGCAAACTGACTTCTGGCAGCTATTTCGTTTTTCTAGGCATATTTGCTCATGTAAGAAACATAGTGGTTGCCTCCCTAAGAGTCAATTCTCATTTTGCTCTAAGGAAGATTATCTTTGAAGTAGTAGTAGCCACTATGTGTGCCAACCATAAAACAGTTTTATAAATTTCTCTTTCCTCTTGTCATACACAAAATTCAAGAAGATAAGCCTGTATTTATTAATATCTAAAAATTTGCTGATGTTTAATTATGCCTAAAATCATGCTTACCAGGTTTAAAGTTTTCATACTTAGTCATGATGTAGAGATTTAGAAGTTATTTTGCTTTTACATACAATTGAATTTTTTGAGAAACTACATTGCAGAAATCCTTGTTAATTGTCTTTCCAATATCTCCTCCTCCTTTCCCCTTCATCAGCAGAGCCACAATTTAGTTCAGAACAGCACTGTGCCTAGCTATTTCCAATGTAGCCTCCATTGCAGACAAACATGAACATTGTTGAAGATCAACAAGTCTTGAGAGGTCTACTGAAGATTTCTAGAAAAATATGTTTATTTTCTGATAAAAAGGGATAGTTAGAGACAGTATTATGTTCCTGCTTTCTATCCTCTTTTACTTTCTGCACAATGATGTCTGGAGTTATAGAAGCATTTTTGTGATTTTGAGGTAAAGAAGAGGAACAATGGTGAAGTCAACAAGAGCATGTGTATGTGCTGGGCCAACATCTATAGCCACTTCCGGAATTGTTGTTATATGAAAAAAAGTTAACTTCTTTATACTGTAAGTTAGCAGTGCCCAGTTATTTCCTTATTTTTTAGTTCTTAGCTGATATATTAGCTTAAACCACATAAAATTGCTCATTTTTATATTTAACCTAAAAATATAACTTAAGAATTACATATATAATTTCATATGGTCAAGTTAATGAATCTTAGTATGTTCATTAAAGATTATATTGATAAATGCTTAAATTAGCTATGAAAATTATTTATATGCTTTACAATGCATAATCGCTATACCCTTTCTAGTCCTTTCCTTTTCTTCTAGGAAGGATAACCACCTAACTTCTGGAAAATTATGTCTGAGATTTCTTAAATGTGTTATTTTCTAAATGTGGGACCAAAGAGATCATACACAGCCCTTTTTACCATTGGCAGGTACAAAATGCAATGTTTGGGATATTTGGAGTCTGTGTTTTACACCATCTGGAAGAATGCAACAGCAGGCAGAGCTAGAGTAAAGCTGAGACACAGGGAAGAGTCAGAAAAATGGCAGAGATATTTCTGGAATGGTTGGCATGGATGGTGTTTCTTGATGCTGAGAAGAGTACTTTTCTTTACAAAACAGAAGTTTACTAACGTAAAATTAAAAAAAAAAACTGTTATGAAAATTTTCAATATGTACCAATTTAGAATGAATTAGGATAATGATTCTCCATATAGCTATCAACCAGCTATATGGAGATAAAAGATTTCTTCTTCTTTTTCTTTCTTTTCTTTTTCTTTTTTTTTTTTTTTTTTTTTTTTAAACCCAATGTCAGGCCAAATCACCAGTCCGTAAGCTGAATTAGGTCCCTGCAATGACTCTTTGCCACTGTACAAAGAGAAGTTTAAGCTGAAGATAATATAAACTCATCCTCTAGAAGTTAATTGCAAGGGTTTTTGTATTTCAGAAAACCCTTCTCTTTGTTCTCTCTGTGTGGGGGGAGGGTGTCCCTTTCTCTTAAGACTATAATGTCAAAATAAATTTTAATAAACACTTAAAAAAAAAAACCCTGAAGTTTAACATTTTCTTCAGTCCTAAATTGTACAGAAATTTACAATTCATTCACTTAAGAATTTTCAACACAGTTTTTTCCATCAGACATATACTTTAGACATAACAAGAAATTTAGGGATTTTGGTGTTGGGATGAATGTTATTCTGACATATATTTATTTATATATTTTATCTTTTTTGCTTCTTTTTCTTTTCCAAATTTAAAACAAGCAAACAGTTACAAAGAAAGTTTCCAAGCATACACTGGGAAATGTAACTTTTATCACATCATAAGAAAATAATAACAACAAGTTTATAGTTTCAATAAATGTACTAAATAATCACATTGTGAGATGTAGCTAAGTAGAGACTGGTATGGTCAGGTGTCCCAACTGGTTACCACTGGCTAAAAAAAAGCACTTTACATCCTACCTCAGTAAGCTGTACATTCACCAATACTTTGTAAGGAGGCCATCATAGAGATTTTGGAATAACTTTGTTTCATGTAATTATCTAGGCTCCCCCTATAGTTGTAATGTATATGAATTTTGAATATAACATTGATTTCTATCAAGATGAATATGGACAAATAAGAAATACTTCTGCCGAAATGGCAGGAAAGTATTGAAAGAAAATTATTAATCAAAATAATTTTAAATTTCTATGTAAATTACTAAATTAAGTGGAAGTATTGGAAGTTAAAAATTAAATAGAAAAGATTAAAAATAATTTGTAAATTTTCTATATTTTTAGTGGAAACAACATTTTAAATGTTCACATAGAAACCAAATTCTATGTGCACCATGAGCTCTTGAATTAAGTCACTACTCAGAAAACAAACCACAAAACAAAGTAAAACAAAAATCAAAACTTGTAGGAAAGTGTCGAAAAGAAAATATACCCAACAATTGACTCAAATAAAAGATAAAACATATTATTTTGTTTGTTCATTGGCCCTGAGTGGGAAAAAAACTTTCTCTCTTGAGAAAGCAAAACCTAATAACTTACTCTTGAATGGATTTGGAGTAGAGAATTATCCATGAGGTCTGGAGAAGTCCAACAAAAAATTAAAATTAAAAAATTCTGCCCACTGGTTATAAATCTGGGATATCTGGCAGAAGCATAGGAAAGGTACTCAGGAACTTCTTCCCACAGCCTGTGCTACAGGGACACCACCATATACATGCACAAAGCAATAAAGCCAAGATAAATAGCTTCAAAGTGTTCAAGGAAACACTTTGTTCCCTGTATTGACAGACCCAACTTTGTGAGAACCAAGCATCAGGAATTTAATGTAATACAAAACCAAAAATGTTTAAAGACTATAAAACAAGTAGACTTTAAATGATTAATGAAAGTTTAAAAATAAAATCTCTATAAAAATAAAATAAATAGGAAGTACAAGCCCATTTGAAGAAATGCCAAATTGGCATGTTTCTCAAAGTGCAATATTGTATAATATAGATATCAGATGGAATAAACACCAGTTAAGGCACTTTTGAATATGAAACAGGTAAACTTAATCTCAAAAAGTATAATATTGTGAAACAGAAAATGAGAAAGGAAAAATATCAGTGAGATACTAATATACAAAAGTTTACTCACTTTTCTATGTACCAACAATGAACAGGTAGAATTTGAAATTTAAAATGTTTTACCATTTACAATAACATCCCCCTTAAAAAATGTAAGTCTATAAAGCTTACAAAATAAATTCAAGATATACATGAGAAAGATAAAATTCTATTAGAAAATATCAAAGTCGATGCAAATAAATGGAGAGATATTCCACATTCATGTTTAGGAATATTCAAAATCATCAAGATGCTGAGTCTTCCCAAATTTAATTATAGATTCAATAAAATTCTACTGAAAACCCAGGATATTATTATAGTGGACCCCTCATTTTAAAGTTAATAGGGAGAGATTAAAGACCCACAATAGCCAATGCAATACTGAGGAAGAATAACAAAGTAAAAAACTAACAATACATTGTTTCACAAGATTTTCTAGAAATTGCAGTAGTGAAGAACAAGATATTGCTGAAAGAACTGAAAAATAGATTAACTGAAGCAAAATAGTGAATTCATAAACAGGCCCATCTAAATGGAGTCAATTGGTCTTTGACAAAGGCAAAACCTTGAGGTACATAGTTTTTAAAAAATGATTTTGGAAGAAGTGAGTATCCATATACAAAAATATGAATCTAGACACAGACTGCACACCACACTCTAGCATTAACTCAAAATGTGTCATGACATAAATGCAACAGTGAAATTATACAACAGTTATAAAACAAACAGGAGAAAATTAAGGTGATCTTAGGTTATGTGATGACTTTTTATATATAACATCAAAGGTATAACTCATGACAGGAACCACTGATAAATGGACTCCATTAAAACTCAGAATTTCTGCTCTCCAAAAGACAATCTAAGAAAACAAGCTACAGAGAGGAAGAAAATATTTGTAAAAGAATGATCTGATAAATGATTGTTCTCCCAAATATATAAAAAACCCTTAAAATTCAACAATAAGAAAATGAATAACCAGATAGAAATGAGCAAAAGACCCTAACAAATACATCACCAGGGAAGATATACAGATGGCAAGTAGGCATATGTAAAGAGGTTCAATAACATATGTCATTACAGAATTGTGAATTTAAGCAATAACAAACTACTACTATACGCCTTTAGATATAAAATATAAAACACTACCAACACCAAATACTGATAAGAATGTGAATCTACTGAAACTATCATTCAGTAATGGTCTGATTTCTTGCTACAGCAACTTTGGAAGAACGTTTGATGTTTGTTACACGACTAAAAAACACGTACAATAGAATCCTGAAATCACTTTATATTTAAAGGCGTTGAAAAACATATGTCTACTGAAAAAAAATATGGAAAGATATTCATAACACATTTATTCATAATTGCCAAAACTTGGAAACAACCAAGATTTATAACAGTAGGTAAATAAATTGTGGTACATTAAGAACACAGAGTGTTATTCAGTGTCAAAAATAAATGACATAACAAGTCATGAAACACCATGTAGTTTGGTTAAAGATGTATTGCGAAATGAAAGAAGATCCTCAGGAAACATTACATTCTTTGAGCTTCCAATGATCAGAAATCCTGGAAAAGGTACAAAGCTAAGCAGACAACAAAATGATCGGTGGCTCTAGGGGTCAGGGTAAAGGAGTGATGAATAGAAGAGTGTCAAGGCAGTGAAAATACTTGGTATGTGACTACAAAAATGCATATGTCATTGAATATTTGTACAGTCCCATACAACCTACCACCCTGAGGGTAAACCTTAATAAAGCCTTTGAACTTCCAATGATAATGATGTGTCACTGTAGATTCATAATAATCTAATTTTCCTACTGTGGTGGGGGTTATCAATAGGGTAAGACTGTTTTATATGTGTGGAGACAGATGTATTTGGAATTTCTCTGATAAGTGGATTAATTTTGGTGTGAACTCAAATTATCAGGAAAAAAAAAGTTTATTAAATTTTGAGAAAAAAGAGAAAAATGAAATAACATCATGAAAAATAAGAATTATAAAATATGACAGTGGAAATAAATCCAAACACAGCAATAGTCACAATAAATTGCAACAGAACAATTTCACAAGTTGACAGAAACATTCAAAACTAATTCTTAAAAAGAAATCTCTTACATGATATGCTACATAAAATGACAAAGATTTCATAGGAAATGGAAGAAAATCATATAGGCAAATACTGAAGAGAGGAAAATTGATACAATGATATTAATAAGAGTTTTGAATTTAAAACAGAATCATTATTAGAAAGTCACTATTGTATACAATAGTCAATAGAACACTTTAATAATTTGCTATAATTCAAAACAGATATGAATTTAAAATCATTCAAAATTTGCCTATGTTTTGACAAAGCTGAACATATCTTAAGTTAATATAGGAGATTACAATACTACTGGTTCACAAAACAAGATATCAAACAAAACAAAAATAAGAATGTAAGTAAGTGATTTAAGCAAGCTTATTCCCCATTTATTGGCATGTACATTTTCTCATCCTGAAAGCAAAGGGGAACAGTAAAACACAATGTCCCTGAATGGTCTCTTTCTGTTCCTCAAAAACTCACCAAGGTAAGGGGAAAATGAGAGCAAGCATGGGATGGAAAGTCTAGATATCTATTATTGTGGAGGACACTGGCTTTCTCTTATGCACAATGGGAACTAGGGGAAGTTGGCAGGATTGGTAGAAAGCTACTTTCATGTACACTGGACCAATGCTCCTCGGGATCCTCCTCAGACAAGCAAACTAACCAAGCTAATACTGATGATGTCACTGCTTCTGCAGGCTAATGTAGAAGCCCTCCCTGAGCAGGAGTGGGTGCGAAACTGTGGGTACAGTAGAAAGGATATGTGTCACTGGTCCAGCAGATCACATCTTGACAACATGCCCTGCAGCAGAGGAAGCACTGCTTGTCAAAGCATCATGAGGAATGGAGGTGCTATCTGTCAGCCTGTCACCTGTTAATCTTCTTGGAACTGACTCTCATCTTTTGTAAGCTTTCACCCATAAACCGTATATGTCTCCAAGCATGTTCTTTGGCCTGTATGTAACCTAACTCACAGCCCTGGCACAACTGGGTTGTAGACAAGACATATACAGAACTGTTCAGTCTTACAATTTATGAATATTTATTATGTCCAAGCAAATGTTTGCTAAATGTAACCCAATACTAAACTACAAAATAACAAATACCAAAGACAGCTAAGGGCTGCAGTTACTGCAGCCAATATTTTAGAATGCAAATTAAAGACATATTCATATCAGACAATAATAATAATTATACAATAATAACAGCAGTAAATATTGTATAATAATTATATGAGTATGTATTACGGTAACAGAAAACCTTCATGACATCTTTCTTCTATGTGCAGGTAAAAGTTAATACAATCAACCATAAGATTCATTTTGATTTCTTGCTCTGCTTTTTATGAATTCCCCATTGCACTGATTTCTGGTGTCACTCTAATTGATAACATCAAGCTATTTAGACTCTCTACTAAAGTATTTATATATTTGAATATGGGATATTTATTATTTCCCCCAAATGCAGTGGCACATATTTAACTTGTAAGAATTACCTTTTGTCTCTCAAAAAGTTCCCATACAGTTTATATCTCCAGGTTTCTTTCGGTAAACAATGTTTTGCAAACAGATTCTTTGCATCTATAAATTTATTATATAAGATATTTTACCATAAAATAGTCATAGTTTTTAAATTTACTTACACTGATTATCATCAGAATTTATACAATTTTATTAGGAAAAAAATGGCTTAAAACAAAGGAGTAATAAGAACATGTCAAATTAAAATTAGATGCCAGTTAAATAAGAGTATTAAAAAGGAAATTGAGAAAGTCCTGTTTATCTTCACAGTCCTTTTCTAGTCCAACAATCTTATTGCTATTCAAAAAAATAGATAATTTTATTACAGTATGAATTTTTGTCACAACCTACACACAACAGAAAACACTTCAAATGCAGTTAGTTTATCATTTCCTAGACTGTTGATGACCACTTCAAAAGATCATGGAAGAGTTTTAGAAAAATAGCATATGAATTTCTATTTTCCAAAAACTGTTTTTCTCATTCTCATCATCAGTGTTTTTCTCACAGGTTGAAAACAGGCTTCCACAGCATATTTAAATATCTTTTTTTTATGGTAGGCAATGATGATATACATACTTCCTGTAGGTAAAAGGTGTAGGAGTTTATCTATTTCTATTTTAAAAGTTGTCACTATGACCTTCTGCCCATTTTAGAAAAATAAAAAGTGACAAAAATTTTTATTATGATAGAATTGATATCCCAGGTAGGCAAAGCACAAATCTTTTTAGTAATTATGTATATGAACAATGTATGACACTTAACAGGTATGATGTGTTCAATTTCTTTGATTAGAAATTTATGAAAGAATGGATTTTACCAAAATTGTTTGAACCTTTAGTTGAATATGCAATGGATAAACACAGCCCAGTTTGTATTTAAATGAGGTATCAGCCACCTATTATTGGATAGTTTCTGTAATTTTATTAAAATTTTCATAGAAATCAAGGGAATTAGTAGATTTTTCAAATTGAAGTAACTAAGAGCTAAGACGAACATTTGTTATTAAATGTCGAATTTGTTGTTAAATTGTATTTTTTGGTGCTGTGATATGAAATATCATTTGATGTACTGTGAAAAGCTATGATCACCATTTAACATCTGACAAAGTCAGTTCTACACCATAAGAGAGTAACACCAGACCTTTCAGTTGAAACCTCTTTTTCTGGAAATGTAGCTGCATTCATATTCTTCAATCAATCAAGGGATAGATATAACAACATGTGTTTGTGCATGTGGTGTGCCCAAGTTAATTCAACAGCTGCTATTCTCAATTTACCGCCAGTATCATTTTGTAACATGAAATATTTTGATTGATTCACCAGCACTTCCTAGTCTTGTGAATTCTGGTCTTCACATGTGCTTTCACCACCTGCCCAAACCCCAACATTTTTCATATCTTTTACAGTAAACTTTGTCTTTGTTATTCATCTCTTTAGTTCACTTTTACAAATACTTAAATCTGGCTTTAAATTTTGTGGTGTTTTACCCTTTTGTTTTTTCTTTTAATGGTGGGTCATATTGATGCTGGTGTTATATTTGCTATTATTTTCATCATATGAATTCTTAGAAAAACTGGTCATAATATTCAAAATCTTAAAACCTGAACCAGTAGTATCTGGATAAACCACAATATTTAACCCATAATCAAAATCAAGACAAAGTTTTAATGCTCACAAACATGACACATTAAGCTACACAATTAGTTTGCAATCAAGGAATAACCCTGGGTGATCCTTCATTAGGAATTTTAAATCATGATTGCCAACCTCAATGGTTGGGGGAAAAACCAGAACAGTGACTAAAGAAAGCAGAATGTACATGCTGTATCCATTTAATACTAAACAATGTTGATTTCTGCCCCTATTATTTGGCCACTATCACTTTGTACTTTTCATCCAAAATGCCACATTCATCACTGAAAAATTAAAGTTTTTGAGTTCCACAAAGGGGTTTCTCAGGAGTTAGAACTCTCAGTGATTAAAAAAAAAAAATGCAAGGAAACTGGGATAGTTGGCCAGCCTAGTTGCAAATGATTCAATAAAATCCAAAATTATTAGAAAAAGGAAGAAAATTTGCTTCTGATCCCTAGGCATTTTAAAATTTTAGTACACACTTATAGGTTTCGGGATTTGCCTTCTAATGCAGGTATTGAATCTTAAATTGTAAATTGGTATTATTCAACAAATTAACAGATTAAAGGAAAAACAATAGGAAAATGTTACTCAGTGAAAGGAAAAATCTACATTGAAACTTCCATTTATGTTTAAAACTCATAGAAGTCTACTAGAATAAACATCTATAACTTGGCAATGTTTAATAAGAAAACATGTACAATAAATATACTGTTTGATTTCCAAAAGCATTGTCTTTAAAATCAGAAGCAAGACAAAAAGGTTCATGATATTTTAATCTAAACAGATTATACTGGGTTAGTAGACATAAAAATAAAACCTGCAAGAGATGTGGGAACAAATGCTATAATTCATAGAATATAATCTGTTAGAAATAATAACTCAATTTTTTGAGGCTATTGTAAATGGAGTAGTTTTCCATTCTGAGGATTTGTCACTGATATACAGAAATGCATTTGAATTATGGGTGTTGATTTTAAATCCTGCTACTTTGATGAATTCATTTACTAGATATAGAAGTTTTCTGGTGGAACTTTAGGGTCTTCTAGGTTTAGAATCCTATCATCAGCAAATAGTGCCAATTTGAGTTCTTTCTTTCCTATGTGTATCCCTTTAATTTCTGTCTAATTGCTCTGGCCATGTTTCAAGAATTATGTTAAATAGAAGTGGTGAAAGAAGGCATCTGTCTTGTTCCAGTTTTTAGAGTGAATGCCTTCAATTTTTCTCCATTTAGAATGATGTTGGTCTGGGGGTTATCATAGATAGCCTTTATGATGTTGAGATGTGTTCCTGTTATCCCTAATTTTTCTAGTGTTTTGAACAGGAGGGCATGCTGTATTTTCAAATGCTTTTTCTGTGTCTATTGAGATGATCATATGATTCTTACCTTTCAGATAATTGATGTGATGAGTTACATTTATTGATTTCCATTTGAACCAACCTTTCATCCCTGGGATGAATCCCACTTGATCATTGTGCACAATCTTTTTGATATGTTTTTGTATTCTATGTGCCATATTATATTGAGAATTTTTGCATTTATGTTCATTAGAGATATTGGTCTGAAGTTTTCTTTTTTGATGTGTCTTTGCCAGGTTTTAGAATCCAGAGTGATATTGGCCTCATAGAATAGTTTGGAAGTGCTCCCTCTTTTTCTATTTCCTGAAATATATTGAAGAGTATTTCATCTCATTTCAGTCAGAATGGCAGCTATTATGAACACAAACACCAAAAAGTGTTAGCAAAGATGTGGGGCAAAAGGTACATTCATACGCTGCTGGTGGGACTGCAAATTGTTGTAGTCAATATGAAAAGCAGTATGGAGATTCCTTGGAAAATTGGGAATGGAACCACCTTTTGACCCAGTTATCCCTCTTCTTGGTCTAAAACCCAAAAGACTTAAAAACAGCATACTACAGGTACACTGCCACATCAATGTTTATAGCAGCACAATTCAAAGTAGCTAAACTGTGGAACCAACCTAGATGCCCTTCAAGAGATGAATGGATTTTTAAAAATATTCCACAATGGAATATTACTCAGTAATAAAAGAGAATAAAATCATGGCATTTGCAGGTAAATGGATAAAGTTAGAGAAGATGATGCTAAGTGAAATTAGCCAATCCCACCACCTCCGCCCCCCCCCCAAAAAAAATAAATGCCGAAAGTTTTCTCTGTTATAATAAGGCTGATTCATAATGGGGTAGAGAGGGGAGCATGGAAGGAATAGACAAACTCTAGATAGGGCAAAGGGGTAGGAGGGGAAGGGAGAAGGCATGGGGTTAGAAATGATGGTGGAATGTGATAGACATTATTATCCAAGTTATAGTATGAAGACATGAATTGGTATGAATATACTTTGTATACAACTAGAGATATGAAAAATTGTGCTCTATATGTGTAATAAGATTGTAATGCATTCTGCTGTCATATATAATTAAAAAAAATAATTTAAAAAAATAATGACAATAAATTTTGAGGGATTTAAGAATGATTTCTGAAGTCAGTAGCATATTTTACACTATAAATAATTATCAAATCAATTGATAAAAAATAACATTCACAATATCAACACAAATCAAAAAAACATGGAAGTAAAGACAACAAGTATGGAAAATTTTATAAAACCATATTGGAGTACATAAAAGCAGGCAAGTAAATGAAGAGATTATAATTTTTATGGATCAGAAGATTCAGAATCATAAGGGTGTCATTTCACCAAACTGCATAAGAAATTAAATGGAATTCAAATCAAAATATTATATTATATAATCTTGTAAAGTAATTGAAATATATATGTGAGTATTGAGTCCCCAAGAATAGTTCAGTCAAATTTCAAGACTCATGTAACAGCCTATTAAAACAATGTAAAATTAAACTAATTTTAATAATCCTATAGAAAGTGAAGGATTATAATGTGACAGAACTGATAAATATACACATGTATATATATGGGAGAAAGAATTTCAAAGCCTTTAAAGTAATGGAAAAATTGATGATACAAATGAAAAGAAATGGCTTTTAATACGCCAATGCATTAAATTTTACATGGAATAAAACTATAAAATTTTAAAAATTATTAAAATAAAATACAACAGATATTTTATGACATAAGATGAAGCAGTTAGATTCAATGACATTGACATTTATCCTTTTATATTAATAAACAATCAAAACAATATCAACTAAATGAAAAATAGGGATAATCAAAGAAAACTCTAACAAATATAAATAACAAAACTTCAAAATTCAGAGAAATAGAAATCCTCCAAATTTATTAAGCAAAAATGGAACATCTCCCCCAATTAAAAAATACAATAAAACAAATGAGCAAAATTATGAAAGGTTAATTTATAGAACAAGAATCAAATTGACAAAATATTCAACTTCACTAGTAATCAATAAGAGCAAATTAAAATTACAAGATAATCAGTAAAACTGCATATTTAGACATAGTTTAGTTTGAAAACACTAGATGTTGATGAAGATGTGGGGAATAGTCTTTATTGCTTTACTCATGGTGGAGCAATGAAATTGGATGGATTTGGAAAGCAAGCTGACAGTATGTAAGAAAGTTGTAAACTCTTATTATTTAGTAGTTTACAACCACGAATTCACAAGAGAACATACTTAAGCATAATAATTGTATGGCTGTGTAATAAGGAAAATATGGAAGCAACTTAATTATTCATCTGTAGGGCAATTGATAACTGAATGGTTCAAACATAAGCATTCAAACAGAGTTGAATAGCATAATTAATAGAAATTAACTAGTTCTAACTTACTAAGCATGGATTAATATTAAAAACATGTTTGAGTTACAAAAGAGAAAATAAAAAAGTAGTATATATGTTATAACATTTTTATTTTTAAATTGTAGAAAATAATAACACTTAGATTATCTACCAAGTTGCCAAAATATGGTTCAGATTGAAATGTACCAATTGCAGATGAGAATTTCCTTTCCTTAATCCCACAGCATAAGGGAGTAGGTAGGAATGATGAAAATGAACTTTAATACACCTGTCACATTTTATATCTTTGCATGAGACTAAAATGACAAAATAAATGTCTGCTTGCTTGTGATTTTGGAGTATATTTGTATCCAATATGCTGCTTTTTGTTTGTTTGCTTTGTTTTGTTGTGTGGTACTGTGATTGAACTGGAGCCCTTTCTTGTTTGTGCTAGGCAAGCATTCTACTATTGAGTTATATTCCTAGCCCCATTGCACTTTTTTTATGATTACTTGAAATACTTCATAATAAGAAAATTGTGAATATTCCATATACAGGGAAGTAAGAATTGTATTGGATTGTGTCCTAATTAGTCCAAATATATCTTATTGTATCTAGCTATTGTACACTGATTTGAGAGCAATATTTTAAGAGAGATGCTGACCATTGACAAAAGAGAATACATCTACATGTATATAGAGAGGAAGACTGATAGCCAATTGAGAATGGCAACAAAAAAGTATTTTAATATCTGCTGTATTTCAAGTTTCCTATATGAGGGTGTATTGATATAAGCCTATGTGTCAATCAAATAATTCAATCAACATGTACAAAATGAAACATATAGAAAGGTTGAAGCCAGCATTGAACATATTTATCTTGAATAAAATGCACATGGTCTTTCCTTTTATTCCTATTTCCTTCCTGAATGTATGTGAGGCAATACACATAGTAGAAAGAAGCAGAGGGACAAGAGATTGTGCAAAACTGAATATTTGTAGTCTTAACAACAGCATGTTGATTGAAAAAGAACTTCTACAAAAGCAAGTAGACAGGAAAACAGATGTGCATCATTTCATCATTGAGACATCTAAATAAGGTTTGTCAATTACTAACAGCTACAATGAGGCATGGACTAATCCACTAGGAATTGCTTTATTTTCCTGTATCTGCTAAAACAAACCACCACAAATTTGGTGGCATAAGATGAAATTATATATATATATATATATTTTTTTTTTTTTTTTTTTTTCCTTAGGTGAACAGTAGGGCACCCTCCCCATGGTACTAGGGACTGAATTCAGAGGACCGCTACAATGGAGTCTCATTCCCAGTCTTATGTATGTTATGTATGTATGTATTTTTGAGACAGGGCCTTACATACATATTTGCCCAGGCTGACCTCCAATTTCTCATCCTCCAATCTCAGCCTCTAAAGTTGGAATCACAGGCACATGCCACAGTGCCAACTAACAATACTTTTTTTTTTTAATTTGCTCATAAAATTAAGTAAGACTAGAACTGACCTGAGGCAGAAGTGGTCATCAAGAGGGCTCAACATTCTGGTTCTCTGAGTGTTTGCCTCATTCTTTTTTTCTGTAAACATGCTTCTTCCCTGTGATGTTGTACTTCTTATACATTTTAAGGTTTAATTTGATTAAATTCAAACTCCAGAATAGAGATTCTTTATTTCTTTATCCACATATAAAACATGAGATTGAGTCGTTCAATTAATCAGACGTGAGTCATGAGTCCACACACTAACCGTAAACCCTAACCTATGAATTTAACCTATGAACTTTAAAAAGTTAAGGACAAACCCCTGGATCCAAGGGAAAGGGGAGAGTTGTGATTGGACTATCCACATCAAAACTGTTTGGAGTGGGGAAAAGTATTTCAAGAAATGCGGAGGCCTTGGAAGAGAGCTCGTCCTGAGTGCAGGCACCTCAGCAAGATTGTCTGCTCTGCTACAGCAGACAGCCATCCCATGGAGTGCATGGTTTTACAGGAATACCTCATTGTTCCCTTCATATATGACAAATTCTTGTTTCCATATATGTTAAAAACAACATTTAAAAGCCCGGTAAAAACTGTATTAAAATATTGGCAATGACAATTACAACACTGTCTTTTGTATCACTTTCCTGATACTCTATGTATGACACAATTTTGCTTTATAGTCACTATTGTAGGAAATGATATAAGGTAAAATATTGAGTAATCCAAGCTTACCTTTGCTAAATAGAATACTGCAATTATCAAGAAAACTTGTAAGACAATCATCCATGAACCAGCTTCCCAATAAATAAGTAAAAAACTAAAAAAAAAAAAAAAAAAATGTTTAAATGAAGTCCAGTAGCCATCCTTGGGATTCTTAAAACTACATTAAGGGGAATGGAGGAGGAAAGGGAAAGGGGAAATACTAGCCAAATTATATTATTATATTGTGTGCATTATGAATATGTAACAACATATCCCACCATAATGCACCAATAAAAAAAATGTGGGGATAAAAGTATCTTAAGATTTCCTGTAAAATCTGCTCCAAAGGATCTATTTAAATTATATGTTCCCAACTGATATTTTCTTTAAACCTCTAATTTCATAAAAAGTAAAAAAAAAATAGAATGAATTCCAGAATTTATGAAATTTCATGTACTTGGATATCATGTTGCCTAATTCAATAAACACACACACAAAAGTAACATGCTATTCGTATTATAAGTATATTTTTGTATCAGATTAGAATTTGATAAAATAGTTTATTGTCATTGTTAAAACAAAGCAAAACAAAAAAATTACATTAGGCCCTTGGTCTGGATCATAATTTCATACTACAATATTGTTTTTATAGAAACATCATATCTGATATCCATTACTTCAATCTATACTGTTTTTCCAGGAATAAAAATGTCAAAATATTTGAAGGGTGGTTATAATACATTAGTTTTAAAACATAGTTTTGGCAAATGTAAGATACCACATTCTGGTGGAAATGATTAGAAACATCACCACTGCAAATAAATTCGACAAATAATCAATTGCTCTTAATAAACTAAATATTATCTTTAATCATCTGATGGATCATCCTGGAGACAACAGATCCAGGAGTTTAAGTAGGATCATTTTATTTAACTAAATATGTTCTTTTAAGATTTGTAAACAACCACCCCCTAAAAAAAATCTCCACATAAACACAAAGCAATTCTTACTCTTACACATTATGGAATGGCATTGCCTACAATCATGAAGAAAGAAAAAATGGATGAAAGATTATTTTTCAAAACAAAGTTTTTGTTTTTTGTTTTTTTAATTGGGCAGGTTGATCACTTACATAGTCCTATAATGGTCAGACCATTGCTCTTGTTCCTATGATAGTCAAAACTTTGCCTAAATTAATCAGTATATTTTTTTTCTCATGGCCAGCATCAAGGTGGATATTATGATCTAAACATTCTATCCATAACAAATCGCAGTTTTCCCAGGAATGTTAAAACAAAGCATTCTTTCTTACTCTGCATGCTGCTGTGTGCCAATTTGAAAACCAGAGCCATCTTGAGGAATGTGGTCTGTAGTTTACGCCAACGAGCACAATTAAGATGTCACACACAAAATAATAAATGAAGCCAGAATACTAAAATAAACTGGCCCTGAAATATACCCTACCTTTGGACTTGCATTTATGAGCCAATGAATTCTTGATTATTGGAGCTAGCTTCAGTCATGTTTTCCATGACATGAAGCTGAAATAATTTTATCAGATGCAATCACTTAGGGTAAGTTAAGTATATTACTAGCAGTTTTAACTTTAATGTGTAAAGGAACTCTTAAATGAATTGTAAATTATTGATGTTGAAACAAAATTAAATATATATAAATAATAAAATGTTACATCTCATTAAATAGAATGACAAGGACAGTGGAAAACAATGGGAATTTATTTCATGAAATATTAACTTTGTTAATTGTATTAAGAGAAGTTTAAACAACATGGGTTAATTCCTTATTACAATCTCCATTCCAAACTCCCCAGAAGTATCCAACAAAACAGATGAAAAAAAAAAAAAAAAAGAAAAACACAGAGACTGGGGATGATAAAGGGCCCAGGGGTCTAAAGAGACGAGGCTGATCAACAGATACAACATTTATTTGATAGGAGGAACTGGATCTGAAATTCTGTGGCTAAATTGGGTGAATATAATTAACAATAATACATTATATAACTCAAAATAATTAGAAGAAAGCAATTGGAATATACTGGCCATAAAGAAAGGACAAAAGTTTTATGTGATAGATATGTTGAATACTATGAGTTGACTACTACTCAATGTACACTTGAAAGATCATTTTGTACCTCATAAATATGTACAAACATGTGTAATAAAAATTTATTTAAATAAAGATCTTTAAAAGAAATTAAAATGAAATAAGAAAATAAAAGAGCTTAGTAATGACTATGGACAAGATTCAAGGAAAATCAACATGGTTCTTGTTAAAGAAACTCCTAAGGCTATTCTCAAAAAAGTGTTACCTGGTCTTCCAACAAAAAATGTGACAGAGTCACTCAAAAGAGCAGTCTTTTAGTGTTTAATGAGCAGAATTCTTTTAAAAGAGTATATAAAGTGAAATTTGGCTCAAAATATTAATATCAGAATGAGGCAAATGGTCAAAATAGCACTATGAGAGTCATGTAAAAAGAATCATGCATTTTCAAACTTCAGAAGAATATTAAGCATCATCTTTGATATATGTATATAATATATGAAAAACATATATAGTAAATCTTTCTTACTGCATACATTTATATATATTATACATGTCTATATATATGCATACATATATACATTCAGATGTATATATGTATGCAGTTTATATATATAAAGCTGTATTTGATATTTATCATAATACTATACATATATATATAGTGATGCTGGTGATACCTTACAGGCTATAGTGAGGACTAAATGAGATACTTGAATACATTTAAAAGTTTGTGAACTAGAGTAAACAGCTCTAATCATATAATATATTATTGCAGTTTGTGAACTAGAGTAAGCAGCTCTAATTATACAATATACATATTGCTTTTGTGTGTGTGTATATATATATATTATACAATAATATATACATTATACAATAATATATATAATCTCCCAATTCTGAACAGGTAACATGGTATAAGATGACATGCCCTATTTTCTGCATTTTCCCCTCAGTTCATGAATAAAAAGTTCCTACCAATAACCTCAGGTATTCCAGTGGAGTATGGATAAAAGTTCAACCTGCTTCATTAGTTTTTACAGGCTTTAGCCCTTACTCCTGGTAAATTAGTGATGTCTTATTCTGCAATCCATAACAGGAGTGAACATCATGGGCCATTGTTGAAGCTATATTTATGTCTCAATTTGTTCAGCATCTTTAGAGATCAATTAATGTTTTCAAATTCTAACAGAGAATTTACAAATACTTTGACCAACTTAAAATTTAGCCTTTAAATGTTCACATTTTAAGAACTGAATAGATACTTGTTCATGAATAATGAGTTGACTAGAGAAAATATTATTTTAAGAAAGAGCCTGTATATAGTTAAATGATTGTTTATAGGAGATGAAGAACAGAGGTGAAACAAAGTCTAAAGAGAAGAGTAGGACAGTGGCAGGATTGTAACGTAATGATACTACATTATGGCATCTTCCACATAAAATTAATAGGGTTGAATTGCACTCTAGATAGGTACTTTGTGATTAGATTTATTAGAATTATTAGAGCAGTTCATACATATTAGCAGCTTACTCTGGTTCACACACTTAAATGTAGTCAAATATCTCATTTAGTCTTCACTATAGCCTATAAGTAAGATATCACCACCCCATTTGATTTATAAAATTATGGAGGATAGTGATAAAAGCATCTACAAATTCTATAGTGCTAGTTGAATATAAATGCAAGAATTATTTTTTAGTGCATAAGTTTTAACTCTAAATCATACATTTAACTACTTAATATGAACATTTCATTTCCCTTGAAAAAGTATTTTCAAGGTTTTAGATTTGCCTGGGAAAAATATTTAAATTATTCTCACTGCTTTGAAATATATATATATATAATAATTATATATATATATATATATTTATATATATTTATAATTATATATATAATTATATACATATATACACACATATATAATGATATTCAGAAACCATATTACTTTAATAAAGTTTTATCAGACTTTAATTATAACAGTTGAAATAAATCATATAATTTACTATAGCCACTTACTCTATAGTTTTATTGCCAAGATACAATGACACAATCCATGATTTCTCTTTGTGTTTTAAGTGTTTGGATGATGTTTCTGAAAACAGCTAACATAGACTCACAAAATGACACATATCTTGAATGAATCATTAAATATTCAGACAGATTAGCAAAGAAAAGAAACAGTGTTTTTAAAATTCATCAGACTTGTTTGGCATAATTTTCCAGTCCTGATTCTACTAAGTGGAACAGCATCCTCCCTAAATTTGTGGCAGAGAGGATGTGTTCTATTTATTCTTTTCCAAAAATTTATTGTAAATTTATCAACAGGTTCAGCCTATAGTTTCTTAGTACTCCTATATTTAATTCACTGGATGCTATTTATGGTATTCTTCTATTATTTTTGTATTTCCCTCTTCTTGTCCATTTATCTAGAACTTACCCATTTTTCAAGACCTTTATCCTCCACACCTGGAAAAGTTTCATATTATTTTGCTCAGATCTACTCCTTTAGAGTTACATCACCAATGCTAACATTTCTATCATAGATTAACAGCATTGTTCACACATTAATGTACATTTTATAATCATATGTAAGCTGTATTTGCACAAGAATTTCACTTATGTTAATATCACAAAATATAGCATTTTTATGTTTTAATACATATATATTTCCTAAATTGAAATAGTGCCTCAGTAAAACAGCACAGTCCAACCAGTGTGCTTTCCTTGGAATCTTTTTCAAAATACTTCAGGTTTCTTTGATTAGTGTCACTGTAGAATGAAAAGGTGAGTTTAATCTGCTCTCCATTTTTCCCATAAATTCAAAATGCTTCTCAAGGAAGACTCATGGATCAGATAACAGAGTAGATTCTATTATTGCTGTAATTACAAATTGGCTCTTTTATCTAAACACTTTGTTACACCTTGATGAAGGTCTGAAGTATTTTCTTATAATACTGATTCAGTAATATATTCAAGGCAGCCTCTTCTTCCAGAAAACTGATCATGACACATACAGAATGAGATAAAAATGCTCCTATCATTTATTATAAAACCTCAGCTGAATTCTTGCAATGAAGACATACTATTTGGCTTTCTGAAATTAGAATCAGTGCTGAAAACTTGCTCAGTTTGCTAATGGCCTTGGCAATATTCGAGTTGACAAGATATTTTGGAGATATGATCAGTTTTCTAGCTCACACACTCTTCTCCAAGAACTTTCAGAACTCACAGGCATCATTTTAGATTTTGAATATGGGAAAAATATCCTCCCTCTACCCTGAATGCATGTGATTGAATGGGGAAGACTACTGCTCTAAAGGAGACCAACCTATCAATTCATTCAATCAGATAATGTCTTCTGATAAACTGGAGACAAATGTGCTGAACAGATAAGAAGGCATGTTTATGACAGAAAAAAAAGAAGATAAAATCATACTCCTATTATCAAGATGTGACAGCCTACTTTTATTTACATCAGATGCCCTGATAAGATTTTCTTTTTATTAATATCTGTATAATAAATCCCCCCTTCCTTGAGCTCACGTGAGTAGACTTATGTTCCTTGAAATTAAACAGGCCCAATACTGATAGTTATTACTTGTTTGGTAGTACATGCAACAGGTCTTCAGAGATAATATGGCAATTTCTATTGATCCAAGATGGAATTATCCCTAATGTCCTAAATTGGGAAATAAGCATCCCATGGAACAGTGTTTTCATCAGTAGTCACTTGACACTATGTATTCACTAACTGTGTGACACAGGGGAAATAAGCACCTTCTACCACAGTATAATCTAAAGAAATTGGTAATGCAGACATGTGGGTTAGATGATTGCTTTCACCATATTAGGCAAGATGTTCAGAATAGGATTAATTTAAGGGTTAGGGTGTGAACATAAACAAACAAAAAGGAACTCATACCTACCCTACAGTAAGAAATTGTCCTTTATCCAATCAGCATGCTGATATTTATAAGCAACTTCTGAAAGAGATTAAGAACCTTCCTGAGTTTTCACCAACATTAATACTTTATGTGAATTTTAAACATAAAAAACTATTGAAAGAATTACAACAGTCATATACATAACAATCTGATTCCATAATTATTAGTTTTTGTTATAAAATTATATAGAAATTTACATTTAGCTGTTTTAGCTAAACACTTATAGTGTTATGAAAATTATATTTTTTCAAGAAGAGGAAAGAACAGAAATATTGTGAGTATAGAACATAATTTATTTCAACATAATGATGAAGAAACATCATTTAATGCTACAATTGGAAAATTGCAATCAACAATGACTGACTCCATATAGTTTTCAAGTATTCAGAAATCACAAAAATTGATCAAATTCCAGGCAAAGAAAATAATAAAATAAATAAAGTTCAGCAAATTTCAAATGCTTGAATATATACAGTTTGTCACTGGTAAAAAAGAAACTGCATACAAGTAAATTAAAAAATATTATTAAAAATTCTCAAATATTTAAAAACAATCACATAAGCAGTGTATTATTATTTTTATTTATTAGTTGTTAAAGACAATACAATGATCTTGACATATAATACATTTGATTCAAATAGGGTATGAATTCTCATTTTTCCACGTGTACAGATTGCAGGATCACATTGGTTATACATCCATTTGTATACATACAGCAATCCTAGTGTCAGTTGTATTCTGCTGTTCTCCCTTTCCCCCCTCCCCTCCCCTCCCATCCCTATTGTCTGCCCATTCTACTGTGACACTTATCTCTCTCTTTTTTTTTCCCTTCCCTTCCCCCTCACACCATCCTATATGTATTTTGTGAACCCATGAGGGTCTCCTTCCATCTTCCGTGCATTTCCCCTTCTCCCTCCCTTTCCCTCCCTCCTCTTTTCCTTATTTCATGGTAATATTCTTCTCATGCTCTTCCTTCCTACTCTGTTTTGAGTCACCTCCCTTATATCAGTGAAGACACTTGGCATTTGTTTTTTAGGGATTGGCTAACTTTGCTTAGCATAATCTGCTCTAGTGCCATCCATTTCCCTGCAAATGCCATGATTTTGTTGTTTTTTAATGCTGAGTAATATTCCATTGTGTATAAATGCCACATTTTTTTAATCCATTCATCTGTTGAAGGGCATCTGGGTTGGTTCCACAGTCTAGCTGTTGTGAATTGTGCTGCTATGAACATTGATGTAGCTGTGTCCCTGTGGTATGCTCTTTTTAGGTCTTTTGGGTATAATCTGAGAAGGGGAATAGCTGGGTCAAATGGTGGTTCCATTCCCAGCTTTCCAAGGAATCTCCATACTGCTCTCCAAATTAGCTGCACCAGTTTGCAGTCCCACCAGCAATGTACAAGTGTACCTTTTTCTCCACATCCTCACCAGCACTTGTTGTTGTTTGATTCATAATGACTGCCTTTCTTACTGGAGTGAGATGGTATCCTAGAGTGGTTTTAATTTGTATTTCTCTGATAGCTAGAGATGGTGAGCATTTTTTGTGTGTGTGTACTTGTTGATTGATTGTATATCTTCCTCTGTGAAGTGTCTGTTTAGATCTTTGGCCCATTTGTTGATTGGGTTATTTGTTTTTTTGTTGTTTAACTTTTTGAGTTCTTTGTATACTCTGGAGATTAGGGCTCTATCTGAAGTGTGAGGGGTAAAAATTTGTTCCCAGGATGCAGGCTCCCTATTTAACTCACTTATTATTTCTCTTGCTGAGAAAAACCTTTTTAGTTTGATTATGTCCCATTTGTTGATTCTTGATTATAACTCTTGTGCTATAGGTGTCCTATTAAGGAATTTGGAGCCTGATCCCACTAGATGGAGATTAGGGTCAACTTTTTCTTCTATTAGATGCAGAGTCTCTGGTTTGATTCATAGTT
This sequence comes from Marmota marmota marmota, assembly GCF_001458135.2. Taxonomy (NCBI): domain Eukaryota; kingdom Metazoa; phylum Chordata; class Mammalia; order Rodentia; family Sciuridae; genus Marmota; species Marmota marmota. The sequence continues at coordinate 14,643,641 of NW_025999842.1, read as the reverse complement.
CTTTGATCCATTTTGAGTTAACTTTTGTGCACGGTGAGAGAAAGGGATTCAATTTCATTTTGTTGCATATGGATTTCCAATTTTACAAGCACCATTTGTTGAAGATGCTATCCTTTCTCCATTGAATGCTTTTAGCACCTTTGCTTAATATAAGGTAGTTGTAGTTTTGTGGATTGGTCTCTGTGTCCTCTATTCTGTACCATTGGTCTACCCACCTGTTTTGGTACCAGTACCATGCTGTTTTTGTTACTATTGCTCTATAGTATAGTTTGAAATCTGGTATTTAAGATCACATTGGCAAGTAAGACACATTTTGAATACATATATCAGAGAACATAATCCATTGAAGAGATATAATTTAAGAATTTCCATAAAAATTTAAAATAGCTGATTAGCAATACTACAAAGTTGAAAGAAGGAAGCAATAAGTAGCAGAAATTAATGAAATAGAATACAAACATAAAATAGAGAAATAATTAGCAAAATAAATTGTGTTTGTTAGATGATGGGAAAAGGTTAATACATTGATAACCCTATAAGAATCTACTAAGAAACCAGATAAAAGTTCACAAACTACCAATATTATGAATAAACCATGTTAAATACTGTCTGGCATAGTCGGTGAAATGAAATGAATATCGATAGACTGATTGCAAAGATATATATTTTATGCTCATTCTTGTAGTCATCTTTATTCTTGCTGTGACAAAAAGATTGACAAGAATGATTTTCAGGAGAAAAAATTAATTTGGGGACTCACAGTTTCAGAGGTCTCAGTACATACCTGGTTGACTGCATTCCTTGAGTTTCCAGATAAGGCTGAATATTGAGGCTGAAGAGTGGTGGAGAGAAGCTACTCACATGATGCTCAGGAAGAAGAAAGAGACTAAATTCAGCTCACTAAATATATACACTAAAGGCAAGCCTCCAAAGACCACTACCTCCAGCCACACTTCACCTGCATTCAGTCATCACAGAGTTGATCACTGTTAGGGAATTGAATTGATTCACTGATTGGGTTAAGTCTCTCATAACCCAGTAATTTCACCTCTAAACCTTCTTGCATTGTCTAACACATGAGCTTTTAGGGAACACCTAACATCTAAACCATAACACCTATTTTCTCTGCTTTTTACAGTATGAATTTGTATTTCTTTCTATTAAAAAAAAAGATAGAACATTTCTACTCTCACTTGAAGTGGATCTTGTCTTGCAATTTTTTTGACTGATAAAATGTTGTGAAATATGCTGGTGAGTGACCTAAGCCTAAGTCTCAAAAACCTTTCACTGTTGGCCTATCCCTCTCTTCTTTCTTACTCCTGCCTTCTCCATATTAACAAGCCTAAGTTATTCTGAAAGGATAAGAAACCATATAAAAGAAAGTTGAATGATTCCTTACGACAGGGCTGAGGCTCTAGATATGTTGAGAGTGCCTAGCCAAGACCAGTAGAGCTGCCCAGATTAACACAGTTGACTGCAAATCCATGAGAGGCCTCTCCAAGCAAAACTCAAAATGTAAAAGCTGTAGGATGTTAGCAAACAGAAAATGCAAATCCAAGACCAAATAAATAGACATGTAATGTCTGAAAGGCAGAAACAAAATTTTCATTTTCTTCAGATAACCTAGTATTTTTACATAGAAAATTCTAACAAATACATTTAAACCACTAAAACTAATGAATTTCTAGAGTTTAAAGACATGAAGTCAATGCACAAAAAGCAATATTTGTTTTTTTGGTTTTTTTTCCAGGTCTCTAGCATATTGATTAAAGTGAGTAAGTCTCATGGTAGTTTGTTTCACAGGATTATTGTGGGAAGATATAATAAAATAAAATTAAAAAAAAAACAGATTGCTATACAAAAATACTTTTATGCCTAAAATTTTAAATGAAATTCCTGAATAAAATACAGATTTCAAAAATGAGAGAAATTTATTCAAATCTAATTAGTCCTACTGCAATTTAACCTTATTAAAATAATGCTTTTGGTAAAATTCCAAGTAAAGATAAAACTCCAGATATACACATTTTAATTAACATACAATTAAATATACAAGTCTTGTTTTCGATTTTTGTTTGTTTGGGTTTTTTGCAGTACTGGGTATTAATCCAGGGACACACTACCATTAAGCCATATCCCTAGCCTTTTCCATCTCTAATGAATACATGGAAAGATTGTAAACAAAATATTATCCAAGAAAATATATTGATTATTAGAAAATAAAATGCATCATGAAAACATTAAATTTGTTCTAAGACTTAAGATAATATTTCAAATGTCTATTTGTATGTATGTGTGTGTGCGCACACACACATAATTTACACAGAAAAAAATATTTTTTTCTTTATTTTACAATGTTCATTATTGAAACCAGCCATTCACATAGTAAGCAAGAACTCTACCAGTGAGCTACATTCGCCCATACTATCAAATTTTTTAAATGATACAGAAAATTTTATAAATGAATGAAAGGGAGTTGATTATAATAACCATCTCAAAACACATTTGCAAATTTAAGGAACAGAAAAACTAGGAAAAAAAGTTTTATTTTTCTGAAACAGAATATCTACCTTAAAAACTTTTTAAAAAATCAAATTTAATAGTGAATTAGTGGGGCTGGGATGTGGCTCAAGCGGTAGCGTGCTCGCCTGGCATGCGTGCGGCCCGGGTTCGATCCTCAGCACCACATAACAAACGAAGATGTTGTGTCTGACAAAAAATAAATAATAAATAGTTCTCTCTCTCTCTTTAAAAAAAAAATAGTGAATTAGTGAGAGATTTATGAATTCTGGAATGAGTTAAGGATATCTCTTATTATCCCCTTACAAAATATTCCCTGGAAAGCTGAGCCAATACACTAAGCATAATAATAATAATGGCATAAATTTAAAAAAACTTTCCATGTTCAGACACAGGATTTTTTTCTGTAGAATTAAAAGAATTTATATTTAAATCTATATTCAAACTACTATGATTAATTAAATAAGGTAAATTGTCAAACTGTATATGAAATAAGCATTTAAAAAATCAATTGTAGGGCTGGGGATGTGGCTCAAGCAGTAGCACGCTCTCCTGGCATGCGTGCGGCCCGGGTTTGATCCTCAGCACCACATACAAACAATGATGTTGTGTCCACTGAAAAACTTAAATAAATATTAAAAAATTCTCTCTCTCTCTCTCTCTCTCTCTCTCTGATGTGACAGCATCAAATAAATTTATAGGAGTAAACAGTAACTCAGCAGTCAAACAGAACAAGAAGTAACATGAGCAGCATGAAAAATCAAGGAAGAAAAGGAGTACAAACAATGCAGGACAGCCTAAATATTCAGGAGGACCTAGCGTCATCAGAAAAATGGTCATATAAAGAAATCAAGGAATAACTTAGACATATGGAATGGAACCATAAAGAGGATATGAGACAGCAAATTCAAACAGTGAAAGAACACATTGAAATTGAATTACATAAACAGATAAAAGAAGAAGTTAAGCATCTTTATCAGGAGATAGAGATTATAAAAAAAATCAAACAATAATTCTAGAAATGAAGGAAACTATAAACCAAATTAAAAACTCAAATGAGAATATCACTAACAGAGTGGAGCAAGTAGAAGCCAGAACGTCAGATAATGAAGACAAAATACATCATCTTGAAAAGAGTCTAGCCAACTCAGAAAGGCTGGTAAAAAATCATGAGAAAAACATCCAAGAGATATGGGATAATATTAAAAAAACAAACTTAAGAGTCATCGGGATAGAGGAAGGTATAGAGATTCAAACCAAGGGAATTAGTAACCTGCTGAGTGAAATAATTACAGAAAACTTTCCAGAAATAAAAAAGGAAATGGATATACAAATTGTAGATGCACACAGGACACCGAGCATACAAAATCACAGTAGACCAATGCCAAGACACATTGTTAAGAAGATATCCAATATACAGAACAAAGAGAAAATATTAAAAGCTACAAGAGAAAGGAGCAGATTACATTCAGGGGTAAACCAATAAGGTTAACAATGGATTTTTCATCACAGACACTGAAAGCGAGAAGATCCTGGAACAACGTATTTCAAACACTGAAAGACAATGGATGCCAACCAAGAATTCTGTATCCAGCAAAATTAAGCTTCAGGTACGACAACGAAATAAAAATCTTTCATGATAAACAAAAGTTAAAAGAATTTGCAGCCAGAAAACCAGCATTGCAAAGCATCTTGAGCAAAACTCTACATGAGGAAGAAATGAAAACCAATAACCAAAACCATCAGTGGGAAGTGCCTCAGTAAAGACAGAGGGTGGGGGGAAAGCTAATCATGGAGAAACAAACTAAATAAAAAAAAGATAAATAATCAAACATGGCTGGAAGTACAAACAATATATCAATAGTAACTCTAAACGTTAATGGCTTAAACTCTCCAATAAAGCGACATAGGCTGGTAACATGGATTAAAAAAA